>NC_136950.1:600000-760000 GCF_949987615.1 Pollachius pollachius
CGCTACATTTCTTCGAAAGATCACTCAACCGCACACGCAGTGTATTGCATTGCGTTTTGATATGGTACTTTGAGTATGGAATAAAGTCTTTATGCATTGCTTTCCTTCATTATGGATCTAATCATTGTTTCTGTACAAGTCCCGTCTCTGGCCACGGCAGCGCTCTCAGTCCTTTTGTGCTCCTGCTGAATAAAAGGTAGTATGGACCCGGTAACATTTGCGTACGGCCATACCACCCTGATCACGCCCGATCTCGTCTGATCTCGGAAGCTAAGCAGGGTCGGGCCTGGTTAGTACTTGGATGGGTGACCGCCTGGGAATACCAGGTGCTGTAAGCATATTTATTTTTCTGCTCGAGATCAATGGCTGCAATGGTCTGCCGTGCCCTGATCTTTAGCGCCCACTGTTTGGGAGAATTTAAGCAACATACAGACACTGACAACGTCTCTCCAAACTCTATTTGTGAAACATGCAGACACTGTTGTGACGCCGGCAGCAGGGAGCATCAGAGGGCTGCAACGACAGAGATACATTGCAGTCTATCCCTGGTGTTGCAACGCTACATTTCTTCAAAAGATCACTCAACCGCACACGCAGTGTATTGCATTGCGTTTTGATATGGTACTTTGAGTATGGAATAAAGTCTTTATGCATTGCTTTCCTTCATTATGGATCTAATCATTGTTTCTGTACAAGTCCCG
This sequence comes from Pollachius pollachius, assembly GCF_949987615.1. Taxonomy (NCBI): domain Eukaryota; kingdom Metazoa; phylum Chordata; class Actinopteri; order Gadiformes; family Gadidae; genus Pollachius; species Pollachius pollachius. The sequence continues at coordinate 600,702 of NC_136950.1, forward strand.
TCTCTGGCCACGGCAGCACTCTCAGTCCTTTTGTGTTCCTGCTGAATAAAAGGTAGTATGGACCCGGTAACATTTGCGTACGGCCATACCACCCTGATCACGCCCGATCTCGTCTGATCTCGGAAGCTAAGCAGGGTCGGGCCTGGTTAGTACTTGGATGGGTGACCGCCTGGGAATACCAGGTGCTGTAAGCATTTTTATTTTTCTGCTCGAGATCAATGGCTGCAATGGTCTGCCGTGCCCTGATCCTTAGCGCCCACTGTTTGGGAGAATATAAGCAACATACAGACACCGACAACGTCTCTCCAAACTCTATTTGTGAAACATGCAGACACTGTTGTGACGCCGGCAGCAGGGAGCATCAGAGGGCTGCAACGACAGAGATACATTGCAGTCTATCCCTGGTGTTGCAACGCTACATTTCTTCAAAAGATCACTCAACCGCACACGCAGTGTATTGCATTGCGTTTTGATATGGTACTTTGAGTATGGAATAAAGTCTTTATGCATTGCTTTCCTTCATTATGGATCTAATCATTGTTTCTGTACAAGTCCCGTCTCTGGCCACGGCAGCGCTCTCAGTCCTTTTGTGCTCCTGCTGAATAAAAGGTAGTATGGACCCGGTAACATTTGCGTACGGCCATACCACCCTGATCACGCCCGATCTCGTCTGATCTCGGAAGCTAAGCAGGGTCGGGCCTGGTTAGTACTTGGATGGGTGACCGCCTGGGAATACCAGGTGCTGTAAGCATTTTTATTTTTCTGCTCGAGATCAATGGCTGCAATGGTCTGCCGTGCCCTGATCCTTAGCGCCCACTGTTTGGGAGAATATAAGCAACATACAGACACCGACAACGTCTCTCCAAACTCTATTTGTGAAACATGCAGACACTGTTGTGACGCCGGCAGCAGGGAGCATCAGAGGGCTGCAACGACAGAGATACATTGCAGTCTATCCCTGGTGTTGCAACGTTACATTTCTTCAAAAGATCACTCAACCGCACACGCAGTGTATTGCATTGCGTTTTCATATGGTACTTTGAGTATGGAATAAAGTCTTTATGCATTGCTTTCCTTCATTATGGATCTAATCATTGTTTCTGTACAAGTCCCGTCTCTGGCCACGGCAGCGCTCTCAGTCCTTTTGTGCTCCTGCTGAATAAAAGGTAGTATGGACCCGATAACATTTGCGTACGGCCATACCACCCTGATCACGCCCGATCTCGTCTGATCTCGGAAGCTAAGCAGGGTCGGGCCTGGTTAGTACTTGGATGGGTGACCGCCTGGGAATACCAGGTGCTGTAAGCATTTTTATTTTTCTGCTCGAGATCAATGGCTGCAATGGTCTGCCGTGCCCTGATCCTTAGCGCCCACTGTTTGGGAGAATTTAAGCAACATACAGACACTGACAACTTATATCACTCCAACTCATCCAACTCCATGGCGAGGCTGCTTCACTAAGAAAGCAACTCACCACGAGGCCTTCATTACCATGCGGTATGCCGAAGCCGGAAATGACAAACGCACAGTCGCACACACTCATCGAATGCAAAACAATCCGTTTTATCATAAACATTCAGTCACTGCAAAGATTTAAAGACTAGCCTCTTATCATAAGTTAGAATGGACCCAAAGTGTGTGATTGATACAGTCTGGTTTAGCTGTCGATTGCTCTCCCTTTTTAGTATGACTCGTTCTCAACATTACGTCATTCTTCTGTTAGGTGCACATGGCTAATTTGCATACGTGCACAGGACTGGCTGGCTCCGCATGGCAAATAATAGAACATATTTAATTATCCTGGGGGAAAAGAGAATCAATTGCAAACCGCTAAAATAGTACCTACTTTGTCGTATTACATTCCGTTTTGTGATACCTAACAACATGAAATAAAATGGATAACAGTTTAAATCTGTATTAAGAACAAGCAAATTGCACACACTTGTTGGAAAATAAACCCTGCAACACGGACTTTAAAGTCTAGACATCTCCGAATTCTTTGCAACCGTTCTCCAAGGGAACACGCGTGGGCAGCGTTCAGCCCATCTGAACGAGTACTAATCATACTTACCTGGCAAGGGAGATACCATGATCAAGAAGGTGGTTCACCCATGGTGAGGCTCGGCCATTGCACTGCGGCTGTTGCTGACCCGTGCGAATTCCCCAAATGTGGGAATCTCGATTGCATAATTTCTGGTAGTGGGGGACTGCGTTCGCGCTCTCCCCTGATCATGTTGTTGTAAAGAAATAAGAGCTATGAATGACTGCTTCGCTTGACCTGCTGCAGTCCATCGCAGCGTTTGAAACGCTATGTTTCTTCAAAGGTTCACGCAAACGAGCACACACGCCAACTCGGTGTATTGCATTGCGTTTTGATATGGTACTTTGAGTCCGGAATAAAGTATTCATTCATTGCTTTCCTTCATTATTGATCTAATAATTGTTTCTGTACAAGTCTGGTCTATGGTCACGGCAGCGCTCTCAGTCCTTATGTGCTCCTGCTGTTTAAAAGCTACTTTGGATGCGGCTATACTCGCTTACGGCCATACCACCCTGAACACGCCCGATCTCGTCTGATCTCGGAAGCTAAGCAGGGTCGGGCCTGGTTAGTACTTGGATGGGTGACCGCCTGGGAATACCAGGTGCTGTAAGCATATTTATTTTTCTGCTCGAGATCAATGGCTGCAATGGTCTGCCGTGCCCTGATCTTTAGCGCCCACTGTTTGGGAGAATTTAAGCAACATACAGACACTGACAACGTCTCTCCAAACTCTATTTGTGAAAAATGCAGACACTGTTGTGACGCCAGCAGCAGGGAGCATCAGAGGGCTGCAACGACAGAGATACATTGCAGTCTATCCCTGGTGTTGCAACGCTACATTTCTTCAAAAGATCACTCAACCGCACACGCAGTGTATTGCATTGCGTTTTGATATGGTACTTTGAGTATGGAATAAAGTCTTTATGCATTGCTTTCCTTCATTATGGATCTAATCATTGTTTCTGTACAAGTCCCGTCTCTGGCCACGGCAGCGCTCTCAGTCCTTTTGTGCTCCTGCTGAATAAAAGGTAGTATGGACCCGGTAACATTTGCGTACGGCCATACCACCCTGATCACGCCCGATCTCGTCTGATCTCGGAAGCTAAGCAGGGTCGGGCCTGGTTAGTACTTGGATGGGTGACCGCCTGGGAATACCAGGTGCTGTAAGCATTTTTATTTTTCTGCTCGAGATCAATGGCTGCAATGGTCTGCCGTGCCCTGATCCTTAGCGCCCACTGTTTGGGAGAATTTAAGCAACATACAGACACTGACAACATCTCTCCAAACTCTATTTGTGAAAAATGCAGACACTGTTGTGACGCCGGCAGCATGGAGCATCAGAGGGCTGCAACGACAGAGATACATTGCAGTCTATCCCTGGTGTTGCAACGCTACATTTCTTCGAAAGATCACTCAACCGCACACGCAGTGTATTGCATTGCGTTTTGATATGGTACTTTGAGTATGGAATAAAGTCTTTATGCATTGCTTTCCTTCATTATGGATCTAATCATTGTTTCTGTACAAGTCCCGTCTCTGGCCACGGCAGCGCTCTCAGTCCTTTTGTGCTCCTGCTGAATAAAAGGTAGTATGGACCCGGTAACATTTGCGTACGGCCATACCACCCTGATCACGCCCGATCTCGTCTGATCTCGGAAGCTAAGCAGGGTCGGGCCTGGTTAGTACTTGGATGGGTGACCGCCTGGGAATACCAGGTGCTGTAAGCATATTTATTTTTCTGCTCGAGATCAATGGCTGCAATGGTCTGCCGTGCCCTGATCTTTAGCGCCCACTGTTTGGGAGAATTTAAGCAACATACAGACACTGACAACGTCTCTCCAAACTCTATTTGTGAAACATGCAGACACTGTTGTGACGCCGGCAGCAGGGAGCATCAGAGGGCTGCAACGACAGAGATACATTGCAGTCTATCCCTGGTGTTGCAACGCTACATTTCTTCAAAAGATCACTCAACCGCACACGCAGTGTATTGCATTGCGTTTTGATATGGTACTTTGAGTATGGAATAAAGTCTTTATGCATTGCTTTCCTTCATTATGGATCTAATCATTGTTTCTGTACAAGTCCCGTCTCTGGCCACGGCAGCGCTCTCAGTCCTTTTGTGTTCCTGCTGAATAAAAGGTAGTATGGACCCGGTAACATTTGCGTACGGCCATACCACCCTGATCACGCCCGATCTCGTCTGATCTCGGAAGCTAAGCAGGGTCGGGCCTGGTTAGTACTTGGATGGGTGACCGCCTGGGAATACCAGGTGCTGTAAGCATTTTTATTTTTCTGCTCGAGATCAATGGCTGCAATGGTCTGCCGTGCCCTGATCCTTAGCGCCCACTGTTTGGGAGAATATAAGCAACATACAGACACCGACAACGTCTCTCCAAACTCTATTTGTGAAACATGCAGACACTGTTGTGACGCCGGCAGCAGGGAGCATCAGAGGGCTGCAACGACAGAGATACATTGCAGTCTATCCCTGGTGTTGCAACGCTACATTTCTTCAAAAGATCACTCAACCGCACACGCAGTGTATTGCATTGCGTTTTGATATGGTACTTTGAGTATGGAATAAAGTCTTTATGCATTGCTTTCCTTCATTATGGATCTAATCATTGTTTCTGTACAAGTCCCGTCTCTGGCCACGGCAGCGCTCTCAGTCCTTTTGTGCTCCTGCTGAATAAAAGGTAGTATGGACCCGGTAACATTTGCGTACGGCCATACCACCCTGATCACGCCCGATCTCGTCTGATCTCGGAAGCTAAGCAGGGTCGGGCCTGGTTAGTACTTGGATGGGTGACCGCCTGGGAATACCAGGTGCTGTAAGCATTTTTATTTTTCTGCTCGAGATCAATGGCTGCAATGGTCTGCCGTGCCCTGATCCTTAGCGCCCACTGTTTGGGAGAATATAAGCAACATACAGACACCGACAACGTCTCTCCAAACTCTATTTGTGAAACATGCAGACACTGTTGTGACGCCGGCAGCAGGGAGCATCAGAGGGCTGCAACGACAGAGATACATTGCAGTCTATCCCTGGTGTTGCAACGTTACATTTCTTCAAAAGATCACTCAACCGCACACGCAGTGTATTGCATTGCGTTTTCATATGGTACTTTGAGTATGGAATAAAGTCTTTATGCATTGCTTTCCTTCATTATGGATCTAATCATTGTTTCTGTACAAGTCCCGTGTCTGGCCACGGCAGCGCTCTCAGTCCTTTTGTGCTCCTGCTGAATAAAAGGTAGTATGGACCCGATAACATTTGCGTACGGCCATACCACCCTGATCACGCCCGATCTCGTCTGATCTCGGAAGCTAAGCAGGGTCGGGCCTGGTTAGTACTTGGATGGGTGACCGCCTGGGAATACCAGGTGCTGTAAGCATTTTTATTTTTCTGCTCGAGATCAATGGCTGCAATGGTCTGCCGTGCCCTGATCCTTAGCGCCCACTGTTTGGGAGAATTTAAGCAACATACAGACACTGACAACTTATATCACTCCAACTCATCCAACTCCATGGCGAGGCTGCTTCACTAAGAAAGCAACTCACCACGAGGCCTTCATTACCATGCGGTATGCCGAAGCCGGAAATGACAAACGCACAGTCGCACACACTCATCGAATGCAAAACAATCCGTTTTATCATAAACATTCAGTCACTGCAAAGATTTAAAGACTAGCCTCTTATCATAAGTTAGAATTGACCCAAAGTGTGTGATTGATACAGTCTGGTTTAGCTGTCGATTGCTCTCCCTTTTTAGTATGACTCGTTCTCAACATTACGTCATTCTTCTGTTAGGTGCACATGGCTAATTTGCATACGTGCACAGGACTGGCTGGCTCCGCATGGCAAATAATAGAACATATTTAATTATCCTGGGGGAAAAGAGAATCAATTGCAAACCGCTAAAATAATACCTACTTTGATGTATTACATTCCGTTTTGTGATACCTAACAACATGAAATGAAATGGATAACAGTTTAAATCTGTATTAAGAACAAGCAAATTGCACACACTTGTTGGAAAATAAACCCTGCAACACGGACTTTAAAGTCTAGACATCTCCGAATTCTTTGCAACCGTTCTCCAAGGGAACACGCGTGGGCAGAGTTCAGCCCATCTGAACGAGTACTAATCATACTTACCTGGCAAGGGAGATACCATGATCAAGAAGGTGGTTCACCCATGGTGAGGCTCGGCCATTGCACTGCGGCTGTTGCTGACCCGTGCGAATTCCCCAAATGTGGGAATCTCGATTGCATAATTTCTGGTAGTGGGGGACTGCGTTCGCGCTCTCCCCTGATCATGTTGTTGTAAAGAAATAAGAGCTATGAATGACTGCTTCGCTTGACCTGCTGCAGTCCATCGCAGCGTTTGAAACGCTATGTTTCTTCGAAGGTTCACGCAAACGAGCACACACGCCAACTCGGTGTATTGCATTTCGTTTTGATATGGTACTTTGAGTCCGGAATAAAGAATTCATTCATTGCTTTCCTTCATTATTGATCTAATAATTGTTTCTGTACAAGTCTGGTCTATGGTCACGGCAGCGCTCTCAGTCCTTATGTGCTCCTGCTGTTTAAAAGCTACTTTGGATGCGGCTATACTCGCTTACGGCCATACCACCCTGAACACGCCCGATCTCGTCTGATCTCGGAAGCTAAGCAGGGTCGGGCCTGGTTAGTACTTGGATTGGAGACCGCCTGGGAATACCAGGTGCTGTAAGCTTTTTTTTTTTCTGCTCGAGATCAATGGCTGCAATGGTCTGCCGTGCCCTGATCTTTAGCGCCCACTGTTTGGGAGAATTTAAGCAACATACAGACACTGACAACGTCTCTCCAAACTCTATTTGTGAAAAATGCAGACACTGTTGTGACGCCGGCAGCAGGGAGCATCAGAGGGCTGCAACGACAGAGATACATTGCAGTCTATCCCTGGTGTTGCAACGCTACATTTCTTCAAAAGATCACTCAACCGCACACGCAGTATATTGCATTGCGTTTTGATATGGTACTTTGAGTATGGAATAAAGTCTTTATGCATTGCTTTCCTTCATTATGGATCTAATCATTGTTTCTGTACAAGTCCCGTCTCTGGCCACGGCAGCGCTCTCAGTCCTTTTGTGCTCCTGCTGAATAAAAGGTAGTATGGACCCGGTAACATTTGCGTACGGCCATACCACCCTGATCACGCCCGATCTCGTCTGATCTCGGAAGCTAAGCAGGGTCGGGCCTGGTTAGTACTTGGATGGGTGACCGCCTGGGAATACCAGGTGCTGTAAGCATTTTTATTTTTCTGCTCGAGATCAATGGCTGCAATGGTCTGCCGTGCCCTGATCTTTAGCGCCCACTGTTTGGGAGAATTTAAGCAACATACAGACACTGACAACGTCTCTCCAAACTCTATTTGTGAAACATGCAGACACTGTTGTGACGCCGGCAGCAGGGAGCATCAGAGGGCTGCAACGACAGAGATACATTGCAGTCTATCCCTGGTGTTGCAACGCTACATTTCTTCAAAAGATCACTCAACCGCACACGCAGTGTATTGCATTGCGTTTTGATATGGTACTTTGAGTATGGAATAAAGTCTTTATGCATTGCTTTCCTTCATTATGGATCTAATCATTGTTTCTGTACAAGTCCCGTCTCTGGCCACGGCAGCGCTCTCAGTCCTTTTGTGCTCCTGCTGAATAAAAGGTAGTATGGACCCGGTAACATTTGCGTACGGCCATACCACCCTGATCACGCCCGATCTCGTCTGATCTCGGAAGCTAAGCAGGGTCGGGCCTGGTTAGTACTTGGATGGGTGACCGCCTGGGAATACCAGGTGCTGTAAGCATTTTTATTTTTCTGCTCGAGATCAATGGCTGCAATGGTCTGCCGTGCCCTGATCTTTAGCGCCCACTGTTTGGGAGAATTTAAGCAACATACAGACACTGACAACGTCTCTCCAAACTCTATTTGTGAAAAATGCAGACACTGTTGTGACGCCGGCAGCAGGGAGCATCAGAGGGCTGCAACGACAGAGATACATTGCAGTCTATCCCTGGTGTTGCAACGCTACATTTCTTCAAAAGATCACTCAACCGCACACGCAGTGTATTGCATTGCGTTTTGATATGGTACTTTGAGTATGGAATAAAGTCTTTATGCATTGCTTTCCTTCATTATGGATCTAATCATTGTTTCTGTACAAGTCCCGTCTCTGGCCACGGCAACGCTCTCAGTCCTTTTGTGCTCCTGCTGAATAAAAGGTAGTATGGACCCGGTAACATTTGCGTACGGCCATACCACCCTGATCACGCCCGATCTCGTCTGATCTCGGAAGCTAAGCAGGGTCGGGCCTGGTTAGTACTTGGATGGGTGACCGCCTGGGAATACCAGGTGCTGTAAGCATATTTATTTTTCTGCTCGAGATCAATGGCTGCAATGGTCTGCCGTGCCCTGATCTTTAGCGCCCACTGTTTGGGAGAATTTAAGCAACATACAGACACTGACAACATCTCTCCAAACTCTATTTGTGAAACATGCAGACACTGTTGTGACGCCGGCAGCAGGGAGCATCAGAGGGCTGCAACGACAGTGATACATTGCAGTCTATCCCTGGTGTTGCACCGCAACATTTCTTCAAAAGATCACTCAACCGCACACGCAGTGTATTGCATTGCGTTTTGATATGGTACTTTGAGTATGGAATAAAGTCTTTATGCATTGCTTTCCTTCATTATGGATCTAATCATTGTTTCTGTACAAGTCCCGTCTCTGGCCACGGCAGCGCTCTCAGTCCTTTTGTGCTCCTGCTGAATAAAAGGTAGTATGGACCCGGTAACATTTGCGTACGGCCATACCACCCTGATCACGCCCGATCTCGTCTGATCTCGGAAGCTAAGCAGGGTCGGGCCTGGTTAGTACTTGGATGGGTGACCGCCTGGGAATACCAGGTGCTGTAAGCATATTTATTTTTCTGCTCGAGATCAATGGCTGCAATGGTCTGCCGTGCCCTGATCCTTAGCGCCCACTGTTTGGGAGAATATAAGCAACATACAGACACCGACAACGTCTCTCCAAACTCTATTTGTGAAACATGCAGACACTGTTGTGACGCCGGCAGCAGGGAGCATCAGAGGGCTGCAACGACAGAGATACATTGCAGTTTATCCCTGGTGTTGCAACGTTACATTTCTTCAAAAGATCACTCAACCGCACACGCAGTGTATTGCATTGCGTTTTCATATGGTACTTTGAGTATGGAATAAAGTCTTTATGCATTGCTTTCCTTCATTATGGATCTAATCATTGTTTCTGTACAAGTCCCGTCTCTGGCCACGGCAGCGCTCTCAGTCCTTTTGTGCTCCTGCTGAATAAAAGGTAGTATGGACCCGGTAACATTTGCGTACGGCCATACCACCCTGATCACGCCCGATCTCGTCTGATCTCGGAAGCTAAGCAGGGTCGGGCCTGGTTAGTACTTAGATGGGTGACCGCCTGGGAATACCAGGTGCTGTAAGCATTTTTATTTTTCTGCTCGAGATCAATGGCTGCAATGGTCTGCCGTGCCCTGATCTTTAGCGCCCACTGTTTGGGAGAATTTAAGCAACATACAGACACTGACAACGTCTCTCCAAACTCTATTTGTGAAAAATGCAGACACTGTTGTGACGCCGGCAGCAGGGAGCATCAGAGGGCTGCAACGACAGAGATACATTGCAGTCGATCCCTGGTGTTGCAACGCTACATTTCTTCAAAAGATCACTCAACCGCACACGCAGTGTATTGCATTGCGTTTTGATATGGTACTTTGAGTATGGAATAAAGTCTTTATGCATTGCTTTCCTTCATTATGGATCTAATCATTGTTTCTGTACAAGTCCCGTCTCTGGCCACGGCAACGCTCTCAGTCCTTTTGTGCTCCTGCTGAATAAAAGGTAGTATGGACCCGGTAACATTTGCGTACGGCCATACCACCCTGATCACGCCCGATCTCGTCTGATCTCGGAAGCTAAGCAGGGTCGGGCCTGGTTAGTACTTGGATGGGTGACCGCCTGGGAATACCAGGTGCTGTAAGCATATTTATTTTTCTGCTCGAGATCAATGGCTGCAATGGTCTGCCGTGCCCTGATCTTTAGCGCCCACTGTTTGGGAGAATTTAAGCAACATACAGACACTGACAACGTCTCTCCAAACTCTATTTGTGAAACATGCAGACACTGTTGTGACGCCGGCAGCAGGGAGCATCAGAGGGCTGCAACGACAGTGATACATTGCAGTCTATCCCTGGTGTTGCACCGCAACATTTCTTCAAAAGATCACTCAACCGCACACGCAGTGTATTGCATTGCGTTTTGATATGGTACTTTGAGTATGGAATAAAGTCTTTATGCATTGCTTTCCTTCATTATGGATCTAATCATTGTTTCTGTACAAGTCCCGTCTCTGGCCACGGCAGCGCTCTCAGTCCTTTTGTGCTCCTGCTGAATAAAAGGTAGTATGGACCCGGTAACATTTGCGTACGGCCATACCACCCTGATCACGCCCGATCTCGTCTGATCTCGGAAGCTAAGCAGGGTCGGGCCTGGTTAGTACTTGGATGGGTGACCGCCTGGGAATACCAGGTGCTGTAAGCATATTTATTTTTCTGCTCGAGATCAATGGCTGCAATGGTCTGCCGTGCCCTGATCCTTAGCGCCCACTGTTTGGGAGAATATAAGCAACATACAGACACCGACAACGTCTCTCCAAACTCTATTTGTGAAACATGCAGACACTGTTGTGACGCCGGCAGCAGGGAGCATCAGAGGGCTGCAACGACAGAGATACATTGCAGTTTATCCCTGGTGTTGCAACGTTACATTTCTTCAAAAGATCACTCAACCGCACACGCAGTGTATTGCATTGCGTTTTCATATGGTACTTTGAGTATGGAATAAAGTCTTTATGCATTGCTTTCCTTCATTATGGATCTAATCATTGTTTCTGTACAAGTCCCGTCTCTGGCCACGGCAGCGCTCTCAGTCCTTTTGTGCTCCTGCTGAATAAAAGGTAGTATGGACCCGGTAACATTTGCGTACGGCCATACCACCCTGATCACGCCCGATCTCGTCTGATCTCGGAAGCTAAGCAGGGTCGGGCCTGGTTAGTACTTAGATGGGTGACCGCCTGGGAATACCAGGTGCTGTAAGCATTTTTATTTTTCTGCTCGAGATCAATGGCTGCAATGGTCTGCCGTGCCCTGATCCTTAGCGCCCACTGTTTGGGAGAATTTAAGCAACATACAGACACTGACAACTTATATCACTCCAACTCATCCAACTCCAAGGCGAGGCTGCTTCACTAAGAAAGCAACTCACCACGAGGCCTTCATTACCATGCGGTATGCCGAAGCCGGAAATGACAAACGCACAGTCGCACACACTCATCGAATGCAAAACAATCCGTTTTATCATAAACATTCAGTCACTGCAAAGATTTAAAGACTAGCCTCTTATCATAAGTTAGAATTGACCCAAAGTGTGTGATTGATACAGTCTGGTTTAGCTGTCGATTGCTCTCCCTTTTTAGTATGACTCGTTCTCAACATTACGTCATTCTTCTGTTAGGTGCACATGGCTAATTTGCATACGTGCACAGGACTGGCTGGCTCCGCATGGCAAATAATAGAACATATTTAATTATCCTGGGGGAAAAGAGAATCAATTGCAAACCGCTAAAATAGTACCTACTTTGATGTATTACATTCCGTTTTGTGATACCTAACAACATGAAATAAAATGGATAACAGTTTAAATCTGTATTAAGAACAAGCAAATTGCACACACTTGTTGGAAAATAAACCCTGCAACACGGACTTTAAAGTCTAGACATCTCCGAATTCTTTGCAACCGTTCTCCAAGGGAACACGCGTGGGCAGAGATCAGCCCATCTGAACGAGTACTAATCATACTTACCTGGCAAGGGAGATACCATGATCAAGAAAGTGGTTCACCCATGGTGAGGCTCGGCCATTGCACTGCGGCTGTTGCTGACCCGTGCGAATTCCCCAAATGTGGGAATCTCGATTGCATAATTTCTGGTAGTGGGGGACTGCGTTCGCGCTCTCCCCTGATCATGTTGTTGTAAAGAAATAAGAGCTATGAATGACTGCTTCGCTTGACCTGCTGCAGTCCATCGCAGCGTTTGAAACGCTATGTTTCTTCAAAGGTTCACGCAAACGAACACACACGCCAACTCGGTGTATTGCATTGCGTTTTGATATGGTACTTTGAGTCCGGAATAAAGTATTCATTCATTGCTTTCCTTCATTATTGATCTAATAATTGTTTCTGTACAAGTCTGGTCTATGGTCACGGCAGCGCTCTCAGTCCTTATGTGCTCCTGCTGTTTAAAAGCTACTTTGGATGCGTTAATACTCGCTTACGGCCATACCACCCTGAACACGCCCGATCTCGTCTGATCTCGGAAGCTAAGCAGGGTCGGGCCTGGTTAGTACTTGGATGGGAGACCGCCTGGGAATACCAGGTGCTGTAAGCTTTTTTTTTTTCTGCTCGAGATCAATGGCTGCAATGGTCTGCCGTGCCCTGATCTTTAGCGCCCACTGTTTGGGAGAATTTAAGCAACATACAGACACCGACAACGTCTCTCCAAACTCTATTTGTGAAAAATGCAGACACTGTTGTGACGCCGGCAGCAGGGAGCATCAGAGGGCTGCAACGACAGAGATACATTGCAGTCTGTCCCTGGTGTTGCAACGCTACATTTCTTCAAAAGATCACTCAACCGCACACGCAGTGTATTGCATTGCGTTTTGATATGGTACTTTGAGTATGGAATAAAGTCTTTATGCATTGCTTTCCTTCATTATGGATCTAATCATTGTTTCTGTACAAGTCCCGTCTCTGGCCACGGCAGCGCTCTCAGTCCTTTTGTGCTCCTGCTGAATAAAAGGTAGTATGGACCCGGTAACATTTGCGTACGGCCATACCACCCTGATCACGCCCGATCTCGTCTGATCTCGGAAGCTAAGCAGGGTCGGGCCTGGTTAGTACTTGGATGGGTGACCGCCTGGGAATACCAGGTGCTGTAAGCATTTTTATTTTTCTGCTCGAGATCAATGGCTGCAATGGTCTGCCGTGCCCTGATCTTTAGCGCCCACTGTTTGGGAGAATTTAAGCAACATACAGACACTGACAACGTCTCTCCAAACTCTATTTGTGAAAAATGCAGACACTGTTGTGACGCCGGCAGCAGGGAGCATCAGAGGGCTGCAACGACAGAGATACATTGCAGTCGATCCCTGGTGTTGCAACGCTACATTTCTTCAAAAGATCACTCAACCGCACACGCAGTGTATTGCATTGCGTTTTGATATGGTACTTTGAGTATGGAATAAAGTCTTTATGCATTGCTTTCCTTCATTATGGATCTAATCATTGTTTCTGTACAAGTCCCGTCTCTGGCCACGGCAGCGCTCTCAGTCCTTTTGTGCTCCTGCTGAATAAAAGGTAGTATGGACCCGGTAACATTTGCGTACGGCCATACCACCCTGATCACGCCCGATCTCGTCTGATCTCGGAAGCTAAGCAGGGTCGGGCCTGGTTAGTACTTGGATGGGTGACCGCCTGGGAATACCAGGTGCTGTAAGCATATTTATTTTTCTGCTCGAGATCAATGGCTGCAATGGTCTGCCGTGCCCTGATCTTTAGCGCCCACTGTTTGGGAGAATTTAAGCAACATACAGACACTGACAACGTCTCTCCAAACTCTATTTGTGAAACATGCAGACACTGTTGTGACGCCAGCAGCAGGGAGCATCAGAGGGCTGCAACGACAGAGATACATTGCAGTCTATCCCTGGTGTTGCAACGCTACATTTCTTCAAAAGATCACTCAACCGCACACGCAGTGTATTGCATTGCGTTTTGATATGGTACTTTGAGTACGGAATAAAGTCTTTATGCATTGCTTTCCTTCATTATGGATCTAATCATTGTTTCTGTACAAGTCCCGTCTCTGGCCACGGCAGCGCTCTCAGTCCTTTTGTGCTCCTGCTGAATAAAACGTAGTATGGACCCGGTAACTTTTGCGTACGGCCATACCACCCTGATCACGCCCGATCTCGTCTGATCTCGGAAGCTAAGCAGGGTCGGGCCTGGTTAGTACTTGGATGGGTGACCGCCTGGGAATACCAGGTGCTGTAAGCATTTTTATTTTTCTGCTCGAGATCAATGGCTGCAATGGTCTGCCGTGCCCTGATCCTTAGCGCCCACTTTTTGGGAGAATTTAAGCAACATACAGACACTGACAACTTATATCACTCCAACTCATCCAACTCCAAGGCGAGGCTGCTTCACTAAGAAAGCAACTCACCACGAGGCCTTCATTACCATGCGGTATGCCGAAGCCGGAAATGACAAACGCACAGTCGCACACACTCATCGAATGCAAAACAATCCGTTTTATCATAAACATTCAGTCACTGCAAAGATTTAAAGACTAGCCTCTTATCATAAGTTAGAATGGACCCAAAGTGTGTGATTGATACAGTCTGGTTTAGCTGTCGATTGCTCTCCCTTTTTAGTATGACTCGTTCTCAACATTACGTCATTCTTCTGTTAGGTGCACATGGCTAATTTGCATACGTGCACAGGACTGGCTGGCTCCGCATGGCAAATAATAGAACATATTTAATTATCCTGGGGGAAAAGAGAATCAATTGCAAACCGCTAAAATAGTACCTACTTTGTCGTATTACATTCCGTTTTGTGATACCTAACAACATGAAATAAAATGGATAACAGTTTAAATCTGTATTAAGAACAAGCAAATTGCACACACTTGTTGGAAAATAAACCCTGCAACACGGACTTTAAAGTCTAGACATCTCCGAATTCTTTGCAACCGTTCTCCAAGGGAACACGCGTGGGCAGGGTTCAGCCCATCTGAACGAGTACTAATCATACTTACCTGGCAAGGGAGATACCATGATCAAGAAGGTGGTTCACCCATGGTGAGGCTCGGCCATTGCACTGCGGTTGTTGCTGACCCGTGCGAGTTCCCCAAATGTGTGAATCTCGATTGCATAATTTCTGGTAGTGGGGGACTGCGTTCGCGCTCTCCCCTGATCATGTTGTTGTAAAGAAATAAGAGCTATGAATGACTGCTTCGCTTGACCTGCTGCAGTCCATCGCAGCGTTTGAAACGCTATGTTTCTTCAAATGTTCACGCAAACGAGCACACACGCCAACTCGGTGTATTGCATTTCGTTTTGATATGGTACTTTGAGTCCGGAATAAAGAATTCATTCATTGCATTCCTTCATTATTGATCTAATAATTGTTTCTGTACAAGTCTGGTCTATGGTCACGGCAGCGCTCTCAGTCCTTATGTGCTCCTGCTGTTTAAAAGCTACTTTGGATGCGGCTATACTCGCTTACGGCCATACCACCCTGAACACGCCCGATCTCGTCTGATCTCGGAAGCTAAGCAGGGTCGGGCCTGGTTAGTACTTGGATGGGAGACCGCCTGGGAATACCAGGTGCTGTAAGCTTTTTTTTTTTCTGCTCGAGATCAATGGCTGCAATGGTCTGCCGTGCCCTGATCTTTAGCGCCCACTGTTTGGGAGAATTTAAGCAACATACAGACACTGACAACGTCTCTCCAAACTCTATTTGTGAAAAATGCAGACACTGTTGTGACGCCGGCAGCAGGGAGCATCAGAGGGCTGCAACGACAGAGATACATTGCAGTCTATCCCTGGTGTTGCAACGCTACATTTCTTCAAAAGATCACTCAACCGCACACGCAGTATATTGCATTGCGTTTTGATATGGTACTTTGAGTATGGAATAAAGTCTTTATGCATTGCTTTCCTTCATTATGGATCTAATCATTGTTTCTGTACAAGTCCCGTCTCTGGCCACGGCAGCGCGCTCAGTCCTTTTGTGCTCCTGCTGAATAAAAGGTAGTATGGACCCGGTAACATTTGCGTACGGCCATACCACCCTGATCACGCCCGATCTCGTCTGATCTCGGAAGCTAAGCAGGGTCGGGCCTGGTTAGTACTTGGATGGGTGACCGCCTGGGAATACCAGGTGCTGTAAGCATATTTATTTTTCTGTTCGAGATCAATGGCTGCAATGGTCTGCCGTGCCCTGATCTTTAGCGCCCACTGTTTGGGAGAATTTAAGCAACATACAGACACTGACAACGTCTCTCCAAACTCTATTTGTGAAACATGCAGACACTGTTGTGACGCCGGCAGCAGGGAGCATCAGAGGGCTGCAACGACAGAGATACATTGCAGTCTATCCCTGGTGTTGCAACGCTACATTTCTTCAAAAGATCACTCAACCGCACACGCAGCGTATTGCATTGCGTTTTGATATGGTACATTGAGTATGGAATAAAGTCTTTATGCATTGCTTTCCTTCATTATGGATCTAATCATTGTTTCTGTACAAGTCCCGTCTCTGGCCACGGCAGCGCTCTCAGTCCTTTTGTGCTCCTGCTGAATAAAAGGTAGTATGGACCCGGTAACATTTGCGTACGGCCATACCACCCTGATCACGCCTGATCTCGGAAGCTAAGCAGGGTCGGGCCTGGTTAGTACTTGGATGGGTCACCGCCTGGGAATACCAGGTGCTGTAAGCATATTTATTTTTCTGCTCGAGATCAATGGCTGCAATGGTCTGCCGTGCCCTGATCTTTAGCGCCCACTGTTTGGGAGAATTTAAGCAACATACAGACACTGACAACGTCTCTCCAAACTCTATTTGTGAAAAATGCAGACACTGTTGTGACGCCGGCAGCAGGGAGCATCAGAGGGCTGCAACGACAGAGATACATTGCAGTCTATCCCTGGTGTTGCAACGCTACATTTCTTCAAAAGATCACTCAACCGCACACGCAGCGTATTGCATTGCGTTTTGATATGGTACATTGAGTATGGAATAAAGTCTTTATGCATTGCTTTCCTTCATTATGGATCTAATCATTGTTTCTGTACAAGTCCCGTCTCTGGCCACGGCAGCGCTCTCAGTCCTTTTGTGCTCCTGCTGAATAAAAGGTAGTATGGACCCGGTAACATTTGCGTACGGCCATACCACCCTGATCACGCCTGATCTCGGAAGCTAAGCAGGGTCGGGCCTGGTTAGTACTTGGATGGGTGACCGCCTGGGAATACCAGGTGCTGTAAGCATATTTATTTTTCTGCTCGAGATCAATGGCTGCAATGGTATGTCGTGCCCTGATCTTTAGCGCCCACTGTTTGGGAGAATTTAAGCAACATACAGACACTGACAACGTCTCTCCAAACTCTATTTGTGAAAAATGCAGACACTGTTGTGACGCCGGCAGCAGGGAGCATCAGAGGGCTGCAACGACAGAGATACATTGCAGTCTATCCCTGGTGTTGCAACGCTAAATTTCTTCAAAAGATCACTCAACTGCACACGCAGTGTATTGCATTGCGTTTTCATATGGTACTTTGAGTATGGAATAAAGTCTTTATGCATTGCTTTCCTTCATTATGGATCTAATCATTGTTTCTGTACAAGTCCCGTCTCTGGCCACGGCAGCACTCTCAGTCCTTTTGTGCTCCTGCTGAATAAAAGGTAGTATGGACCCGGTAACATTTGCGTACGGCCATACCACCCTGATCACGCCTGATCTCGGAAGCTAAGCAGGGTCGGGCCTGGTTAGTACTTGAATGGGTGACCGCCTGGGAATACCAGGTGCTGTAAGCATTTTTATTTTTCTGCTCGAGATCAATGGCTGCAATGGTCTGCCGTGCCCTGATCCTTAGCGCCCACTGTTTGGGAGAATATAAGCAACATACAGACACCGACAACGTCTCTCCAAACTCTATTTGTGAAACATGCAGACACTGTTGTGACGCCGGCAGCAGGGAGCATCAGAGGGCTGCAACGACAGAGATACATTGCAGTCTATCCCTGGTGTTGCAACGTTACATTTCTTCAAAAGATCACTCAACCGCACACGCAGTGTATTGCATTGCGTTTTCATATGGTACTTTGAGTATGGAATAAAGTCTTTATGCATTGCTTTCCTTCATTATGGATCTAATCATTGTTTCTGTACAAGTCCCGTCTCTGGCCATGGCAGCGCTCTCAGTCCTTTTGTGCTCCTGCTGAATAAAAGGTAGTATGGACCCGGTAACATTTGCGTACGGCCATACCACCCTGATCACGCCCGATCTCGTCTGATCTCGGAAGCTAAGCAGGGTCGGGCCTGGTTAGTACTTGGATGGGTGACCGCCTGGGAATACCAGGTGCTGTAAGCATATTTATTTTTCTGCTCGAGATCAATGGCTGCAATGGTCTGCCGTGCCCTGATCTTTAGCGCCCACTGTTTGGGAGAATTTAAGCAACATACAGACACTGACAACGTCTCTCCAAACTCTATTTGTGAAAAATGCAGACACTGTTGTGACGCCGGCAGCAGGGAGCATCAGAGGGCTGCAACGACAGAGATACATTGCAGTCTATCCCTGGTGTTGCAACGCTACATTTCTTCAAAAGATCACTCAACCGCACACGCAGTGTATTGCATTGCGTTTTGATATGGTACTTTGAGTATGGAATAAAGTCTTTATGCATTGCTTTCCTTCATTATGGATCTAATCATTGTTTCTGTACAAGTCCCGTCTCTGGCCACGGCAGCGCTCTCAGTCCTTTTGTGCTCCTGCTGAATAAAAGGTAGTATGGACCCGGTGACATTTGCGTACGGCCATACCACCCTGATCACGCCCGATCTCGTCTGATCTCGGAAGCTAAGCAGGGTCGGGCCTGGTTAGTACTTGGATGGGTGACCGCCTGGGAATACCAGGTGCTGTAAGCATATTTATTTTTCTGTTCGAGATCAATGGCTGCAATGGTCTGCCGTGCCCTGATCCTTAGCGCCCACTGTTTGGGAGAATTTAAGCAACATACAGACACTGACAACGTCTCTCCAAACTCTATTTGTGAAACATGCAGACACTGTTGTGACGCCGGCAGCAGGGAGCATCAGAGGGCTGCAACGACAGAGATACATTGCAGTCTATCCCTGGTGTTGCAACGCTACATTTCTTCAAAAGATCACTCAACCGCACACGCAGTGTATTGCATTGCGTTTTGATATGGTACTTTGAGTATGGAATAAAGTCTTTATGCATTGCTTTCCTTCATTATGGATCTAATCATTGTTTCTGTACAAGTCCCGTCTCTGGCCACGGCAGCGCTCTCAGTCCTTTTGTGCTCCTGCTGAATAAAAGGTAGTATGGACCCGGTAACATTTGCGTACGGCCATACCACCCTGATCACGCCCGATCTCGTCTGATCTCGGAAGCTAAGCAGGGTCGGGCCTGGTTAGTACTTAGATGGGTGACCGCCTGGGAATACCAGGTGCTGTAAGCATTTTTATTTTTCTGCTCGAGATCAATGGCTGCAATGGTCTGCCGTGCCCTGATCCTTAGCGCCCACTGTTTGGGAGAATTTAAGCAACATACAGACACTGACAACTTATATCACTCCAACTCATCCAACTCCAAGGCGAGGCTGCTTCACTAAGAAAGCAACTCACCACGAGGCCTTCATTACCATGCGGTATGCCGAAGCCGGAAATGACAAACGCACAGTCGCACACACTCATCGAATGCAAAACAATCCGTTTTATCATAAACATTCAGTCACTGCAAAGATTTAAAGACTAGCCTCTTATCATAAGTTAGAATGGACCCAAAGTGTGTGATTGATACAGTCTGGTTTAGCTGTCGATTGCTCTCCCTTTTTAGTATGACTCGTTCTCAACATTACGTCATTCTTCTGTTAGGTGCACATGGCTAATTTGCATACGTGCACAGGACTGGCTGGCTCCGCATGGCAAATAATAGAACATATTTAATTATCCTGGGGGAAAAGAGAATCAATTGCAAACCGCTAAAATAGTACCTACTTTGATGTATTACATTCCGTTTTGTGATACCTAACAACATGAAATGAAATGGATAACAGTTTAAATCTGTATTAAGAACAAGCAAATTGCACACACTTGTTGGAAAATAAACCCTGCAACACGGACTTTAAAGTCTAGACATCTCCGAATTCTTTGCAACCGTTCTCCAAGGGAACACGCGTGGGCAGAGTTCAGCCCATCTGAACGAGTACTAATCATACTTACCTGGCAAGGGAGATACCATGATCAAGAAGGTGGTTCACCCATGGTGAGGCTCGGCCATTGCACTGCGGCTGTTGCTGACCCGTGCGAATTCCCCAAATGTGGGAATCTCGATTGCATAATTTCTGGTAGTGGGGGACTGCGTTCGCGCTCTCCCCTGATCATGTTGTTGTAAAGAAATAAGAGCTATGAATGACTGCTTCGCTTGACCTGCTGCAGTCCATCGCAGCGTTTGAAACGCTATGTTTCTTCGAAGGTTCACGCAAACGAGCACACACGCCAACTCGGTGTATTGCATTTCGTTTTGATATGGTACTTTGAGTCCGGAATAAAGAATTCATTCATTGCTTTCCTTCATTATTGATCTAATAATTGTTTCTGTACAAGTCTGGTCTATGGTCACGGCAGCGCTCTCAGTCCTTATGTGCTCCTGCTGTTTAAAAGCTACTTTGGATGCGGCTATACTCGCTTACGGCCATACCACCCTGAACACGCCCGATCTCGTCTGATCTCGGAAGCTAAGCAGGGTCGGGCCTGGTTAGTACTTGGATGGGAGACCGCCTGGGAATACCAGGTGCTGTAAGCTTTTTTTTTTTCTGCTCGAGATCAATGGCTGCAATGGTCTGCCGTGCCCTGATCTTTAGCGCCCACTGTTTGGGAGAATTTAAGCAACATACAGACACTGACAACGTCTCTCCAAACTCTATTTGTGAAAAATGCAGACACTGTTGTGACGCCGGCAGCAGGGAGCATCAGAGGGCTGCAACGACAGAGATACATTGCAGTCTATCCCTGGTGTTGCAACGCTACATTTCTTCAAAAGATCACTCAACCGCACACGCAGTATATTGCATTGCGTTTTGATATGGTACTTTGAGTATGGAATAAAGTCTTTATGCATTGCTTTCCTTCATTATGGATCTAATCATTGTTTCTGTACAAGTCCCGTCTCTGGCCACGGCAGCGCTCTCAGTCCTTTTGTGCTCCTGCTGAATAAAAGGTAGTATGGACCCGGTAACATTTGCGTACGGCCATACCACCCTGATCACGCCCGATCTCGTCTGATCTCGGAAGCTAAGCAGGGTCGGGCCTGGTTAGTACTTGGATGGGTGACCGCCTGGGAATACCAGGTGCTGTAAGCATTTTTATTTTTCTGCTCGAGATCAATGGCTGCAATGGTCTGCCGTGCCCTGATCTTTAGCGCCCACTGTTTGGGAGAATTTAAGCAACATACAGACACTGACAACGTCTCTCCAAACTCTATTTGTGAAACATGCAGACACTGTTGTGACGCCGGCAGCAGGGAGCATCAGAGGGCTGCAACGACAGAGATACATTGCAGTCTATCCCTGGTGTTGCAACGCTACATTTCTTCAAAAGATCACTCAACCGCACACGCAGTGTATTGCATTGCGTTTTGATATGGTACTTTGAGTATGGAATAAAGTCTTTATGCATTGCTTTCCTTCATTATGGATCTAATCATTGTTTCTGTACAAGTCCCGTCTCTGGCCACGGCAGCGCTCTCAGTCCTTTTGTGCTCCTGCTGAATAAAAGGTAGTATGGACCCGGTAACATTTGCGTACGGCCATACCACCCTGATCACGCCCGATCTCGTCTGATCTCGGAAGCTAAGCAGGGTCGGGCCTGGTTAGTACTTAGATGGGTGACCGCCTGGGAATACCAGGTGCTGTAAGCATTTTTATTTTTCTGCTCGAGATCAATGGCTGCAATGGTCTGCCGTGCCCTGATCCTTAGCGCCCACTGTTTGGGAGAATTTAAGCAACATACAGACACTGACAACTTATATCACTCCAACTCATCCAACTCCAAGGCGAGGCTGCTTCACTAAGAAAGCAACTCACCACGAGGCCTTCATTACCATGCGGTATGCCGAAGCCGGAAATGACAAACGCACAGTCGCACACACTCATCGAATGCAAAACAATCCGTTTTATCATAAACATTCAGTCACTGCAAAGATTTAAAGACTAGCCTCTTATCATAAGTTAGAATTGACCCAAAGTGTGTGATTGATACAGTCTGGTTTAGCTGTCGATTGCTCTCCCTTTTTAGTATGACTCGTTCTCAACATTACGTCATTCTTCTGTTAGGTGCACATGGCTAATTTGCATACGTGCACAGGACTGGCTGGCTCCGCATGGCAAATAATAGAACATATTTAATTATCCTGGGGGAAAAGAGAATCAATTGCAAACCGCTAAAATAGTACCTACTTTGATGTATTACATTCCGTTTTGTGATACCTAACAACATGAAATGAAATGGATAACAGTTTAAATCTGTATTAAGAACAAGCAAATTGCACACACTTGTTGGAAAATAAACCCTGCAACACGGACTTTAAAGTCTAGACATCTCCGAATTCTTTGCAACCGTTCTCCAAGGGAACACGCGTGGGCAGAGTTCAGCCCATCTGAACGAGTACTAATCATACTTACCTGGCAAGGGAGATACCATGATCAAGAAGGTGGTTCACCCATGGTGAGGCTCGGCCATTGCACTGCGGCTGTTGCTGACCCGTGCGAATTCCCCAAATGTGGGAATCTCGATTGCATAATTTCTGGTAGTGGGGGACTGCGTTCGCGCTCTCCCCTGATCATGTTGTTGTAAAGAAATAAGAGCTATGAATGACTGCTTCGCTTGACCTGCTGCAGTCCATCGCAGCGTTTGAAACGCTATGTTTCTTCGAAGGTTCACGCAAACGAGCACACACGCCAACTCGGTGTATTGCATTTCGTTTTGATATGGTACTTTGAGTCCGGAATAAAGAATTCATTCATTGCTTTCCTTCATTATTGATCTAATAATTGTTTCTGTACAAGTCTGGTCTATGGTCACGGCAGCGCTCTCAGTCCTTATGTGCTCCTGCTGTTTAAAAGCTACTTTGGATGCGGCTATACTCGCTTACGGCCATACCACCCTGAACACGCCCGATCTCGTCTGATCTCGGAAGCTAAGCAGGGTCGGGCCTGGTTAGTACTTGGATGGGAGACCGCCTGGGAATACCAGGTGCTGTAAGCTTTTTTTTTTTCTGCTCGAGATCAATGGCTGCAATGGTCTGCCGTGCCCTGATCTTTAGCGCCCACTGTTTGGGAGAATTTAAGCAACATACAGACACTGACAACGTCTCTCCAAACTCTATTTGTGAAAAATGCAGACACTGTTGTGACGCCGGCAGCAGGGAGCATCAGAGGGCTGCAACGACAGAGATACATTGCAGTCTATCCCTGGTGTTGCAACGCTACATTTCTTCAAAAGATCACTCAACCGCACACGCAGTATATTGCATTGCGTTTTGATATGGTACTTTGAGTATGGAATAAAGTCTTTATGCATTGCTTTCCTTCATTATGGATCTAATCATTGTTTCTGTACAAGTCCCGTCTCTGGCCACGGCAGCGCTCTCAGTCCTTTTGTGCTCCTGCTGAATAAAAGGTAGTATGGACCCGGTAACATTTGCGTACGGCCATACCACCCTGATCACGCCCGATCTCGTCTGATCTCGGAAGCTAAGCAGGGTCGGGCCTGGTTAGTACTTGGATGGGTGACCGCCTGGGAATACCAGGTGCTGTAAGCATTTTTATTTTTCTGCTCGAGATCAATGGCTGCAATGGTCTGCCGTGCCCTGATCTTTAGCGCCCACTGTTTGGGAGAATTTAAGCAACATACAGACACTGACAACGTCTCTCCAAACTCTATTTGTGAAAAATGCAGACACTGTTGTGACGCCGGCAGCAGGGAGCATCAGAGGGCTGCAACGACAGAGATACATTGCAGTCGATCCCTGGTGTTGCAACGCTACATTTCTTCAAAAGATCACTCAACCGCACACGCAGTGTATTGCATTGCGTTTTGATATGGTACTTTGAGTATGGAATAAAGTCTTTATGCATTGCTTTCCTTCATTATGGATCTAATCATTGTTTCTGTACAAGTCCCGTCTCTGGCCACGGCAGCGCTCTCAGTCCTTTTGTGCTCCTGCTGAATAAAAGGTAGTATGGACCCGGTAACATTTGCGTACGGCCATACCACCCTGATCACGCCCGATCTCGTCTGATCTCGGAAGCTAAGCAGGGTCGGGCCTGGTTAGTACTTGGATGGGTGACCGCCTGGGAATACCAGGTGCTGTAAGCATTTTTATTTTTCTGCTCGAGATCAATGGCTGCAATGGTCTGCCGTGCCCTGATCTTTAGCGCCCACTGTTTGGGAGAATTTAAGCAACATACAGACACTGACAACGTCTCTCCAAACTCTATTTGTGAAAAATGCAGACACTGTTGTGACGCCGGCAGCAGGGAGCATCAGAGGGCTGCAACGACAGAGATACATTGCAGTCGGTCCCTGGTGTTGCAACGCTACATTTCTTCAAAAGATCACTCAACCGCACACGCAGTGTATTGCATTGCGTTTTGATATGGTACTTTGAGTATGGAATAAAGTCTTTATGCATTGCTTTCCTTCATTATGGATCTAATCATTGTTTCTGTACAAGTCCCGTCTCTGGCCACGGCAACGCTCTCAGTCCTTTTGTGCTCCTGCTGAATAAAAGGTAGTATGGACCCGGTAACATTTGCGTACGGCCATACCACCCTGATCACGCCCGATCTCGTCTGATCTCGGAAGCTAAGCAGGGTCGGGCCTGGTTAGTACTTGGATGGGTGACCGCCTGGGAATACCAGGTGCTGTAAGCATATTTATTTTTCTGCTCGAGATCAATGGCTGCAATGGTCTGCCGTGCCCTGATCTTTAGCGCCCACTGTTTGGGAGAATTTAAGCAACATACAGACACTGACAACGTCTCTCCAAACTCTATTTGTGAAACATGCAGACACTGTTGTGACGCCGGCAGCAGGGAGCATCAGAGGGCTGCAACGACAGTGATACATTGCAGTCTATCCCTGGTGTTGCAACGTTACATTTCTTCAAAAGATCACTCAACCGCACACGCAGTGTATTGCATTGCGTTTTCATATGGTACTTTGAGTATGGAATAAAGTCTTTATGCATTGCTTTCCTTCATTATGGATCTAATCATTGTTTCTGTACAAGTCCCGTCTCTGGCCACGGCAGCGCTCTCAGTCCTTTTGTGCTCCTGCTGAATAAAACGTAGTATGGACCCGGTAACATTTGCGTACGGCCATACCACCCTGATCACGCCCGATCTCGTCTGATCTCGGAAGCTAAGCAGGGTCGTGCCTGGTTAGTACTTGGATGGGTGACCGCCTGGGAATACCAGGTGCTGTAAGCATTTTTATTTTTCTGCTCGAGATCAATGGCTGCAATGGTCTGCCGTGCCCTGATCCTTAGCGCCCACTGTTTGGGAGAATTTAAGCAACATACAGACACTGACAACGTCTCTCCAAACTCTATTTGTGAAACATGCAGACACTGTTGTGACGCCGGCAGCAGGGAGCATCAGAGGGCTGCAACGACAGTGATACATTGCAGTCTATCCCTGGTGTTGCACCGCAACATTTCTTCAAAAGATCACTCAACCGCACACGCAGTGTATTGCATTGCGTTTTGATATGGTACTTTGAGTATGGAATAAAGTCTTTATGCATTGCTTTCCTTCATTATGGATCTAATCATTGTTTCTGTACAAGTCCCGTCTCTGGCCACGGCAGCGCTCTCAGTCCTTTTGTGCTCCTGCTGAATAAAAGGTAGTATGGACCCGGTAACATTTGCGTACGGCCATACCACCCTGATCACGCCCGATCTCGTCTGATCTCGGAAGCTAAGCAGGGTCGGGCCTGGTTAGTACTTGGATGGGTGACCGCCTGGGAATACCAGGTGCTGTAAGCATTTTTATTTTTCTGCTCGAGATCAATGGCTGCAATGGTCTGCCGTGCCCTGATCTTTAGCGCCCACTGTTTGGGAGAATTTAAGCAACATACAGACACTGACAACGTCTCTCCAAACTCTATTTGTGAAAAATGCAGACACTGTTGTGACGCCGGCAGCAGGGAGCATCAGAGGGCTGCAACGACAGAGATACATTGCAGTCTATCCCTGGTGTTGCAACGCTACATTTCTTCAAAAGATCACTCAACCGCACACGCAGTGTATTGCATTGCGTTTTCATATGGTACTTTGAGTATGGAATAAAGTCTTTATGCATTGCTTTCCTTCATTATGGATCTAATCATTGTTTCTGTACAAGTCCCGTCTCTGGCCACGGCAGCGCTCTCAGTCCTTTTGTGCTCCTGCTGAATAAAACGTAGTATGGACCCGGTAACATTTGCGTACGGCCATACCACCCTGATCACGCCCGATCTCGTCTGATCTCGGAAGCTAAGCAGGGTCGTGCCTGGTTAGTACTTGGATGGGTGACCGCCTGGGAATACCAGGTGCTGTAAGCATTTTTATTTTTCTGCTCGAGATCAATGGCTGCAATGGTCTGCCGTGCCCTGATCCTTAGCGCCCACTGTTTGGGAGAATTTAAGCAACATACAGACACTGACAACGTCTCTCCAAACTCTATTTGTGAAACATGCAGACACTGTTGTGACGCCGGCAGCAGGGAGCATCAGAGGGCTGCAACGACAGAGATACATTGCAGTCTATCCCTGGTGTTGCAACGCTACATTTCTTCAAAAGATCACTCAACCGCACACGCAGTGTACTGCATTGCGTTTTGATATGGTACTTTGAGTATGGAATAAAGTCTTTATGCATTGCTTTCCTTCATTATGGATCTAATCATTGTTTCTGTACAAGTCCCGTCTCTGGCCACGGCAGCGCTCTCAGTCCTTTTGTGCTCCTGCTGAATAAAAGGTAGTATGGACCCGGTAACATTTGCGTACGGCCATACCACCCTGATCACGCCCGATCTCGTCTGATCTCGGAAGCTAAGCAGGGTCGGGCCTGGTTAGTACTTGGATGGGTGACCGCCTGGGAATACCAGGTGCTGTAAGCTTTTTTATTTTTCTGCTCGAGATCAATGGCTGCAATGGTCTGCCGTGCCCTGATCCTTAGCGCCCACTGTTTGGGAGAATATAAGCAACATACAGACACCGACAACGTCTCTCCAAACTCTATTTGTGAAACATGCAGACACTGTTGTGACGCCGGCAGCAGGGAGCATCAGAGGGCTGCAACGACAGAGATACATTGCAGTCTATCCCTGGTGTTGCAACGTTACATTTCTTCAAAAGATCACTCAACCGCACACGCAGTGTATTGCATTGCGTTTTCATATGGTACTTTGAGTATGGAATAAAGTCTTTATGCATTGCTTTCCTTCATTATGGATCTAATCATTGTTTCTGTACAAGTCCCGTCTCTGGCCACGGCAGCGCTCTCAGTCCTTTTGTGCTCCTGCTGAATAAAACGTAGTATGGACCCGGTAACATTTGCGTACGGCCATACCACCCTGATCACGCCCGATCTCGTCTGATCTCGGAAGCTAAGCAGGGTCGGGCCTGGTTAGTACTTGGATGGGTGACCGCCTGGGAATACCAGGTGCTGTAAGCATTTTTATTTTTCTGCTCGAGATCAATGGCTGCAATGGTCTGCCGTGCCCTGATCCTTAGCGCCCACTGTTTGGGAGAATTTAAGCAACATACAGACACTGACAACGTCTCTCCAAACTCTATTTGTGAAACATGCAGACACTGTTGTGACGCCGGCAGCAGGGAGCATCAGAGGGCTGCAACGACAGAGATACATTGCAGTCTATCCCTGGTGTTGCAACGCTACATTTCTTCAAAAGATCACTCAACCGCACACGCAGTGTACTGCATTGCGTTTTGATATGGTACTTTGAGTATGGAATAAAGTCTTTATGCATTGCTTTCCTTCATTATGGATCTAATCATTGTTTCTGTACAAGTCCCGTCTCTGGCCACGGCAGCGCTCTCAGTCCTTTTGTGCTCCTGCTGAATAAAAGGTAGTATGGACCCGGTAACATTTGCGTACGGCCATACCACCCTGATCACGCCCGATCTCGTCTGATCTCGGAAGCTAAGCAGGGTCGGGCCTGGTTAGTACTTGGATGGGTGACCGCCTGGGAATACCAGGTGCTGTAAGCTTTTTTATTTTTCTGCTCGAGATCAATGGCTGCAATGGTCTGCCGTGCCCTGATCCTTAGCGCCCACTGTTTGGGAGAATATAAGCAACATACAGACACCGACAACGTCTCTCCAAACTCTATTTGTGAAACATGCAGACACTGTTGTGACGCCGGCAGCAGGGAGCATCAGAGGGCTGCAACGACAGAGATACATTGCAGTCTATCCCTGGTGTTGCAACGTTACATTTCTTCAAAAGATCACTCAACCGCACACGCAGTGTATTGCATTGCGTTTTGATATGGTACTTTGAGTATGGAATAAAGTCTTTATGCATTGCTTTCCTTCATTATGGATCTAATCATTGTTTCTGTACAAGTCCCGTCTCTGGCCACGGCAGCGCTCTCAGTCCTTTTGTGCTCCTGCTGAATAAAAGGTAGTATGGACCCGGTAACATTTGCGTACGGCCATACCACCCTGATCACGCCCGATCTCGTCTGATCTCGGAAGCTAAGCAGGGTCGGGCCTGGTTAGTACTTGGATGGGTCACCGCCTGGGAATACCAGGTGCTGTAAACATATTTATTTTTCTGCTCGAGATCAATGGCTGCAATGGTCTGCCGTGCCCTGATCTTTAGCGCCCACTGTTTGGGAGAATTTAAGCAACATACAGACACTGACAACGTCTCTCCAAACTCTATTTGTGAAAAATGCAGACACTGTTGTGACGCCGGCAGCAGGGAGCATCAGAGGGCTGCAACGACAGAGATACATTGCAGTCTATCCCTGGTGTTGCAACGCTACATTTCTTCAAAAGATCACTCAACCGCACACGCAGCGTATTGCATTGCGTTTTGATATGGTACATTGAGTATGGAATAAAGTCTTTATGCATTGCTTTCCTTCATTATGAATCTAATCATTGTTTCTGTACAAGTCCCGTCTCTGGCCACGGCAGCGCTCTCAGTCCTTTTGTGCTCCTGCTGAATAAAAGGTAGTATGGACCCGGTAACATTTGCGTACGGCCATACCACCCTGATCACGCCTGATCTCGGAAGCTAAGCAGGGTCGGGCCTGGTTAGTACTTGGATGGGTGACCGCCTGGGAATACCAGGTGCTGTAAGCATATTTATTTTTCTGCTCGAGATCAATGGCTGCAATGGTCTGCCGTGCCCTGATCTTTAGCGCCCACTGTTTGGGAGAATTTAAGCAACATACAGACACTGACAACGTCTCTCCAAACTCTATTTGTGAAAAATGCAGACACTGTTGTGACGCCGGCAGCAGGGAGCATCAGAGGGCTGCAACGACAGAGATACATTGCAGTCTATCCCTGGTGTTGCAACGCTAAATTTCTTCAAAAGATCACTCAACTGCACACGCAGTGTATTGCATTGCGTTTTCATATGGTACTTTGAGTATGGAATAAAGTCTTTATGCATTGCTTTCCTTCATTATGGATCTAATCATTGTTTCTGTACAAGTCCCGTCTCTGGCCACGGCAGCGCTCTCAGTCCTTTTGTGCTCCTGCTGAATAAAAGGTAGTATGGACCCGGTAACATTTGCGTACGGCCATACCACCCTGATCACGCCTGATCTCGGAAGCTAAGCAGGGTCGGGCCTGGTTAGTACTTGAATGGGTGACCGCCTGGGAATACCAGGTGCTGTAAGCATTTTTATTTTTCTGCTCGAGATCAATGGCTGCAATGGTCTGCCGTGCCCTGATCCTTAGCGCCCACTGTTTGGGAGAATATAAGCAACATACAGACACCGACAACGTCTCTCCAAACTCTATTTGTGAAACATGCAGACACTGTTGTGACGCCGGCAGCAGGGAGCATCAGAGGGCTGCAACGACAGAGATACATTGCAGTCTATCCCTGGTGTTGCAACGTTACATTTCTTCAAAAGATCACTCAACCGCACACGCAGTGTATTGCATTGCGTTTTGATATGGTACTTTGAGTATGGAATAAAGTCTTTATGCATTGCTTTCCTTCATTATGGATCTAATCATTGTTTCTGTACAAGTCCCGTCTCTGGCCACGGCAGCGCTCTCAGTCCTTTTGTGCTCCTGCTGAATAAAAGGTAGTATGGACCCGGTGACATTTGCGTACGGCCATACCACCCTGATCACGCCCGATCTCGTCTGATCTCGGAAGCTAAGCAGGGTCGGGCCTGGTTAGTACTTGGATGGGTGACCGCCTGGGAATACCAGGTGCTGTAAGCATATTTATTTTTCTGTTCGAGATCAATGGCTGCAATGGTCTGCCGTGCCCTGATCCTTAGCGCCCACTGTTTGGGAGAATTTAAGCAACATACAGACACTGACAACGTCTCTCCAAACTCTATTTGTGAAACATGCAGACACTGTTGTGACGCCGGCAGCAGGGAGCATCAGAGGGCTGCAACGACAGAGATACATTGCAGTCTATCCCTGGTGTTGCAACGCTACATTTCTTCAAAAGATCACTCAACCGCACACGCAGTGTATTGCATTGCGTTTTGATATGGTACTTTGAGTATGGAATAAAGTCTTTATGCATTGCTTTCCTTCATTATGGATCTAATCATTGTTTCTGTACAAGTCCCGTCTCTGGCCACGGCAGCGCTCTCAGTCCTTTTGTGCTCCTGCTGAATAAAAGGTAGTATGGACCCGGTAACATTTGCGTACGGCCATACCACCCTGATCACGCCCGATCTCGTCTGATCTCGGAAGCTAAGCAGGGTCGGGCCTGGTTAGTACTTAGATGGGTGACCGCCTGGGAATACCAGGTGCTGTAAGCATTTTTATTTTTCTGCTCGAGATCAATGGCTGCAATGGTCTGCCGTGCCCTGATCCTTAGCGCCCACTGTTTGGGAGAATTTAAGCAACATACAGACACTGACAACTTATATCACTCCAACTCATCCAACTCCAAGGCGAGGCTGCTTCACTAAGAAAGCAACTCACCACGAGGCCTTCATTACCATGCGGTATGCCGAAGCCGGAAATGACAAACGCACAGTCGCACACACTCATCGAATGCAAAACAATCCGTTTTATCATAAACATTCAGTCACTGCAAAGATTTAAAGACTAGCCTCTTATCATAAGTTAGAATTGACCCAAAGTGTGTGATTGATACAGTCTGGTTTAGCTGTCGATTGCTCTCCCTTTTTAGTATGACTCGTTCTCAACATTACGTCATTCTTCTGTTAGGTGCACATGGCTAATTTGCATACGTGCACAGGACTGGCTGGCTCCGCATGGCAAATAATAGAACATATTTAATTATCCTGGGGGAAAAGAGAATCAATTGCAAACCGCTAAAATAGTACCTACTTTGATGTATTACATTCCGTTTTGTGATACCTAACAACATGAAATGAAATGGATAACAGTTTAAATCTGTATTAAGAACAAGCAAATTGCACACACTTGTTGGAAAATAAACCCTGCAACACGGACTTTAAAGTCTAGACATCTCCGAATTCTTTGCAACCGTTCTCCAAGGGAACACGCGTGGGCAGAGTTCAGCCCATCTGAACGAGTACTAATCATACTTACCTGGCAAGGGAGATACCATGATCAAGAAGGTGGTTCACCCATGGTGAGGCTCGGCCATTGCACTGCGGCTGTTGCTGACCCGTGCGAATTCCCCAAATGTGGGAATCTCGATTGCATAATTTCTGGTAGTGGGGGACTGCGTTCGCGCTCTCCCCTGATCATGTTGTTGTAAAGAAATAAGAGCTATGAATGACTGCTTCGCTTGACCTGCTGCAGTCCATCGCAGCGTTTGAAACGCTATGTTTCTTCGAAGGTTCACGCAAACGAGCACACACGCCAACTCGGTGTATTGCATTTCGTTTTGATATGGTACTTTGAGTCCGGAATAAAGAATTCATTCATTGCTTTCCTTCATTATTGATCTAATAATTGTTTCTGTACAAGTCTGGTCTATGGTCACGGCAGCGCTCTCAGTCCTTATGTGCTCCTGCTGTTTAAAAGCTACTTTGGATGCGGCTATACTCGCTTACGGCCATACCACCCTGAACACGCCCGATCTCGTCTGATCTCGGAAGCTAAGCAGGGTCGGGCCTGGTTAGTACTTGGATGGGAGACCGCCTGGGAATACCAGGTGCTGTAAGCTTTTTTTTTTTCTGCTCGAGATCAATGGCTGCAATGGTCTGCCGTGCCCTGATCTTTAGCGCCCACTGTTTGGGAGAATTTAAGCAACATACAGACACTGACAACGTCTCTCCAAACTCTATTTGTGAAAAATGCAGACACTGTTGTGACGCCGGCAGCAGGGAGCATCAGAGGGCTGCAACGACAGAGATACATTGCAGTCTATCCCTGGTGTTGCAACGCTACATTTCTTCAAAAGATCACTCAACCGCACACGCAGTATATTGCATTGCGTTTTGATATGGTACTTTGAGTATGGAATAAAGTCTTTATGCATTGCTTTCCTTCATTATGGATCTAATCATTGTTTCTGTACAAGTCCCGTCTCTGGCCACGGCAGCGCTCTCAGTCCTTTTGTGCTCCTGCTGAATAAAAGGTAGTATGGACCCGGTAACATTTGCGTACGGCCATACCACCCTGATCACGCCCGATCTCGTCTGATCTCGGAAGCTAAGCAGTGTCGGGCCTGGTTAG
The DNA here is from genome assembly GCF_949987615.1 of Pollachius pollachius. Taxonomy (NCBI): domain Eukaryota; kingdom Metazoa; phylum Chordata; class Actinopteri; order Gadiformes; family Gadidae; genus Pollachius; species Pollachius pollachius. The sequence goes on from NC_136950.1 coordinate 633,612, forward strand.
TACTTGGATGGGTGACCGCCTGGGAATACCAGGTGCTGTAAGCATTTTTATTTTTCTGCTCGAGATCAATGGCTGCAATGGTCTGCCGTGCCCTGATCTTTAGCGCCCACTGTTTGGGAGAATTTAAGCAACATACAGACACTGACAACGTCTCTCCAAACTCTATTTGTGAAAAATGCAGACACTGTTGTGACGCCGGCAGCAGGGAGCATCAGAGGGCTGCAACGACAGAGATACATTGCAGTCGATCCCTGGTGTTGCAACGCTACATTTCTTCAAAAGATCACTCAACCGCACACGCAGTGTATTGCATTGTGTTTTGATATGGTACTTTGAGTATGGAATAAAGTCTTTATGCATTGCTTTCCTTCATTATGGATCTAATCATTGTTTCTGTACAAGTCCCGTCTCTGGCCACGGCAGCGCTCTCAGTCCTTTTGTGCTCCTGCTGAATAAAAGGTAGTATGGACCCGGTAACATTTGCGTACGGCCATACCACCCTGATCACGCCCGATCTCGTCTGATCTCGGAAGCTAAGCAGGGTCGGGCCTGGTTAGTACTTGGATGGGTGACCGCCTGGGAATACCAGGTGCTGTAAGCATATTTATTTTTCTGCTCGAGATCAATGGCTGCAATGGTCTGCCGTGCCCTGATCCTTAGCGCCCACTGTTTGGGAGAATATAAGCAACATACAGACACCGACAACGTCTCTCCAAACTCTATTTGTGAAACATGCAGACACTGTTGTGACGCCGGCAGCAGGGAGCATCAGAGGGCTGCAACGACAGAGATACATTGCAGTCTATCCCTGGTGTTGCAACGTTACATTTCTTCAAAAGATCACTCAACCGCACACGCAGTGTATTGCATTGCGTTTTGATATGGTACTTTGAGTATGGAATAAAGTCTTTATGCATTGCTTTCCTTCATTATGGATCTAATCATTGTTTCTGTACAAGTCCCGTCTCTGGCCACGGCAGCGCTCTCAGTCCTTTTGTGCTCCTGCTGAATAAAAGGTAGTATGGACCCGGTAACATTTGCGTACGGCCATACCACCCTGATCACGCCCGATCTCGTCTGATCTCGGAAGCTAAGCAGGGTCGGGCCTGGTTAGTACTTGGATGGGTGACCGCCTGGGAATACCAGGTGCTGTAAGCATTTTTATTTTTCTGCTCGAGATCAATGGCTGCAATGGTCTGCCGTGCCCTGATCTTTAGCGCCCACTGTTTGGGAGAATTTAAGCAACATACAGACACTGACAACGTCTCTCCAAACTCTATTTGTGAAAAATGCAGACACTGTTGTGACGCCGGCAGCAGGGAGCATCAGAGGGCTGCAACGACAGAGATACATTGCAGTCGATCCCTGGTGTTGCAACGCTACATTTCTTCAAAAGATCACTCAACCGCACACGCAGTGTATTGCATTGCGTTTTGATATGGTACTTTGAGTATGGAATAAAGTCTTTATGCATTGCTTTCCTTCATTATGGATCTAATCATTGTTTCTGTACAAGTCCCGTCTCTGGCCACGGCAACGCTCTCAGTCCTTTTGTGCTCCTGCTGAATAAAAGGTAGTATGGACCCGGTAACATTTGCGTACGGCCATACCACCCTGATCACGCCCGATCTCGTCTGATCTCGGAAGCTAAGCAGGGTCGGGCCTGGTTAGTACTTGGATGGGTGACCGCCTGGGAATACCAGGTGCTGTAAGCATATTTATTTTTCTGCTCGAGATCAATGGCTGCAATGGTCTGCCGTGCCCTGATCTTTAGCGCCCACTGTTTGGGAGAATTTAAGCAACATACAGACACTGACAACGTCTCTCCAAACTCTATTTGTGAAACATGCAGACACTGTTGTGACGCCGGCAGCAGGGAGCATCAGAGGGCTGCAACGACAGTGATACATTGCAGTCTATCCCTGGTGTTGCACCGCAACATTTCTTCAAAAGATCACTCAACCGCACACGCAGTGTATTGCATTGCGTTTTGATATGGTACTTTGAGTATGGAATAAAGTCTTTATGCATTGCTTTCCTTCATTATGGATCTAATCATTGTTTCTGTACAAGTCCCGTCTCTGGCCACGGCAGCGCTCTCAGTCCTTTTGTGCTCCTGCTGAATAAAAGGTAGTATGGACCCGGTAACATTTGCGTACGGCCATACCACCCTGATCACGCCCGATCTCGTCTGATCTCGGAAGCTAAGCAGGGTCGGGCCTGGTTAGTACTTGGATGGGTGACCGCCTGGGAATACCAGGTGCTGTAAGCATATTTATTTTTCTGCTCGAGATCAATGGCTGCAATGGTCTGCCGTGCCCTGATCCTTAGCGCCCACTGTTTGGGAGAATATAAGCAACATACAGACACCGACAACGTCTCTCCAAACTCTATTTGTGAAACATGCAGACACTGTTGTGACGCCGGCAGCAGGGAGCATCAGAGGGCTGCAACGACAGAGATACATTGCAGTTTATCCCTGGTGTTGCAACGTTACATTTCTTCAAAAGATCACTCAACCGCACACGCAGTGTATTGCATTGCGTTTTCATATGGTACTTTGAGTATGGAATAAAGTCTTTATGCATTGCTTTCCTTCATTATGGATCTAATCATTGTTTCTGTACAAGTCCCGTCTCTGGCCACGGCAGCGCTCTCAGTCCTTTTGTGCTCCTGCTGAATAAAAGGTAGTATGGACCCGGTAACATTTGCGTACGGCCATACCACCCTGATCACGCCCGATCTCGTCTGATCTCGGAAGCTAAGCAGGGTCGGGCCTGGTTAGTACTTAGATGGGTGACCGCCTGGGAATACCAGGTGCTGTAAGCATTTTTAATTTTCTGCTCGAGATCAATGGCTGCAATGGTCTGCCGTGCCCTGATCTTTAGCGCCCACTGTTTGGGAGAATTTAAGCAACATACAGACACTGACAACGTCTCTCCAAACTCTATTTGTGAAAAATGCAGACACTGTTGTGACGCCGGCAGCAGGGAGCATCAGAGGGCTGCAACGACAGAGATACATTGCAGTCGATCCCTGGTGTTGCAACGCTACATTTCTTCAAAAGATCACTCAACCGCACACGCAGTGTATTGCATTGCGTTTTGATATGGTACTTTGAGTATGGAATAAAGTCTTTATGCATTGCTTTCCTTCATTATGGATCTAATCATTGTTTCTGTACAAGTCCCGTCTCTGGCCACGGCAACGCTCTCAGTCCTTTTGTGCTCCTGCTGAATAAAAGGTAGTATGGACCCGGTAACATTTGCGTACGGCCATACCACCCTGATCACGCCCGATCTCGTCTGATCTCGGAAGCTAAGCAGGGTCGGGCCTGGTTAGTACTTGGATGGGTGACCGCCTGGGAATACCAGGTGCTGTAAGCATATTTATTTTTCTGCTCGAGATCAATGGCTGCAATGGTCTGCCGTGCCCTGATCTTTAGCGCCCACTGTTTGGGAGAATTTAAGCAACATACAGACACTGACAACGTCTCTCCAAACTCTATTTGTGAAACATGCAGACACTGTTGTGACGCCGGCAGCAGGGAGCATCAGAGGGCTGCAACGACAGTGATACATTGCAGTCTATCCCTGGTGTTGCACCGCAACATTTCTTCAAAAGATCACTCAACCGCACACGCAGTGTATTGCATTGCGTTTTGATATGGTACTTTGAGTATGGAATAAAGTCTTTATGCATTGCTTTCCTTCATTATGGATCTAATCATTGTTTCTGTACAAGTCCCGTCTCTGGCCACGGCAGCGCTCTCAGTCCTTTTGTGCTCCTGCTGAATAAAAGGTAGTATGGACCCGGTAACATTTGCGTACGGCCATACCACCCTGATCACGCCCGATCTCGTCTGATCTCGGAAGCTAAGCAGGGTCGGGCCTGGTTAGTACTTGGATGGGTGACCGCCTGGGAATACCAGGTGCTGTAAGCATATTTATTTTTCTGCTCGAGATCAATGGCTGCAATGGTCTGCCGTGCCCTGATCCTTAGCGCCCACTGTTTGGGAGAATATAAGCAACATACAGACACCGACAACGTCTCTCCAAACTCTATTTGTGAAACATGCAGACACTGTTGTGACGCCGGCAGCAGGGAGCATCAGAGGGCTGCAACGACAGAGATACATTGCAGTTTATCCCTGGTGTTGCAACGTTACATTTCTTCAAAAGATCACTCAACCGCACACGCAGTGTATTGCATTGCGTTTTCATATGGTACTTTGAGTATGGAATAAAGTCTTTATGCATTGCTTTCCTTCATTATGGATCTAATCATTGTTTCTGTACAAGTCCCGTCTCTGGCCACGGCAGCGCTCTCAGTCCTTTTGTGCTCCTGCTGAATAAAAGGTAGTATGGACCCGGTAACATTTGCGTACGGCCATACCACCCTGATCACGCCCGATCTCCTCTGATCTCGGAAGCTAAGCAGGGTCGGGCCTGGTTAGTACTTAGATGGGTGACCGCCTGGGAATACCAGGTGCTGTAAGCATTTTTATTTTTCTGCTCGAGATCAATGGCTGCAATGGTCTGCCGTGCCCTGATCCTTAGCGCCCACTGTTTGGGAGAATTTAAGCAACATACAGACACTGACAACTTATATCACTCCAACTCATCCAACTCCAAGGCGAGGCTGCTTCACTAAGAAAGCAACTCACCACGAGGCCTTCATTACCATGCGGTATGCCGAAGCCGGAAATGACAAACGCACAGTCGCACACACTCATCGAATGCAAAACAATCCGTTTTATCATAAACATTCAGTCACTGCAAAGATTTAAAGACTAGCCTCTTATCATAAGTTAGAATTGACCCAAAGTGTGTGATTGATACAGTCTGGTTTAGCTGTCGATTGCTCTCCCTTTTTAGTATGACTCGTTCTCAACATTACGTCATTCTTCTGTTAGGTGCACATGGCTAATTTGCATACGTGCACAGGACTGGCTGGCTCCGCATGGCAAATAATAGAACATATTTAATTATCCTGGGGGAAAAGAGAATCAATTGCAAACCGCTAAAATAGTACCTACTTTGATGTATTACATTCCGTTTTGTGATACCTAACAACATGAAATAAAATGGATAACAGTTTAAATCTGTATTAAGAACAAGCAAATTGCACACACTTGTTGGAAAATAAACCCTGCAACACGGACTTTAAAGTCTAGACATCTCCGAATTCTTTGCAACCGTTCTCCAAGGGAACACGCGTGGGCAGAGATCAGCCCACCTGAACGAGTACTAATCATACTTACCTGGCAAGGGAGATACCATGATCAAGAAGGTGGTTCACCCATGGTGAGGCTCGGCCATTGCACTGCGGCTGTTGCTGACCCGTGCGAATTCCCCAAATGTGGGAATCTCGATTGCATAATTTCTGGTAGTGGGGGACTGCGTTCGCGCTCTCCCCTGATCATGTTGTTGTAAAGAAATAAGAGCTATGAATGACTGCTTCGCTTGACCTGCTGCAGTCCATCGCAGCGTTTGAAACGCTATGTTTCTTCAAAGGTTCACGCAAACGAACACACACGCCAACTCGGTGTATTGCATTGCGTTTTGATATGGTACTTTGAGTCCGGAATAAAGTATTCATTCATTGCTTTCCTTCATTATTGATCTAATAATTGTTTCTGTACAAGTCTGGTCTATGGTCACGGCAGCGCTCTCAGTCCTTATGTGCTCCTGCTGTTTAAAAGCTACTTTGGATGCGTTAATACTCGCTTACGGCCATACCACCCTGAACACGCCCGATCTCGTCTGATCTCGGAAGCTAAGCAGGGTCGGGCCTGGTTAGTACTTGGATGGGAGACCGCCTGGGAATACCAGGTGCTGTAAGCTTTTTTTTTTTCTGCTCGAGATCAATGGCTGCAATGGTCTGCCGTGCCCTGATCTTTAGCGCCCACTGTTTGGGAGAATTTAAGCAACATACAGACACCGACAACGTCTCTCCAAACTCTATTTGTGAAAAATGCAGACACTGTTGTGACGCCGGCAGCAGGGAGCATCAGAGGGCTGCAACGACAGAGATACATTGCAGTCTATCCCTGGTGTTGCAACGCTACATTTCTTCAAAAGATCACTCAACCGCACACGCAGTGTATTGCATTGCGTTTTGATATGGTACTTTGAGTATGGAATAAAGTCTTTATGCATTGCTTTCCTTCATTATGGATCTAATCATTGTTTCTGTACAAGTCCCGTCTCTGGCCACGGCAGCGCTCTCAGTCCTTTTGTGCTCCTGCTGAATAAAAGGTAGTATGGACCCGGTAACATTTGCGTACGGCCATACCACCCTGATCACGCCCGATCTCGTCTGATCTCGGAAGCTAAGCAGGGTCGGGCCTGGTTAGTACTTGGATGGGTGACCGCCTGGGAATACCAGGTGCTGTAAGCATTTTTATTTTTCTGCTCGAGATCAATGGCTGCAATGGTCTGCCGTGCCCTGATCTTTAGCGCCCACTGTTTGGGAGAATTTAAGCAACATACAGACACTGACAACGTCTCTCCAAACTCTATTTGTGAAAAATGCAGACACTGTTGTGACGCCGGCAGCAGGGAGCATCAGAGGGCTGCAACGACAGAGATACATTGCAGTCGATCCCTGGTGTTGCAACGCTACATTTCTTCAAAAAATCACTCAACCGCACACGCAGTGTATTGCATTGCGTTTTGATATGGTACTTTGAGTATGGAATAAAGTCTTTATGCATTGCTTTCCTTCATTATGGATCTAATCATTGTTTCTGTACAAGTCCCGTCTCTGGCCACGGCAGCGCTCTCAGTCCTTTTGTGCTCCTGCTGAATAAAAGGTAGTATGGACCCGGTAACATTTGCGTACGGCCATACCACCCTGATCACGCCCGATCTCGTCTGATCTCGGAAGCTAAGCAGGGTCGGGCCTGGTTAGTACTTGGATGGGTGACCGCCTGGGAATACCAGGTGCTGTAAGCATATTTATTTTTCTGCTCGAGATCAATGGCTGCAATGGTCTGCCGTGCCCTGATCTTTAGCGCCCACTGTTTGGGAGAATTTAAGCAACATACAGACACTGACAACGTCTCTCCAAACTCTATTTGTGAAACATGCAGACACTGTTGTGACGCCGGCAGCAGGGAGCATCAGAGGGCTGCAACGACAGTGATACATTGCAGTCTATCCCTGGTGTTGCAACGCAACATTTCTTCAAAAGATCACTCAACCGCACACGCAGTGTATTGCATTGCGTTTTGATATGGTACTTTGAGTATGGAATAAAGTCTTTATGCATTGCTTTCCTTCATTATGGATCTAATCATTGTTTCTGTACAAGTCCCGTCTCTGGCCACGGCAGCGCTCTCAGTCCTTTTGTGCTCCTGCTGAATAAAAGGTAGTATGGACCCGGTAACATTTGCGTACGGCCATACCACCCTGATCACGCCCGATCTCGTCTGATCTCGGAAGCTAAGCAGGGTCGGGCCTGGTTAGTACTTGGATGGGTGACCGCCTGGGAATACCAGGTGCTGTAAGCATATTTATTTTTCTGCTCGAGATCAATGGCTGCAATGGTCTGCCGTGCCCTGATCCTTAGCGCCCACTGTTTGGGAGAATTTAAGCAACATACAGACACTGACAACGTCTCTCCAAACTCTATTTGTGAAACATGCAGACACTGTTGTGACGCCGGCAGCAGGGAGCATCAGAGGGCTGCAACGACAGAGATACATTGCAGTCTATCCCTGGTGTTGCAACGCTACATTTCTTCAAAAGATCACTCAACCGCACACGCAGTGTATTGCATTGCGTTTTGATATGGTACTTTGAGTATGGAATAAAGTCTTTATGCATTGCTTTCCTTCATTATGGATCTAATCATTGTTTCTGTACAAGTCCCGTCTCTGGCCACGGCAGCGCTCTCAGTCCTTTTGTGCTCCTGCTGAATAAAAGGTAGTATGGACCCGGTAACATTTGCGTACGGCCATACCACCCTGATCACGCCCGATCTCGTCTGATCTCGGAAGCTAAGCCGGGTCGGGCCTGGTTAGTACTTGGATGGGTGACCGCCTGGGAATACCAGGTGCTGTAAGCATTTTTATTTTTCTGCTCGAGATCAATGGCTGCAATGGTCTGCCGTGCCCTGATCTTTAGCGCCCACTGTTTGGGAGAATTTAAGCAACATACAGACACTGACAACGTCTCTCCAAACTCTATTTGTGAAAAATGCAGACACTGTTGTGACGCCGGCAGCAGGGAGCATCAGAGGGCTGCAACGACAGAGATACATTGCAGTCTATCCCTGGTGTTGCAACGCTACATTTCTTCAAAAGATCACTCAACCGCACACGCAGTGTATTGCATTGCGTTTTGATATGGTACTTTGAGTATGGAATAAAGTCTTTATGCATTGCTTTCCTTCATTATGGATCTAATCATTGTTTCTGTACAAGTCCCGTCTCTGGCCACGGCAGCGCGCTCAGTCCTTTTGTGCTCCTGCTGAATAAAAGGTAGTATGGACCCGGTAACATTTGCGTACGGCCATACCACCCTGATCACGCCCGATCTCGTCTGATCTCGGAAGCTAAGCAGGGTCGGCCCTGGTTAGTACTTGGATGGGTGACCGCCTGGGAATACCAGGTGCTGTAAGCATATTTATTTTTCTGCTCGAGATCAATGGCTGCAATTGTCTGCCGTGCCCTGATCTTTAGCGCCCACTGTTTGGGAGAATTTAAGCAACATACAGACACTGACAACGTCTCTCCAAACTCTATTTGTGAAAAATGCAGACACTGTTGTGACGCCGGCAGCAGGGAGCATCAGAGGGCTGCAACGACAGAGATACATTGCAGTCTATCCCTGGTGTTGCAACGCTACATTTCTTCAAAAGATCACTCAACCGCACACGCAGTGTATTGCATTGCGTTTTGATATGGTACTTTGAGTATGGAATAAAGTCTTTATGCATTGCTTTCCTTCATTATGGATCTAATCATTGTTTCTGTACAAGTCCCGTCTCTGGCCACGGCAGCGCTCTCAGTCCTTTTGTGCTCCTGCTGAATAAAAGGTAGTATGGACCCGGTAACATTTGCGTACGGCCATACCACCCTGATCACGCCCGATCTCGTCTGATCTCGGAAGCTAAGCAGGGTCGGGCCTGGTTAGTACTTGGATGGGTGACCGCCTGGGAATACCAGGTGCTGTAAGCATTTTTATTTTTCTGCTCGAGATCAATGGCTGCAATGGTCTGCCGTGCCCTTATACTTAGCGCCCACTGTTTGGGAGAATTTAAGCAACATACAGACACTGACAACTTATATCACTCCAACTCATCCAACTCCAAGGCGAGGCTGCTTCACTAAGAAAGCAACTCACCACGAGGCCTTCATTACCATGCGGTATGCCGAAGCCGGAAATGACAAACGCACAGTCGCACACACTCATCGAATGCAAAACAATCCGTTTTATCATAAACATTCAGTCACTGCAAAGATTTAAAGACTAGCCTCTTATCATAAGTTAGAATGGACCCAAAGTGTGTGATTGATACAGTCTGGTTTAGCTGTCGATTGCTCTCCCTTTTTAGTATGACTCGTTCTCAACATTACGTCATTCTTCTGTTAGGTGCACATGGCTAATTTGCATACGTGCACAGGACTGGCTGGCTCCGCATGGCAAATAATAGAACATATTTAATTATCCTGGGGGAAAAGAGAATCAATTGCAAACCGCTAAAATAGTACCTACTTTGTCGTATTACATTCCGTTTTGTGATACCTAACAACATGAAATAAAATGGATAACAGTTTAAATCTGTATTAAGAACAAGCAAATTGCACACACTTGTTGGAAAATAAACCCTGCAACACGGACTTTAAAGTCTAGACATCTCCGAATTCTTTGCAACCGTTCTCCAAGGGAACACGCGTGGGCAGCGTTCAGCCCATCTGAACGAGTACTAATCATACTTACCTGGCAAGGGAGATACCATGATCAAGAAGGTGGTTCACCCATGGTGAGGCTCGGCCATTGCACTGCGGCTGTTGCTGACCCGTGCGAATTCCCCAAATGCGGGAATCTCGATTGCATAATTTCTGGTAGTGGGGGACTGCGTTCGCGCTCTCCCCTGATCATGTTGTTGTAAAGAAATAAGAGCTATGAATGACTGCTTCGCTTGACCTGCTGCAGTCCATCGCAGCGTTTGAAACGCTATGTTTCTTCGAAGGTTCACGCAAACGAGCACACACGCCAACTCGGTGTATTGCATTTCGTTTTGATATGGTACTTTGAGTCCGGAATAAAGAATTCATTCATTGCTTTCCTTCATTATTGATCTAATAATTGTTTCTGTACAAGTCTGGTCTATGGTCACGGCAGCGCTCTCAGTCCTTATGTGCTCCTGCTGTTTAAAAGCTACTTTGGATGCGGCTATACTCGCTTACGGCCATACCACCCTGAACACGCCCGATCTCGTCTGATCTCGGAAGCTAAGCAGGGTCGGGCCTGGTTAGTACTTGGATGGGAGACCGCCTGGGAATACCAGGTGCTGTAAGCTTTTTTTTTTTCTGCTCGAGATCAATGGCTGCAATGGTCTGCCGTGCCCTGATCTTTAGCGCCCACTGTTTGGGAGAATTTAAGCAACATACAGACACTGACAACGTCTCTCCAAACTCTATTTGTGAAAAATGCAGACACTGTTGTGACGCCGGCAGCAGGGAGCATCAGAGGGCTGCAACGACAGAGATACATTGCAGTCTATCCCTGGTGTTGCAACGCTACATTTCTTCAAAAGATCACTCAACCGCACACGCAGTATATTGCATTGCGTTTTGATATGGTACTTTGAGTATGGAATAAAGTCTTTATGCATTGCTTTCCTTCATTATGGATCTAATCATTGTTTCTGTACAAGTCCCGTCTCTGGCCACGGCAGCGCTCTCAGTCCTTTTGTGCTCCTGCTGAATAAAAGGTAGTATGGACCCGGTAACATTTGCGTACGGCCATACCACCCTGATCACGCCCGATCTCGTCTGATCTCGGAAGCTAAGCAGGGTCGGGCCTGGTTAGTACTTGGATGGGTGACCGCCTGGGAATACCAGGTGCTGTAAGCATTTTTATTTTTCTGCTCGAGATCAATGGCTGCAATGGTCTGCCGTGCCCTGATCTTTAGCGCCCACTGTTTGGGAGAATTTAAGCAACATACAGACACTGACAACGTCTCTCCAAACTCTATTTGTGAAAAATGCAGACACTGTTGTGACGCCGGCAGCAGGGAGCATCAGAGGGCTGCAACGACAGAGATACATTGCAGTCGATCCCTGGTGTTGCAACGCTACATTTCTTCAAAAGATCACTCAACCGCACACGCAGTGTATTGCATTGCGTTTTGATATGGTACTTTGAGTATGGAATAAAGTCTTTATGCATTGCTTTCCTTCATTATGGATCTAATCATTGTTTCTGTACAAGTCCCGTCTCTGGCCACGGCAGCGCTCTCAGTCCTTTTGTGCTCCTGCTGAATAAAAGGTAGTATGGACCCGGTAACATTTGCGTACGGCCATACCACCCTGATCACGCCCGATCTCGTCTGATCTCGGAAGCTAAGCAGGGTCGGGCCTGGTTAGTACTTGGATGGGTGACCGCCTGGGAATACCAGGTGCTGTAAGCATTTTTATTTTTCTGCTCGAGATCAATGGCTGCAATGGTCTGCCGTGCCCTGATCTTTAGCGCCCACTGTTTGGGAGAATTTAAGCAACATACAGACACTGACAACGTCTCTCCAAACTCTATTTGTGAAAAATGCAGACACTGTTGTGACGCCGGCAGCAGGGAGCATCAGAGGGCTGCAACGACAGAGATACATTGCAGTCGGTCCCTGGTGTTGCAACGCTACATTTCTTCAAAAGATCACTCAACCGCACACGCAGTGTATTGCATTGCGTTTTGATATGGTACTTTGAGTATGGAATAAAGTCTTTATGCATTGCTTTCCTTCATTATGGATCTAATCATTGTTTCTGTACAAGTCCCGTCTCTGGCCACGGCAACGCTCTCAGTCCTTTTGTGCTCCTGCTGAATAAAAGGTAGTATGGACCCGGTAACATTTGCGTACGGCCATACCACCCTGATCACGCCCGATCTCGTCTGATCTCGGAAGCTAAGCAGGGTCGGGCCTGGTTAGTACTTGGATGGGTGACCGCCTGGGAATACCAGGTGCTGTAAGCATATTTATTTTTCTGCTCGAGATCAATGGCTGCAATGGTCTGCCGTGCCCTGATCTTTAGCGCCCACTGTTTGGGAGAATTTAAGCAACATACAGACACTGACAACGTCTCTCCAAACTCTATTTGTGAAACATGCAGACACTGTTGTGACGCCGGCAGCAGGGAGCATCAGAGGGCTGCAACGACAGTGATACATTGCAGTCTATCCCTGGTGTTGCAACGTTACATTTCTTCAAAAGATCACTCAACCGCACACGCAGTGTATTGCATTGCGTTTTCATATGGTACTTTGAGTATGGAATAAAGTCTTTATGCATTGCTTTCCTTCATTATGGATCTAATCATTGTTTCTGTACAAGTCCCGTCTCTGGCCACGGCAGCGCTCTCAGTCCTTTTGTGCTCCTGCTGAATAAAACGTAGTATGGACCCGGTAACATTTGCGTACGGCCATACCACCCTGATCACGCCCGATCTCGTCTGATCTCGGAAGCTAAGCAGGGTCGTGCCTGGTTAGTACTTGGATGGGTGACCGCCTGGGAATACCAGGTGCTGTAAGCATTTTTATTTTTCTGCTCGAGATCAATGGCTGCAATGGTCTGCCGTGCCCTGATCCTTAGCGCCCACTGTTTGGGAGAATTTAAGCAACATACAGACACTGACAACGTCTCTCCAAACTCTATTTGTGAAACATGCAGACACTGTTGTGACGCCGGCAGCAGGGAGCATCAGAGGGCTGCAACGACAGTGATACATTGCAGTCTATCCCTGGTGTTGCACCGCAACATTTCTTCAAAAGATCACTCAACCGCACACGCAGTGTATTGCATTGCGTTTTGATATGGTACTTTGAGTATGGAATAAAGTCTTTATGCATTGCTTTCCTTCATTATGGATCTAATCATTGTTTCTGTACAAGTCCCGTCTCTGGCCACGGCAGCGCTCTCAGTCCTTTTGTGCTCCTGCTGAATAAAAGGTAGTATGGACCCGGTAACATTTGCGTACGGCCATACCACCCTGATCACGCCCGATCTCGTCTGATCTCGGAAGCTAAGCAGGGTCGGGCCTGGTTAGTACTTGGATGGGTGACCGCCTGGGAATACCAGGTGCTGTAAGCATTTTTATTTTTCTGCTCGAGATCAATGGCTGCAATGGTCTGCCGTGCCCTGATCTTTAGCGCCCACTGTTTGGGAGAATTTAAGCAACATACAGACACTGACAACGTCTCTCCAAACTCTATTTGTGAAAAATGCAGACACTGTTGTGACGCCGGCAGCAGGGAGCATCAGAGGGCTGCAACGACAGAGATACATTGCAGTCTATCCCTGGTGTTGCAACGCTACATTTCTTCAAAAGATCACTCAACCGCACACGCAGTGTATTGCATTGCGTTTTCATATGGTACTTTGAGTATGGAATAAAGTCTTTATGCATTGCTTTCCTTCATTATGGATCTAATCATTGTTTCTGTACAAGTCCCGTCTCTGGCCACGGCAGCGCTCTCAGTCCTTTTGTGCTCCTGCTGAATAAAACGTAGTATGGACCCGGTAACATTTGCGTACGGCCATACCACCCTGATCACGCCCGATCTCGTCTGATCTCGGAAGCTAAGCAGGGTCGTGCCTGGTTAGTACTTGGATGGGTGACCGCCTGGGAATACCAGGTGCTGTAAGCATTTTTATTTTTCTGCTCGAGATCAATGGCTGCAATGGTCTGCCGTGCCCTGATCCTTAGCGCCCACTGTTTGGGAGAATTTAAGCAACATACAGACACTGACAACGTCTCTCCAAACTCTATTTGTGAAACATGCAGACACTGTTGTGACGCCGGCAGCAGGGAGCATCAGAGGGCTGCAACGACAGAGATACATTGCAGTCTATCCCTGGTGTTGCAACGCTACATTTCTTCAAAAGATCACTCAACCGCACACGCAGTGTACTGCATTGCGTTTTGATATGGTACTTTGAGTATGGAATAAAGTCTTTATGCATTGCTTTCCTTCATTATGGATCTAATCATTGTTTCTGTACAAGTCCCGTCTCTGGCCACGGCAGCGCTCTCAGTCCTTTTGTGCTCCTGCTGAATAAAAGGTAGTATGGACCCGGTAACATTTGCGTACGGCCATACCACCCTGATCACGCCCGATCTCGTCTGATCTCGGAAGCTAAGCAGGGTCGGGCCTGGTTAGTACTTGGATGGGTGACCGCCTGGGAATACCAGGTGCTGTAAGCTTTTTTATTTTTCTGCTCGAGATCAATGGCTGCAATGGTCTGCCGTGCCCTGATCCTTAGCGCCCACTGTTTGGGAGAATATAAGCAACATACAGACACCGACAACGTCTCTCCAAACTCTATTTGTGAAACATGCAGACACTGTTGTGACGCCGGCAGCAGGGAGCATCAGAGGGCTGCAACGACAGAGATACATTGCAGTCTATCCCTGGTGTTGCAACGTTACATTTCTTCAAAAGATCACTCAACCGCACACGCAGTGTATTGCATTGCGTTTTCATATGGTACTTTGAGTATGGAATAAAGTCTTTATGCATTGCTTTCCTTCATTATGGATCTAATCATTGTTTCTGTACAAGTCCCGTCTCTGGCCACGGCAGCGCTCTCAGTCCTTTTGTGCTCCTGCTGAATAAAACGTAGTATGGACCCGGTAACATTTGCGTACGGCCATACCACCCTGATCACGCCCGATCTCGTCTGATCTCGGAAGCTAAGCAGGGTCGGGCCTGGTTAGTACTTGGATGGGTGACCGCCTGGGAATACCAGGTGCTGTAAGCATTTTTATTTTTCTGCTCGAGATCAATGGCTGCAATGGTCTGCCGTGCCCTGATCCTTAGCGCCCACTGTTTGGGAGAATTTAAGCAACATACAGACACTGACAACGTCTCTCCAAACTCTATTTGTGAAACATGCAGACACTGTTGTGACGCCGGCAGCAGGGAGCATCAGAGGGCTGCAACGACAGAGATACATTGCAGTCTATCCCTGGTGTTGCAACGCTACATTTCTTCAAAAGATCACTCAACCGCACACGCAGTGTACTGCATTGCGTTTTGATATGGTACTTTGAGTATGGAATAAAGTCTTTATGCATTGCTTTCCTTCATTATGGATCTAATCATTGTTTCTGTACAAGTCCCGTCTCTGGCCACGGCAGCGCTCTCAGTCCTTTTGTGCTCCTGCTGAATAAAAGGTAGTATGGACCCGGTAACATTTGCGTACGGCCATACCACCCTGATCACGCCCGATCTCGTCTGATCTCGGAAGCTAAGCAGGGTCGGGCCTGGTTAGTACTTGGATGGGTGACCGCCTGGGAATACCAGGTGCTGTAAGCTTTTTTATTTTTCTGCTCGAGATCAATGGCTGCAATGGTCTGCCGTGCCCTGATCCTTAGCGCCCACTGTTTGGGAGAATATAAGCAACATACAGACACCGACAACGTCTCTCCAAACTCTATTTGTGAAACATGCAGACACTGTTGTGACGCCGGCAGCAGGGAGCATCAGAGGGCTGCAACGACAGAGATACATTGCAGTCTATCCCTGGTGTTGCAACGTTACATTTCTTCAAAAGATCACTCAACCGCACACGCAGTGTATTGCATTGCGTTTTGATATGGTACTTTGAGTATGGAATAAAGTCTTTATGCATTGCTTTCCTTCATTATGGATCTAATCATTGTTTCTGTACAAGTCCCGTCTCTGGCCACGGCAGCGCTCTCAGTCCTTTTGTGCTCCTGCTGAATAAAAGGTAGTATGGACCCGGTAACATTTGCGTACGGCCATACCACCCTGATCACGCCCGATCTCGTCTGATCTCGGAAGCTAAGCAGGGTCGGGCCTGGTTAGTACTTGGATGGGTCACCGCCTGGGAATACCAGGTGCTGTAAACATATTTATTTTTCTGCTCGAGATCAATGGCTGCAATGGTCTGCCGTGCCCTGATCTTTAGCGCCCACTGTTTGGGAGAATTTAAGCAACATACAGACACTGACAACGTCTCTCCAAACTCTATTTGTGAAAAATGCAGACACTGTTGTGACGCCGGCAGCAGGGAGCATCAGAGGGCTGCAACGACAGAGATACATTGCAGTCTATCCCTGGTGTTGCAACGCTACATTTCTTCAAAAGATCACTCAACCGCACACGCAGCGTATTGCATTGCGTTTTGATATGGTACATTGAGTATGGAATAAAGTCTTTATGCATTGCTTTCCTTCATTATGAATCTAATCATTGTTTCTGTACAAGTCCCGTCTCTGGCCACGGCAGCGCTCTCAGTCCTTTTGTGCTCCTGCTGAATAAAAGGTAGTATGGACCCGGTAACATTTGCGTACGGCCATACCACCCTGATCACGCCTGATCTCGGAAGCTAAGCAGGGTCGGGCCTGGTTAGTACTTGGATGGGTGACCGCCTGGGAATACCAGGTGCTGTAAGCATATTTATTTTTCTGCTCGAGATCAATGGCTGCAATGGTCTGCCGTGCCCTGATCTTTAGCGCCCACTGTTTGGGAGAATTTAAGCAACATACAGACACTGACAACGTCTCTCCAAACTCTATTTGTGAAAAATGCAGACACTGTTGTGACGCCGGCAGCAGGGAGCATCAGAGGGCTGCAACGACAGAGATACATTGCAGTCTATCCCTGGTGTTGCAACGCTAAATTTCTTCAAAAGATCACTCAACTGCACACGCAGTGTATTGCATTGCGTTTTCATATGGTACTTTGAGTATGGAATAAAGTCTTTATGCATTGCTTTCCTTCATTATGGATCTAATCATTGTTTCTGTACAAGTCCCGTCTCTGGCCACGGCAGCGCTCTCAGTCCTTTTGTGCTCCTGCTGAATAAAAGGTAGTATGGACCCGGTAACATTTGCGTACGGCCATACCACCCTGATCACGCCTGATCTCGGAAGCTAAGCAGGGTCGGGCCTGGTTAGTACTTGAATGGGTGACCGCCTGGGAATACCAGGTGCTGTAAGCATTTTTATTTTTCTGCTCGAGATCAATGGCTGCAATGGTCTGCCGTGCCCTGATCCTTAGCGCCCACTGTTTGGGAGAATATAAGCAACATACAGACACCGACAACGTCTCTCCAAACTCTATTTGTGAAACATGCAGACACTGTTGTGACGCCGGCAGCAGGGAGCATCAGAGGGCTGCAACGACAGAGATACATTGCAGTCTATCCCTGGTGTTGCAACGTTACATTTCTTCAAAAGATCACTCAACCGCACACGCAGTGTATTGCATTGCGTTTTGATATGGTACTTTGAGTATGGAATAAAGTCTTTATGCATTGCTTTCCTTCATTATGGATCTAATCATTGTTTCTGTACAAGTCCCGTCTCTGGCCACGGCAGCGCTCTCAGTCCTTTTGTGCTCCTGCTGAATAAAAGGTAGTATGGACCCGGTGACATTTGCGTACGGCCATACCACCCTGATCACGCCCGATCTCGTCTGATCTCGGAAGCTAAGCAGGGTCGGGCCTGGTTAGTACTTGGATGGGTGACCGCCTGGGAATACCAGGTGCTGTAAGCATATTTATTTTTCTGTTCGAGATCAATGGCTGCAATGGTCTGCCGTGCCCTGATCCTTAGCGCCCACTGTTTGGGAGAATTTAAGCAACATACAGACACTGACAACGTCTCTCCAAACTCTATTTGTGAAACATGCAGACACTGTTGTGACGCCGGCAGCAGGGAGCATCAGAGGGCTGCAACGACAGAGATACATTGCAGTCTATCCCTGGTGTTGCAACGCTACATTTCTTCAAAAGATCACTCAACCGCACACGCAGTGTATTGCATTGCGTTTTGATATGGTACTTTGAGTATGGAATAAAGTCTTTATGCATTGCTTTCCTTCATTATGGATCTAATCATTGTTTCTGTACAAGTCCCGTCTCTGGCCACGGCAGCGCTCTCAGTCCTTTTGTGCTCCTGCTGAATAAAAGGTAGTATGGACCCGGTAACATTTGCGTACGGCCATACCACCCTGATCACGCCCGATCTCGTCTGATCTCGGAAGCTAAGCAGGGTCGGGCCTGGTTAGTACTTAGATGGGTGACCGCCTGGGAATACCAGGTGCTGTAAGCATTTTTATTTTTCTGCTCGAGATCAATGGCTGCAATGGTCTGCCGTGCCCTGATCCTTAGCGCCCACTGTTTGGGAGAATTTAAGCAACATACAGACACTGACAACTTATATCACTCCAACTCATCCAACTCCAAGGCGAGGCTGCTTCACTAAGAAAGCAACTCACCACGAGGCCTTCATTACCATGCGGTATGCCGAAGCCGGAAATGACAAACGCACAGTCGCACACACTCATCGAATGCAAAACAATCCGTTTTATCATAAACATTCAGTCACTGCAAAGATTTAAAGACTAGCCTCTTATCATAAGTTAGAATTGACCCAAAGTGTGTGATTGATACAGTCTGGTTTAGCTGTCGATTGCTCTCCCTTTTTAGTATGACTCGTTCTCAACATTACGTCATTCTTCTGTTAGGTGCACATGGCTAATTTGCATACGTGCACAGGACTGGCTGGCTCCGCATGGCAAATAATAGAACATATTTAATTATCCTGGGGGAAAAGAGAATCAATTGCAAACCGCTAAAATAGTACCTACTTTGATGTATTACATTCCGTTTTGTGATACCTAACAACATGAAATGAAATGGATAACAGTTTAAATCTGTATTAAGAACAAGCAAATTGCACACACTTGTTGGAAAATAAACCCTGCAACACGGACTTTAAAGTCTAGACATCTCCGAATTCTTTGCAACCGTTCTCCAAGGGAACACGCGTGGGCAGAGTTCAGCCCATCTGAACGAGTACTAATCATACTTACCTGGCAAGGGAGATACCATGATCAAGAAGGTGGTTCACCCATGGTGAGGCTCGGCCATTGCACTGCGGCTGTTGCTGACCCGTGCGAATTCCCCAAATGTGGGAATCTCGATTGCATAATTTCTGGTAGTGGGGGACTGCGTTCGCGCTCTCCCCTGATCATGTTGTTGTAAAGAAATAAGAGCTATGAATGACTGCTTCGCTTGACCTGCTGCAGTCCATCGCAGCGTTTGAAACGCTATGTTTCTTCGAAGGTTCACGCAAACGAGCACACACGCCAACTCGGTGTATTGCATTTCGTTTTGATATGGTACTTTGAGTCCGGAATAAAGAATTCATTCATTGCTTTCCTTCATTATTGATCTAATAATTGTTTCTGTACAAGTCTGGTCTATGGTCACGGCAGCGCTCTCAGTCCTTATGTGCTCCTGCTGTTTAAAAGCTACTTTGGATGCGGCTATACTCGCTTACGGCCATACCACCCTGAACACGCCCGATCTCGTCTGATCTCGGAAGCTAAGCAGGGTCGGGCCTGGTTAGTACTTGGATGGGAGACCGCCTGGGAATACCAGGTGCTGTAAGCTTTTTTTTTTTCTGCTCGAGATCAATGGCTGCAATGGTCTGCCGTGCCCTGATCTTTAGCGCCCACTGTTTGGGAGAATTTAAGCAACATACAGACACTGACAACGTCTCTCCAAACTCTATTTGTGAAAAATGCAGACACTGTTGTGACGCCGGCAGCAGGGAGCATCAGAGGGCTGCAACGACAGAGATACATTGCAGTCTATCCCTGGTGTTGCAACGCTACATTTCTTCAAAAGATCACTCAACCGCACACGCAGTATATTGCATTGCGTTTTGATATGGTACTTTGAGTATGGAATAAAGTCTTTATGCATTGCTTTCCTTCATTATGGATCTAATCATTGTTTCTGTACAAGTCCCGTCTCTGGCCACGGCAGCGCTCTCAGTCCTTTTGTGCTCCTGCTGAATAAAAGGTAGTATGGACCCGGTAACATTTGCGTACGGCCATACCACCCTGATCACGCCCGATCTCGTCTGATCTCGGAAGCTAAGCAGTGTCGGGCCTGGTTAGTACTTGGATGGGTGACCGCCTGGGAATACCAGGTGCTGTAAGCATTTTTATTTTTCTGCTCGAGATCAATGGCTGCAATGGTCTGCCGTGCCCTGATCTTTAGCGCCCACTGTTTGGGAGAATTTAAGCAACATACAGACACTGACAACGTCTCTCCAAACTCTATTTGTGAAAAATGCAGACACTGTTGTGACGCCGGCAGCAGGGAGCATCAGAGGGCTGCAACGACAGAGATACATTGCAGTCGATCCCTGGTGTTGCAACGCTACATTTCTTCAAAAGATCACTCAACCGCACACGCAGTGTATTGCATTGTGTTTTGATATGGTACTTTGAGTATGGAATAAAGTCTTTATGCATTGCTTTCCTTCATTATGGATCTAATCATTGTTTCTGTACAAGTCCCGTCTCTGGCCACGGCAGCGCTCTCAGTCCTTTTGTGCTCCTGCTGAATAAAAGGTAGTATGGACCCGGTAACATTTGCGTACGGCCATACCACCCTGATCACGCCCGATCTCGTCTGATCTCGGAAGCTAAGCAGGGTCGGGCCTGGTTAGTACTTGGATGGGTGACCGCCTGGGAATACCAGGTGCTGTAAGCATATTTATTTTTCTGCTCGAGATCAATGGCTGCAATGGTCTGCCGTGCCCTGATCCTTAGCGCCCACTGTTTGGGAGAATATAAGCAACATACAGACACCGACAACGTCTCTCCAAACTCTATTTGTGAAACATGCAGACACTGTTGTGACGCCGGCAGCAGGGAGCATCAGAGGGCTGCAACGACAGAGATACATTGCAGTCTATCCCTGGTGTTGCAACGTTACATTTCTTCAAAAGATCACTCAACCGCACACGCAGTGTATTGCATTGCGTTTTGATATGGTACTTTGAGTATGGAATAAAGTCTTTATGCATTGCTTTCCTTCATTATGGATCTAATCATTGTTTCTGTACAAGTCCCGTCTCTGGCCACGGCAGCGCTCTCAGTCCTTTTGTGCTCCTGCTGAATAAAAGGTAGTATGGACCCGGTAACATTTGCGTACGGCCATACCACCCTGATCACGCCCGATCTCGTCTGATCTCGGAAGCTAAGCAGGGTCGGGCCTGGTTAGTACTTGGATGGGTGACCGCCTGGGAATACCAGGTGCTGTAAGCATTTTTATTTTTCTGCTCGAGATCAATGGCTGCAATGGTCTGCCGTGCCCTGATCTTTAGCGCCCACTGTTTGGGAGAATTTAAGCAACATACAGACACTGACAACGTCTCTCCAAACTCTATTTGTGAAAAATGCAGACACTGTTGTGACGCCGGCAGCAGGGAGCATCAGAGGGCTGCAACGACAGAGATACATTGCAGTCGATCCCTGGTGTTGCAACGCTACATTTCTTCAAAAGATCACTCAACCGCACACGCAGTGTATTGCATTGCGTTTTGATATGGTACTTTGAGTATGGAATAAAGTCTTTATGCATTGCTTTCCTTCATTATGGATCTAATCATTGTTTCTGTACAAGTCCCGTCTCTGGCCACGGCAACGCTCTCAGTCCTTTTGTGCTCCTGCTGAATAAAAGGTAGTATGGACCCGGTAACATTTGCGTACGGCCATACCACCCTGATCACGCCCGATCTCGTCTGATCTCGGAAGCTAAGCAGGGTCGGGCCTGGTTAGTACTTGGATGGGTGACCGCCTGGGAATACCAGGTGCTGTAAGCATATTTATTTTTCTGCTCGAGATCAATGGCTGCAATGGTCTGCCGTGCCCTGATCTTTAGCGCCCACTGTTTGGGAGAATTTAAGCAACATACAGACACTGACAACGTCTCTCCAAACTCTATTTGTGAAACATGCAGACACTGTTGTGACGCCGGCAGCAGGGAGCATCAGAGGGCTGCAACGACAGTGATACATTGCAGTCTATCCCTGGTGTTGCACCGCAACATTTCTTCAAAAGATCACTCAACCGCACACGCAGTGTATTGCATTGCGTTTTGATATGGTACTTTGAGTATGGAATAAAGTCTTTATGCATTGCTTTCCTTCATTATGGATCTAATCATTGTTTCTGTACAAGTCCCGTCTCTGGCCACGGCAGCGCTCTCAGTCCTTTTGTGCTCCTGCTGAATAAAAGGTAGTATGGACCCGGTAACATTTGCGTACGGCCATACCACCCTGATCACGCCCGATCTCGTCTGATCTCGGAAGCTAAGCAGGGTCGGGCCTGGTTAGTACTTGGATGGGTGACCGCCTGGGAATACCAGGTGCTGTAAGCATATTTATTTTTCTGCTCGAGATCAATGGCTGCAATGGTCTGCCGTGCCCTGATCCTTAGCGCCCACTGTTTGGGAGAATATAAGCAACATACAGACACCGACAACGTCTCTCCAAACTCTATTTGTGAAACATGCAGACACTGTTGTGACGCCGGCAGCAGGGAGCATCAGAGGGCTGCAACGACAGAGATACATTGCAGTTTATCCCTGGTGTTGCAACGTTACATTTCTTCAAAAGATCACTCAACCGCACACGCAGTGTATTGCATTGCGTTTTCATATGGTACTTTGAGTATGGAATAAAGTCTTTATGCATTGCTTTCCTTCATTATGGATCTAATCATTGTTTCTGTACAAGTCCCGTCTCTGGCCACGGCAGCGCTCTCAGTCCTTTTGTGCTCCTGCTGAATAAAAGGTAGTATGGACCCGGTAACATTTGCGTACGGCCATACCACCCTGATCACGCCCGATCTCGTCTGATCTCGGAAGCTAAGCAGGGTCGGGCCTGGTTAGTACTTAGATGGGTGACCGCCTGGGAATACCAGGTGCTGTAAGCATTTTTAATTTTCTGCTCGAGATCAATGGCTGCAATGGTCTGCCGTGCCCTGATCTTTAGCGCCCACTGTTTGGGAGAATTTAAGCAACATACAGACACTGACAACGTCTCTCCAAACTCTATTTGTGAAAAATGCAGACACTGTTGTGACGCCGGCAGCAGGGAGCATCAGAGGGCTGCAACGACAGAGATACATTGCAGTCGATCCCTGGTGTTGCAACGCTACATTTCTTCAAAAGATCACTCAACCGCACACGCAGTGTATTGCATTGCGTTTTGATATGGTACTTTGAGTATGGAATAAAGTCTTTATGCATTGCTTTCCTTCATTATGGATCTAATCATTGTTTCTGTACAAGTCCCGTCTCTGGCCACGGCAACGCTCTCAGTCCTTTTGTGCTCCTGCTGAATAAAAGGTAGTATGGACCCGGTAACATTTGCGTACGGCCATACCACCCTGATCACGCCCGATCTCGTCTGATCTCGGAAGCTAAGCAGGGTCGGGCCTGGTTAGTACTTGGATGGGTGACCGCCTGGGAATACCAGGTGCTGTAAGCATATTTATTTTTCTGCTCGAGATCAATGGCTGCAATGGTCTGCCGTGCCCTGATCTTTAGCGCCCACTGTTTGGGAGAATTTAAGCAACATACAGACACTGACAACGTCTCTCCAAACTCTATTTGTGAAACATGCAGACACTGTTGTGACGCCGGCAGCAGGGAGCATCAGAGGGCTGCAACGACAGTGATACATTGCAGTCTATCCCTGGTGTTGCACCGCAACATTTCTTCAAAAGATCACTCAACCGCACACGCAGTGTATTGCATTGCGTTTTGATATGGTACTTTGAGTATGGAATAAAGTCTTTATGCATTGCTTTCCTTCATTATGGATCTAATCATTGTTTCTGTACAAGTCCCGTCTCTGGCCACGGCAGCGCTCTCAGTCCTTTTGTGCTCCTGCTGAATAAAAGGTAGTATGGACCCGGTAACATTTGCGTACGGCCATACCACCCTGATCACGCCCGATCTCGTCTGATCTCGGAAGCTAAGCAGGGTCGGGCCTGGTTAGTACTTGGATGGGTGACCGCCTGGGAATACCAGGTGCTGTAAGCATATTTATTTTTCTGCTCGAGATCAATGGCTGCAATGGTCTGCCGTGCCCTGATCCTTAGCGCCCACTGTTTGGGAGAATATAAGCAACATACAGACACCGACAACGTCTCTCCAAACTCTATTTGTGAAACATGCAGACACTGTTGTGACGCCGGCAGCAGGGAGCATCAGAGGGCTGCAACGACAGAGATACATTGCAGTTTATCCCTGGTGTTGCAACGTTACATTTCTTCAAAAGATCACTCAACCGCACACGCAGTGTATTGCATTGCGTTTTCATATGGTACTTTGAGTATGGAATAAAGTCTTTATGCATTGCTTTCCTTCATTATGGATCTAATCATTGTTTCTGTACAAGTCCCGTCTCTGGCCACGGCAGCGCTCTCAGTCCTTTTGTGCTCCTGCTGAATAAAAGGTAGTATGGACCCGGTAACATTTGCGTACGGCCATACCACCCTGATCACGCCCGATCTCCTCTGATCTCGGAAGCTAAGCAGGGTCGGGCCTGGTTAGTACTTAGATGGGTGACCGCCTGGGAATACCAGGTGCTGTAAGCATTTTTATTTTTCTGCTCGAGATCAATGGCTGCAATGGTCTGCCGTGCCCTGATCCTTAGCGCCCACTGTTTGGGAGAATTTAAGCAACATACAGACACTGACAACTTATATCACTCCAACTCATCCAACTCCAAGGCGAGGCTGCTTCACTAAGAAAGCAACTCACCACGAGGCCTTCATTACCATGCGGTATGCCGAAGCCGGAAATGACAAACGCACAGTCGCACACACTCATCGAATGCAAAACAATCCGTTTTATCATAAACATTCAGTCACTGCAAAGATTTAAAGACTAGCCTCTTATCATAAGTTAGAATTGACCCAAAGTGTGTGATTGATACAGTCTGGTTTAGCTGTCGATTGCTCTCCCTTTTTAGTATGACTCGTTCTCAACATTACGTCATTCTTCTGTTAGGTGCACATGGCTAATTTGCATACGTGCACAGGACTGGCTGGCTCCGCATGGCAAATAATAGAACATATTTAATTATCCTGGGGGAAAAGAGAATCAATTGCAAACCGCTAAAATAGTACCTACTTTGATGTATTACATTCCGTTTTGTGATACCTAACAACATGAAATAAAATGGATAACAGTTTAAATCTGTATTAAGAACAAGCAAATTGCACACACTTGTTGGAAAATAAACCCTGCAACACGGACTTTAAAGTCTAGACATCTCCGAATTCTTTGCAACCGTTCTCCAAGGGAACACGCGTGGGCAGAGATCAGCCCACCTGAACGAGTACTAATCATACTTACCTGGCAAGGGAGATACCATGATCAAGAAGGTGGTTCACCCATGGTGAGGCTCGGCCATTGCACTGCGGCTGTTGCTGACCCGTGCGAATTCCCCAAATGTGGGAATCTCGATTGCATAATTTCTGGTAGTGGGGGACTGCGTTCGCGCTCTCCCCTGATCATGTTGTTGTAAAGAAATAAGAGCTATGAATGACTGCTTCGCTTGACCTGCTGCAGTCCATCGCAGCGTTTGAAACGCTATGTTTCTTCAAAGGTTCACGCAAACGAACACACACGCCAACTCGGTGTATTGCATTGCGTTTTGATATGGTACTTTGAGTCCGGAATAAAGTATTCATTCATTGCTTTCCTTCATTATTGATCTAATAATTGTTTCTGTACAAGTCTGGTCTATGGTCACGGCAGCGCTCTCAGTCCTTATGTGCTCCTGCTGTTTAAAAGCTACTTTGGATGCGTTAATACTCGCTTACGGCCATACCACCCTGAACACGCCCGATCTCGTCTGATCTCGGAAGCTAAGCAGGGTCGGGCCTGGTTAGTACTTGGATGGGAGACCGCCTGGGAATACCAGGTGCTGTAAGCTTTTTTTTTTTCTGCTCGAGATCAATGGCTGCAATGGTCTGCCGTGCCCTGATCTTTAGCGCCCACTGTTTGGGAGAATTTAAGCAACATACAGACACCGACAACGTCTCTCCAAACTCTATTTGTGAAAAATGCAGACACTGTTGTGACGCCGGCAGCAGGGAGCATCAGAGGGCTGCAACGACAGAGATACATTGCAGTCTATCCCTGGTGTTGCAACGCTACATTTCTTCAAAAGATCACTCAACCGCACACGCAGTGTATTGCATTGCGTTTTGATATGGTACTTTGAGTATGGAATAAAGTCTTTATGCATTGCTTTCCTTCATTATGGATCTAATCATTGTTTCTGTACAAGTCCCGTCTCTGGCCACGGCAGCGCTCTCAGTCCTTTTGTGCTCCTGCTGAATAAAAGGTAGTATGGACCCGGTAACATTTGCGTACGGCCATACCACCCTGATCACGCCCGATCTCGTCTGATCTCGGAAGCTAAGCAGGGTCGGGCCTGGTTAGTACTTGGATGGGTGACCGCCTGGGAATACCAGGTGCTGTAAGCATTTTTATTTTTCTGCTCGAGATCAATGGCTGCAATGGTCTGCCGTGCCCTGATCTTTAGCGCCCACTGTTTGGGAGAATTTAAGCAACATACAGACACTGACAACGTCTCTCCAAACTCTATTTGTGAAAAATGCAGACACTGTTGTGACGCCGGCAGCAGGGAGCATCAGAGGGCTGCAACGACAGAGATACATTGCAGTCGATCCCTGGTGTTGCAACGCTACATTTCTTCAAAAAATCACTCAACCGCACACGCAGTGTATTGCATTGCGTTTTGATATGGTACTTTGAGTATGGAATAAAGTCTTTATGCATTGCTTTCCTTCATTATGGATCTAATCATTGTTTCTGTACAAGTCCCGTCTCTGGCCACGGCAGCGCTCTCAGTCCTTTTGTGCTCCTGCTGAATAAAAGGTAGTATGGACCCGGTAACATTTGCGTACGGCCATACCACCCTGATCACGCCCGATCTCGTCTGATCTCGGAAGCTAAGCAGGGTCGGGCCTGGTTAGTACTTGGATGGGTGACCGCCTGGGAATACCAGGTGCTGTAAGCATATTTATTTTTCTGCTCGAGATCAATGGCTGCAATGGTCTGCCGTGCCCTGATCTTTAGCGCCCACTGTTTGGGAGAATTTAAGCAACATACAGACACTGACAACGTCTCTCCAAACTCTATTTGTGAAACATGCAGACACTGTTGTGACGCCGGCAGCAGGGAGCATCAGAGGGCTGCAACGACAGTGATACATTGCAGTCTATCCCTGGTGTTGCAACGCAACATTTCTTCAAAAGATCACTCAACCGCACACGCAGTGTATTGCATTGCGTTTTGATATGGTACTTTGAGTATGGAATAAAGTCTTTATGCATTGCTTTCCTTCATTATGGATCTAATCATTGTTTCTGTACAAGTCCCGTCTCTGGCCACGGCAGCGCTCTCAGTCCTTTTGTGCTCCTGCTGAATAAAAGGTAGTATGGACCCGGTAACATTTGCGTACGGCCATACCACCCTGATCACGCCCGATCTCGTCTGATCTCGGAAGCTAAGCAGGGTCGGGCCTGGTTAGTACTTGGATGGGTGACCGCCTGGGAATACCAGGTGCTGTAAGCATATTTATTTTTCTGCTCGAGATCAATGGCTGCAATGGTCTGCCGTGCCCTGATCCTTAGCGCCCACTGTTTGGGAGAATTTAAGCAACATACAGACACTGACAACGTCTCTCCAAACTCTATTTGTGAAACATGCAGACACTGTTGTGACGCCGGCAGCAGGGAGCATCAGAGGGCTGCAACGACAGAGATACATTGCAGTCTATCCCTGGTGTTGCAACGCTACATTTCTTCAAAAGATCACTCAACCGCACACGCAGTGTATTGCATTGCGTTTTGATATGGTACTTTGAGTATGGAATAAAGTCTTTATGCATTGCTTTCCTTCATTATGGATCTAATCATTGTTTCTGTACAAGTCCCGTCTCTGGCCACGGCAGCGCTCTCAGTCCTTTTGTGCTCCTGCTGAATAAAAGGTAGTATGGACCCGGTAACATTTGCGTACGGCCATACCACCCTGATCACGCCCGATCTCGTCTGATCTCGGAAGCTAAGCCGGGTCGGGCCTGGTTAGTACTTGGATGGGTGACCGCCTGGGAATACCAGGTGCTGTAAGCATTTTTATTTTTCTGCTCGAGATCAATGGCTGCAATGGTCTGCCGTGCCCTGATCTTTAGCGCCCACTGTTTGGGAGAATTTAAGCAACATACAGACACTGACAACGTCTCTCCAAACTCTATTTGTGAAAAATGCAGACACTGTTGTGACGCCGGCAGCAGGGAGCATCAGAGGGCTGCAACGACAGAGATACATTGCAGTCTATCCCTGGTGTTGCAACGCTACATTTCTTCAAAAGATCACTCAACCGCACACGCAGTGTATTGCATTGCGTTTTGATATGGTACTTTGAGTATGGAATAAAGTCTTTATGCATTGCTTTCCTTCATTATGGATCTAATCATTGTTTCTGTACAAGTCCCGTCTCTGGCCACGGCAGCGCGCTCAGTCCTTTTGTGCTCCTGCTGAATAAAAGGTAGTATGGACCCGGTAACATTTGCGTACGGCCATACCACCCTGATCACGCCCGATCTCGTCTGATCTCGGAAGCTAAGCAGGGTCGGCCCTGGTTAGTACTTGGATGGGTGACCGCCTGGGAATACCAGGTGCTGTAAGCATATTTATTTTTCTGCTCGAGATCAATGGCTGCAATTGTCTGCCGTGCCCTGATCTTTAGCGCCCACTGTTTGGGAGAATTTAAGCAACATACAGACACTGACAACGTCTCTCCAAACTCTATTTGTGAAAAATGCAGACACTGTTGTGACGCCGGCAGCAGGGAGCATCAGAGGGCTGCAACGACAGAGATACATTGCAGTCTATCCCTGGTGTTGCAACGCTACATTTCTTCAAAAGATCACTCAACCGCACACGCAGTGTATTGCATTGCGTTTTGATATGGTACTTTGAGTATGGAATAAAGTCTTTATGCATTGCTTTCCTTCATTATGGATCTAATCATTGTTTCTGTACAAGTCCCGTCTCTGGCCACGGCAGCGCTCTCAGTCCTTTTGTGCTCCTGCTGAATAAAAGGTAGTATGGACCCGGTAACATTTGCGTACGGCCATACCACCCTGATCACGCCCGATCTCGTCTGATCTCGGAAGCTAAGCAGGGTCGGGCCTGGTTAGTACTTGGATGGGTGACCGCCTGGGAATACCAGGTGCTGTAAGCATTTTTATTTTTCTGCTCGAGATCAATGGCTGCAATGGTCTGCCGTGCCCTTATACTTAGCGCCCACTGTTTGGGAGAATTTAAGCAACATACAGACACTGACAACTTATATCACTCCAACTCATCCAACTCCAAGGCGAGGCTGCTTCACTAAGAAAGCAACTCACCACGAGGCCTTCATTACCATGCGGTATGCCGAAGCCGGAAATGACAAACGCACAGTCGCACACACTCATCGAATGCAAAACAATCCGTTTTATCATAAACATTCAGTCACTGCAAAGATTTAAAGACTAGCCTCTTATCATAAGTTAGAATGGACCCAAAGTGTGTGATTGATACAGTCTGGTTTAGCTGTCGATTGCTCTCCCTTTTTAGTATGACTCGTTCTCAACATTACGTCATTCTTCTGTTAGGTGCACATGGCTAATTTGCATACGTGCACAGGACTGGCTGGCTCCGCATGGCAAATAATAGAACATATTTAATTATCCTGGGGGAAAAGAGAATCAATTGCAAACCGCTAAAATAGTACCTACTTTGTCGTATTACATTCCGTTTTGTGATACCTAACAACATGAAATAAAATGGATAACAGTTTAAATCTGTATTAAGAACAAGCAAATTGCACACACTTGTTGGAAAATAAACCCTGCAACACGGACTTTAAAGTCTAGACATCTCCGAATTCTTTGCAACCGTTCTCCAAGGGAACACGCGTGGGCAGCGTTCAGCCCATCTGAACGAGTACTAATCATACTTACCTGGCAAGGGAGATACCATGATCAAGAAGGTGGTTCACCCATGGTGAGGCTCGGCCATTGCACTGCGGCTGTTGCTGACCCGTGCGAATTCCCCAAATGCGGGAATCTCGATTGCATAATTTCTGGTAGTGGGGGACTGCGTTCGCGCTCTCCCCTGATCATGTTGTTGTAAAGAAATAAGAGCTATGAATGACTGCTTCGCTTGACCTGCTGCAGTCCATCGCAGCGTTTGAAACGCTATGTTTCTTCAAAGGTTCACGCAAACGAGCACACACGCCAACTCGGTGTATTGCATTGCGTTTTGATATGGTACTTTGAGTCCGGAATAAAGTATTCATTCATTGCTTTCCTTCATTATTGATCGAATAATTGTTTCTGTACAAGTCTGGTCTATGGTCACGGCAGCGCTCTCAGTCCTTATGTGCTCCTGCTGTTTAAAAGCTACTTTGGATGCGGCTATACTCGCTTACGGCCATACCACCCTGAACACGCCCGATCTCGTCTGATCTCGGAAACTAAGCAGGGTCGGGCCTGGTTAGTACTTGGATGGGAGACCGCCTGGGAATACCAGGTGCTGTAAGCTTTTTTTTTTTCTGCTCGAGATCAATGGCTGCAATGGTCTGCCGTGCCCTGATCTTTAGCGCCCACTGTTTGGGAGAATTTAAGCAACATACAGACACTGACAACGTCTCTCCAAACTCTATTTGTGAAAAATGCAGACACTGTTGTGACGCCGGCAGCAGGGAGCATCAGAGGGCTGCAACGACAGAGATACATTGCAGTCTATCCCTGGTGTTGCAACGCTACATTTCTTCAAAAGATCACTCAACCGCACACGCAGTGTATTGCATTGCGTTTTGATATGGTACTTTGAGTATGGAATAAAGTCTTTATGCATTGCTTTCCTTCATTATGGATCTAATCATTGTTTCTGTACAAGTCCCGTCTCTGGCCACGGCAGCGCTCTCAGTCCTTTTGTGCTCCTGCTGAATAAAAGGTAGTATGGACCCGGTAACATTTGCGTACGGCCATACCACCCTGATTACGCCCGATCTCGTCTGATCTCGGAAGCTAAGCAGGGTCGGGCCTGGTTAGTACTTGGATGGGTGACCGCCTGGGAATACCAGGTGCTGTAAGCATATTTATTTTTCTGCTCGAGATCAATGGCTGCAATGGTCTGCCGTGCCCTGATCTTTAGCGCCCACTGTTTGGGAGAATTTAAGCAACATACAGACACTGACAACGTCTCTCCAAACTCTATTTGTGAAAAATGCAGACACTGTTGTGACGCCGGCAGCAGGGAGCATCAGAGGGCTGCAACGACAGAGATACATTGCAGTCTATCCCTGGTGTTGCAACGCTACATTTCTTCAAAAGATCACTCAACCGCACACGCAGTGTATTGCATTGCGTTTTGATATGGTACTTTGAGTATGGAATAAAGTCTTTATGCATTGCTTTCCTTCATTATGGATCTAATCATTGTTTCTGTACAAGTCCCGTCTCTGGCCACGGCAGCGCTCTCAGTCCTTTTGTACTCCTGCTGAATAAAAGGTAGTATGGACCCGGTAACATTTGCGTACGGCCATACCACCCTGATCACGCCCGGTCTCGTCTGATCTCGGAAGCTAAGCAGGGTCGGGCCTGGTTAGTACTTGGATGGGTGACCGCCTGGCAATACCAGGTGCTGTAAGCTTTTTTATTTTTCTGCTCGAGATCAATGGCTGCAATGGTCTGCCGTGCCCTGATCCTTAGCGCCCACTGTTTGGGAGAATTTAAGCAACATACAGACACTGACAACGTCTCTCCAAACTCTATTTGTGAAACATGCAGACACTGTTGTGACGCCGGCAGCAGGGAGCATCAGAGGGCTGCAAAGACAGAGATACATTGCAGTCTATCCCTGGTGTTGCAACGCTACATTTCTTCAAAAGATCACTCAACCGCACACGCAGTGTATTGCATTACGTTTTGATATGGTACATTGAGTCTGGAATAAAGTCTTTATTTATTGCTTTCCTTCATTATGGATCTAATCATTGTTTCTGTACAAGTCCCGTCTCTGGCCACGGCAGCGCGCTCAGTCCTTTTGTGCTCCTGCTGAATAAAAGGTAGTATGGACCCGGTAACATTTGCGTACGGCCATACCACCCTGATCACGCCCGATCTCGTCTGATCTCGGAAGCTAAGCAGGGTCGGCCCTGGTTAGTACTTGGATGGGTGACCGCCTGGGAATACCAGGTGCTGTAAGCATATTTATTTTTCTGCTCGAGATCAATGGCTGCAATGGTCTGCCGTGCCCTGATCTTTAGCGCCCACCGTTTGGGAGAATTTAAGCAACATACAGACACTGACAACGTCTCTCCAAACTCTATTTGTGAAAAATGCAGACACTGTTGTGACGCCGGCAGCAGGGAGCATCAGAGGGCTGCAACGACAGAGATACATTGCAGTCAATCCCTGGTGTTGCAACGCTACATTTCTTCAAAAGATCACTCAACCGCACACGCAGTGTATTGCATTGCGTTTTGATATGGTACTTTGAGTATGGAATAAAGTCTTTATGCATTGCTTTCCTTCATTATGGATCTAATCATTGTTTCTGTACAAGTCCCGTCTCTGGCCACGGCAGCGCTCTCAGTCCTTTTGTGCTCCTGCTGAATAAAAGGTAGTATGGACCCGGTAACATTTGCGTACGGCCATACCACCCTGATCACGCCCGATCTCGTCTGATCTCGGAAGCTAAGCAGGGTCGGGCCTGGTTAGTACTTGGATGGGTGACCGCCTGGGAATACCAGGTGCTGTAAGCATTTTTATTTTTCTGCTCGAGATCAATGGCTGCAATGGTCTGCCGTGCCCTGATCCTTAGCGCCCACTGTTTGGGAGAATTTAAGCAACATACAGACACTGACAACTTATATCACTCCAACTCATCCAACTCCAAGGCGAGGCTGCTTCACTAAGAAAGCAACTCACCACGAGGCCTTCATTACCATGCGGTATGCCGAAGCCGGAAATGACAAACGCACAGTCGCACACACTCATCGAATGCAAAACAATCCGTTTTATCATAAACATTCAGTCACTGCAAAGATTTAAAGACTAGCCTCTTATCATAAGTTAGAATGGACCCAAAGTGTGTGATTGATACAGTCTGGTTTAGCTGTCGATTGCTCTCCCTTTTTAGTATGACTCGTTCTCAACATTACGTCATTCTTCTGTTAGGTGCACATGGCTAATTTGCATACGTGCACAGGACTGGCTGGCTCCGCATGGCAAATAATAGAACATATTTAATTATCCTGGGGGAAAAGAGAATCAATTGCAAACCGCTAAAATAGTACCTACTTTGTCGTATTACATTCCGTTTTGTGATACCTAACAACATGAAATAAAATGGATAACAGTTTAAATCTGTATTAAGAACAAGCAAATTGCACACACTTGTTGGAAAATAAACCCTGCAACACGGACTTTAAAGTCTAGACATCTCCGAATTCTTTGCAACCGTTCTCCAAGGGAACACGCGTGGGCAGCGTTCAGCCCATCTGAACGAGTACTAATCATACTTACCTGGCAAGGGAGATACCATGATCAAGAAGGTGGTTCACCCATGGTGAGGCTCGGCCATTGCACTGCGGCTGTTGCTGACCCGTGCGAATTCCCCAAATGCGGGAATCTCGATTGCATAATTTCTGGTAGTGGGGGACTGCGTTCGCGCTCTCCCCTGATCATGTTGTTGTAAAGAAATAAGAGCTATGAATGACTGCTTCGCTTGACCTGCTGCAGTCCATCGCAGCGTTTGAAACGCTATGTTTCTTCAAAGGTTCACGCAAACGAGCACACACGCCAACTCGGTGTATTGCATTGCGTTTTGATATGGTACTTTGAGTCCGGAATAAAGTATTCATTCATTGCTTTCCTTCATTATTGATCGAATAATTGTTTCTGTACAAGTCTGGTCTATGGTCACGGCAGCGCTCTCAGTCCTTATGTGCTCCTGCTGTTTAAAAGCTACTTTGGATGCGGCTATACTCGCTTACGGCCATACCACCCTGAACACGCCCGATCTCGTCTGATCTCGGAAACTAAGCAGGGTCGGGCCTGGTTAGTACTTGGATGGGAGACCGCCTGGGAATACCAGGTGCTGTAAGCTTTTTTTTTTTCTGCTCGAGATCAATGGCTGCAATGGTCTGCCGTGCCCTGATCTTTAGCGCCCACTGTTTGGGAGAATTTAAGCAACATACAGACACTGACAACGTCTCTCCAAACTCTATTTGTGAAAAATGCAGACACTGTTGTGACGCCGGCAGCAGGGAGCATCAGAGGGCTGCAACGACAGAGATACATTGCAGTCTATCCCTGGTGTTGCAACGCTACATTTCTTCAAAAGATCACTCAACCGCACACGCAGTGTATTGCATTGCGTTTTGATATGGTACTTTGAGTATGGAATAAAGTCTTTATGCATTGCTTTCCTTCATTATGGATCTAATCATTGTTTCTGTACAAGTCCCGTCTCTGGCCACGGCAGCGCTCTCAGTCCTTTTGTGCTCCTGCTGAATAAAAGGTAGTATGGACCCGGTAACATTTGCGTACGGCCATACCACCCTGATCACGCCCGATCTCGTCTGATCTCGGAAGCTAAGCAGGGTCGGGCCTGGTTAGTACTTGGATGGGTGACCGCCTGGGAATACCAGGTGCTGTAAGCATATTTATTTTCCTGCTCGAGATCAATGGCTGCAATGGTCTGCCGTGCCCTGATCTTTAGCGCCCACTGTTTGGGAGAATTTAAGCAACATACAGACACTGACAACGTCTCTCCAAACTCTATTTGTGAAACATGCAGACACTGTTGTGACGCCGGCAGCAGGGAGCATCAGAGGGCTGCAACGACAGAGATACATTGCAGTCTATCCCTGGTGTTGCAACGCTACATTTCTTCAAAAGATCACTCAACCGCACACGCAGCGTATTGCATTGCGTTTTGATATGGTACATTGAGTATGGAATAAAGTCTTTATGCATTGCTTTCCTTCATTATGGATCTAATCATTGTTTCTGTACAAGTCCCGTCTCTGGCCACGGCAGCGCTCTCAGTCCTTTTGTGCTCCTGCTGAATAAAAGGTAGTATGGACCCGGTAACATTTGCGTACGGCCATACCACCCTGATCACGCCCGATCTCGTCTGATCTCGGAAGCTAAGCAGGGTCGGGCCTGGTTAGTACTTGGATGGGTGACCACCTGGGAATACCAGGTGCTGTAAGCATATTTATTTTTCTGCTCGAGATCAATGGCTGCAATGGTCTGCCGTGCCCTGATCTTTAGCGCCCACTGTTTGGGAGAATTTAAGCAACATACAGACACTGACAACGTCTCTCCAAACTCTATTTGTGAAAAATGCAGACACTGTTGTGACGCCGGCAGCAGGGAGCATCAGAGGGCTGCAACGACAGAGATACATTGCAGTCTATCCCTGAAGTTGCAACGCTACATTTCTTCAAAAGATCACTCAACCGCACACGCAGTGTATTGCATTGCGTTTTGATATGGTACTTTGAGTATGGAATAAAGTATTTATGCATTGCTTTCCTTCATTATGGATCTAATCATTGTTTCTGTACAAGTCCCGTCTCTGGCCACGGCAGCGCTCTCAGTCCTTTTGTGCTCCTGCTGAATAAAAGGTAGTATGGACCCGGTAACATTTGCGTACGGCCATACCACCCTGATCACGCCCGATCTCGTCTGATCTCGGAAGCTAAGCAGGGTCGGGCCTGGTTAGTACTTGGATGGGTGACCGCCTGGGAATACCAGGTGCTGTAAGCATATTTATTTTTCTGCTCGAGATCAATGGCTGCAATGGTCTGCCGTGCCCTGATCTTTAGCGCCCACTGTTTGGGAGAATTTAAGCAACATACAGACACTGACAACGTCTCTCCAAACTCTATTTGTGAAAAATGCAGACACTGTTGTGACGCCGGCAGCAGGGAGCATCAGAGGGCTGCAACGACAGAGATACATTGCAGTCTATCCCTGGTGTTGCAACGCTACATTTCTTCAAAAGATCACTCAACCGCACACGCAGTGTATTGCATTGGGTTTTGATATGGTACTTTGAGTATGGAATAAAGTCTTTATGCATTGCTTTCCTTCATTATGGATCTAATCATTGTTTCTGTACAAGTCCCGTCTCTGGCCACGGCAGCGCGCTCAGTCCTTTTGTGCTCCTGCTGAATAAAAGGTAGTATGGACCCGGTAACATTTGCGTACGGCCATACCACCCTGATCACGCCCGATCTCGTCTGATCTCGGAAGCTAAGCAGGGTCGGGCCTGGTTAGTACTTGGATGGGTGACCGCCTGGGAATACCAGGTGCTGTAAGCATATTTATTTTTCTGCTCGAGATCAATGGCTGCAATGGTCTGCCGTGCCCTGATCTTTAGCGCCCACTGTTTGGGAGAATTTAAGCAACATACAGACACTGACAACGTCTCTCCAAACTCTATTTGTGAAAAATGCAGACACTGTTGTGACGCCGGCAGCAGGGAGCATCAGAGGGCTGCAACGACAGAGATACATTGCAGTCTATCCCTGGTGTTGCAACGCTACATTTCTTCAAAAGATCACTCAACCGCACACGCAGTGTATTGCATTGCGTTTTGATATGGTACTTTGAGTATGGAATAAAGTCTTTATGCATTGCTTTCCTTCATTATGGATCTAATCATTGTTTCTGTACAAGTCCCGTCTCTGGCCACGGCAGCGCTCTCAGTCCTTTTGTGCTCCTGCTGAATAAAAGGTAGTATGGACCCGGTAACATTTGCGTACGGCCATACCACCCTGATCACGCCCGGTCTCGTCTGATCTCGGAAGCTAAGCAGGGTCGGGCCTGGTTAGTACTTGGATGGGTGACCGCCTGGCAATACCAGGTGCTGTAAGCTTTTTTATTTTTCTGCTCGAGATCAATGGCTGCAATGGTCTGCCGTGCCCTGATCTTTAGCGCCCACTGTTTGGGAGAATTTAAGCAACATACAGACACTGACAACGTCTCTCCAAACTCTATTTGTGAAACATGCAGACACTGTTGTGACGCCGGCAGCAGGGAGCATCAGAGGGCTGCAAAGACAGAGATACATTGCAGTCTATCCCTGGTGTTGCAACGCTACATTTCTTCAAAAGATCACTCAACCGCACACGCAGTGTATTGCATTACGTTTTGATATGGTACATTGAGTCTGGAATAAAGTCTTTATTTATTGCTTTCCTTCATTATGGATCTAATCATTGTTTCTGTACAAGTCCCGTCTCTGGCCACGGCAGCACCCTCAGTCCTTATGTGCTCCTGCTGTATAAAACCTAGTATGGACCCGGAAATGTTAGTTTACGGCCATAACAGCCTGATCATGCCCGATCTCGTCTGATCTCGGAAGCTAAGCAGGGTCGGGCCTGGTTACTACATCGATGGGGGACCACCTGGTGCTGTAAGCACATTTATTTTTCAACTCGAGCTCATTGGCTGCAATGGCCTGCCGTGCCGTGATCTTTAGCGCCCACTGTTTGGGAGAATTTAAGCAAAATACAGACACTGACAACGTCTCTCCAAACTCTATTTGAGAAACATGCAGACACACTAGTGACGCTGGCAGCAGGGACCAGCAGAGAGATGCAGCGACCTCGGCATTTTTCTTCAGCTTTCACAAACACGCACACAGGGTGACTGGTCTTCTATTTGTTTTGTCGTCGTCTGTCAAACCGCTAAGTGGAGCGACGTGTTTGGGAAGCTGGACTCTTGGTCTGAGCATGTGTGTGCATCGCTTCTCGGCCTTTTGGCTAAGATCAAGTGTAGTATCTGTTCTTATCAGTTTAATATCTGATACGTCCCCTACCCGGGGACCATATATTAAATTGTTTTTTGGAACTGGGAGATGGAATAGGGGCTTGCTCCGTCCACTCCACGCATCGACCTGGTATTGCAGTACCTCCAGGACCGGTGCACCCCTCTCTCACTGTGAAAAATAAACTCCAATCACTCCAACTTATCCAACTGTAAGGCTAAGCTGCTTCACTAAGAAAGTAACTCACCACGAGGCCTTCATGACCATGCGGTATGCCGAAGCCGGAAATGACAAACACACAGTCGCACACACTCATCTTATGCAAAACAATCCGTTTTATCATCAACATTCAGTCACTGCAAAGATTTAAAGACTAGCCTCTTATCAAAAGTTAGAATGGACCCAAAGTGTGTGATTGATACAGTTTGGTTTAGCTTTCGCTTGCTCTCGGTTTTTAGTATGACTCGTTCTCAACATTACGTCATTCTTCTGTTAGGCGCACATGGCTAATTTGCATACGGGCAGAGATCTTTAGCGCCCACTGTTTGGGAGAATTTAAGCAACATACAGACACTGACAACGTCTCTCCAAACTCTATTTGTGAAAAATGCAGACACTGTTGTGACGCCGGCAGCAGGGAGCATCAGAGGGCTGCAACGACAGAGATACATTGCAGTCTATCCCTGGTGTTGCAACGCTACATTTCTTCAAAAGATCACTCAACCGCACACGCAGTGTATTGCATTGCGTTTTGATATGGTACTTTGAGTATGGAATAAAGTCTTTATGCATTGCTTTCCTTCATTATGGATCTAATCATTGTTTCTGTACAAGTCCCGTCTCTGGCCACGGCAGCGCGCTCAGTCCTTTTGTGCTCCTGCTGAATAAAAGGTAGTATGGACCCGGTAACATTTGCGTACGGCCATACCACCCTGATCACGCCCGATCTCGTCTGATCTCGGAAGCTAAGCAGGGTCGGCCCTGGTTAGTACTTGGATGGGTGACCGCCTGGGAATACCAGGTGCTGTAAGCATATTTATTTTTCTGCTCGAGATCAATGGCTGCAATTGTCTGCCGTGCCCTGATCTTTAGCGCCCACTGTTTGGGAGAATTTAAGCAACATACAGACACTGACAACGTCTCTCCAAACTCTATTTGTGAAAAATGCAGACACTGTTGTGACGCCGGCAGCAGGGAGCATCAGAGGGCTGCAACGACAGAGATACATTGCAGTCTATCCCTGAAGTTGCAACGCTACATTTCTTCAAAAGATCACTCAACCGCACACGCAGTGTATTGCATTGCGTTTTGATATGGTACTTTGAGTATGGAATAAAGTATTTATGCATTGCTTTCCTTCATTATGGATCTAATCATTGTTTCTGTACAAGTCCCGTCTCTGGCCACGGCAGCGCTCTCAGTCCTTTTGTGCTCCTGCTGAATAAAAGGTAGTATGGACCCGGTAACATTTGCGTACGGCCATACCACCCTGATCACGCCCGATCTCGTCTGATCTCGGAAGCTAAGCAGGGTCGGGCCTGGTTAGTACTTGGATGGGTGACCGCCTGGGAATACCAGGTGCTGTAAGCATATTTATTTTTCTGCTCGAGATCAATGGCTGCAATGGTCTGCCGTGCCCTGATCTTTAGCGCCCACTGTTTGGGAGAATTTAAGCAACATACAGACACTGACAACGTCTCTCCAAACTCTATTTGTGAAAAATGCAGACACTGTTGTGACGCCGGCAGCAGGGAGCATCAGAGGGCTGCAACGACAGAGATACATTGCAGTCTATCCCTGGTGTTGCAACGCTACATTTCTTCAAAAGATCACTCAACCGCACACGCAGTGTATTGCATTGGGTTTTGATATGGTACTTTGAGTATGGAATAAAGTCTTTATGCATTGCTTTCCTTCATTATGGATCTAATCATTGTTTCTGTACAAGTCCCGTCTCTGGCCACGGCAGCGCGCTCAGTCCTTTTGTGCTCCTGCTGAATAAAAGGTAGTATGGACCCGGTAACATTTGCGTACGGCCATACCACCCTGATCACGCCCGATCTCGTCTGATCTCGGAAGCTAAGCAGGGTCGGGCCTGGTTAGTACTTGGATGGGTGACCGCCTGGGAATACCAGGTGCTGTAAGCATATTTATTTTTCTGCTCGAGATCAATGGCTGCAATGGTCTGCCGTGCCCTGATCTTTAGCGCCCACTGTTTGGGAGAATTTAAGCAACATACAGACACTGACAACGTCTCTCCAAACTCTATTTGTGAAAAATGCAGACACTGTTGTGACGCCGGCAGCAGGGAGCATCAGAGGGCTGCAACGACAGAGATACATTGCAGTCTATCCCTGGTGTTGCAACGCTACATTTCTTCAAAAGATCACTCAACCGCACACGCAGTGTATTGCATTGCGTTTTGATATGGTACTTTGAGTATGGAATAAAGTCTTTATGCATTGCTTTCCTTCATTATGGATCTAATCATTGTTTCTGTACAAGTCCCGTCTCTGGCCACGGCAGCGCTCTCAGTCCTTTTGTGCTCCTGCTGAATAAAAGGTAGTATGGACCCGGTAACATTTGCGTACGGCCATACCACCCTGATCACGCCCGGTCTCGTCTGATCTCGGAAGCTAAGCAGGGTCGGGCCTGGTTAGTACTTGGATGGGTGACCGCCTGGCAATACCAGGTGCTGTAAGCTTTTTTATTTTTCTGCTCGAGATCAATGGCTGCAATGGTCTGCCGTGCCCTGATCTTTAGCGCCCACTGTTTGGGAGAATTTAAGCAACATACAGACACTGACAACGTCTCTCCAAACTCTATTTGTGAAACATGCAGACACTGTTGTGACGCCGGCAGCAGGGAGCATCAGAGGGCTGCAAAGACAGAGATACATTGCAGTCTATCCCTGGTGTTGCAACGCTACATTTCTTCAAAAGATCACTCAACCGCACACGCAGTGTATTGCATTACGTTTTGATATGGTACATTGAGTCTGGAATAAAGTCTTTATTTATTGCTTTCCTTCATTATGGATCTAATCATTGTTTCTGTACAAGTCCCGTCTCTGGCCACGGCAGCACCCTCAGTCCTTATGTGCTCCTGCTGTATAAAACCTAGTATGGACCCGGAAATGTTAGTTTACGGCCATAACAGCCTGATCATGCCCGATCTCGTCTGATCTCGGAAGCTAAGCAGGGTCGGGCCTGGTTACTACATCGATGGGGGACCACCTGGTGCTGTAAGCACATTTATTTTTCAACTCGAGCTCATTGGCTGCAATGGCCTGCCGTGCCGTGATCTTTAGCGCCCACTGTTTGGGAGAATTTAAGCAAAATACAGACACTGACAACGTCTCTCCAAACTCTATTTGAGAAACATGCAGACACACTAGTGACGCTGGCAGCAGGGACCAGCAGAGAGATGCAGCGACCTCGGCATTTTTCTTCAGCTTTCACAAACACGCACACAGGGTGACTGGTCTTCTATTTGTTTTGTCGTCGTCTGTCAAACCGCTAAGTGGAGCGACGTGTTTGGGAAGCTGGACTCTTGGTCTGAGCATGTGTGTGCATCGCTTCTCGGCCTTTTGGCTAAGATCAAGTGTAGTATCTGTTCTTATCAGTTTAATATCTGATACGTCCCCTACCCGGGGACCATATATTAAATTGTTTTTTGGAACTGGGAGATGGAATAGGGGCTTGCTCCGTCCACTCCACGCATCGACCTGGTATTGCAGTACCTCCAGGACCGGTGCACCCCTCTCTCACTGTGAAAAATAAACTCCAATCACTCCAACTTATCCAACTGTAAGGCTAAGCTGCTTCACTAAGAAAGTAACTCACCACGAGGCCTTCATGACCATGCGGTATGCCGAAGCCGGAAATGACAAACACACAGTCGCACACACTCATCTTATGCAAAACAATCCGTTTTATCATCAACATTCAGTCACTGCAAAGATTTAAAGACTAGCCTCTTATCAAAAGTTAGAATGGACCCAAAGTGTGTGATTGATACAGTTTGGTTTAGCTTTCGCTTGCTCTCGGTTTTTAGTATGACTCGTTCTCAACATTACGTCATTCTTCTGTTAGGCGCACATGGCTAATTTGCATACGGGCAGAGATCTTTAGCGCCCACTGTTTGGGAGAATTTAAGCAACATACAGACACTGACAACGTCTCTCCAAACTCTATTTGTGAAAAATGCAGACACTGTTGTGACGCCGGCAGCAGGGAGCATCAGAGGGCTGCAACGACAGAGATACATTGCAGTCTATCCCTGGTGTTGCAACGCTACATTTCTTCAAAAGATCACTCAACCGCACACGCAGTGTATTGCATTGCGTTTTGATATGGTACTTTGAGTATGGAATAAAGTCTTTATGCATTGCTTTCCTTCATTATGGATCTAATCATTGTTTCTGTACAAGTCCCGTCTCTGGCCACGGCAGCGCTCTCAGTCCTTTTGTGCTCCTGCTGAATAAAAGGTAGTATGGACCCGGTAACATTTGCGTACGGCCATACCACCCTGATCACGCCCGATCTCGTCTGATCTCGGAAGCTAAGCAGGGTCGGGCCTGGTTAGTACTTGGATGGGTGACCGCCTGGGAATACCAGGTGCTGTAAGCATTTTTATTTTTCTGCTCGAGATCAATGGCTGCAATGGTCTGCCGTGCCCTGATCCTTAGCGCCCACTGTTTGGGAGAATTTAAGCAACATACAGACACTGACAACGTCTCTCCAAACTCTATTTGTGAAACATGCAGACACTGTTGTGACGCCGGCAGCAGGGAGCATCAGAGGGCTGCAACGACAGAGATACATTGCAGTCTATCCCTGGTGTTGCAACGCTACATTTCTTCAAAAGATCACTCAACCGCACACGCAGTGTATTGCATTGCGTTTTGATATGGTACTTTGAGTATGGAATAAAGTCTTTATGCATTCCTTTCCTTCATTATGGATCTAATCATTGTTTCTGTACAAGTCCCGTCTCTGGCCACGGCAGCGCTCTCAGTCCTTTTGTGCTCCTGCTGAATAAAAGGTAGTATGGACCCGGTAACATTTGCGTACGGCCATACCACCCTGATCACGCCCGATCTCGTCTGATCTCGGAAGCTAAGCCGGGTCGGGCCTGGTTAGTACTTGGATGGGTGACCGCCTGGGAATACCAGGTGCTGTAAGCATTTTTATTTTTCTGCTCGAGATCAATGGCTGCAATGGTCTGCCGTGCCCTGATCTTTAGCGCCCACTGTTTGGGAGAATTTAAGCAACATACAGACACTGACAACGTCTCTCCAAACTCTATTTGTGAAAAATGCAGACACTGTTGTGACGCCGGCAGCAGGGAGCATCAGAGGGCTGCAACGACAGAGAAACATTGCAGTCTATCCCTGGTGTTGCAACGCTACATTTCTTCAAAAGATCACTCAACCGCACACGCAGTGTATTGCATTGCGTTTTGATATGGTACTTTGAGTATGGAATAAAGTCTTTATGCATTGCTTTCCTTCATTATGGATCTAATCATTGTTTCTGTACAAGT
Organism: Pollachius pollachius; assembly: GCF_949987615.1. NCBI lineage: Eukaryota > Metazoa > Chordata > Actinopteri > Gadiformes > Gadidae > Pollachius > Pollachius pollachius. Next base: position 677,111 of record NC_136950.1, read on the forward strand.
CCCGTCTCTGGCCACGGCAGCGCGCTCAGTCCTTTTGTGCTCCTGCTGAATAAAAGGTAGTATGGACCCGGTAACATTTGCGTACGGCCATACCACCCTGATCACGCCCGATCTCGTCTGATCTCGGAAGCTAAGCAGGGTCGGCCCTGGTTAGTACTTGGATGGGTGACCGCCTGGGAATACCAGGTGCTGTAAGCATATTTATTTTTCTGCTCGAGATCAATGGCTGCAATTGTCTGCCGTGCCCTGATCTTTAGCGCCCACTGTTTGGGAGAATTTAAGCAACATACAGACACTGACAACGTCTCTCCAAACTCTATTTGTGAAAAATGCAGACACTGTTGTGACGCCGGCAGCAGGGAGCATCAGAGGGCTGCAACGACAGAGATACATTGCAGTCTATCCCTGGTGTTGCAACGCTACATTTCTTCAAAAGATCACTCAACCGCACACGCAGTGTATTGCATTGCGTTTTGATATGGTACTTTGAGTATGGAATAAAGTCTTTATGCATTGCTTTCCTTCATTATGGATCTAATCATTGTTTCTGTACAAGTCCCGTCTCTGGCCACGGCAGCGCTCTCAGTCCTTTTGTGCTCCTGCTGAATAAAAGGTAGTATGGACCCGGTAACATTTGCGTACGGCCATACCACCCTGATCACGCCCGATCTCGTCTGATCTCGGAAGCTAAGCAGGGTCGGGCCTGGTTAGTACTTGGATGGGTGACCGCCTGGGAATACCAGGTGCTGTAAGCATTTTTATTTTTCTGCTCGAGATCAATGGCTGCAATGGTCTGCCGTGCCCTGATACTTAGCGCCCACTGTTTGGGAGAATTTAAGCAACATACAGACACTGACAACTTATATCACTCCAACTCATCCAACTCCAAGGCGAGGCTGCTTCACTAAGAAAGCAACTCACCACGAGGCCTTCATTACCATGCGGTATGCCGAAGCCGGAAATGACAAACGCACAGTCGCACACACTCATCGAATGCAAAACAATCCGTTTTATCATAAACATTCAGTCACTGCAAAGATTTAAAGACTAGCCTCTTATCATAAGTTAGAATGGACCCAAAGTGTGTGATTGATACAGTCTGGTTTAGCTGTCGATTGCTCTCCCTTTTTAGTATGACTCGTTCTCAACATTACGTCATTCTTCTGTTAGGTGCACATGGCTAATTTGCATACGCGCACAGGACTGGCTGGCTCCGCATGGCAAATAATAGAACATATTTAATTATCCTGGGGGAAAAGAGAATCAATTGCAAACCGCTAAAATAGTACCTACTTTGTCGTATTACATTCCGTTTTGTGATACCTAACAACATGAAATAAAATGGATAACAGTTTAAATCTGTATTAAGAACAAGCAAATTGCACACACTTGTTGGAAAATAAACCCTGCAACACGGACTTTAAAGTCTAGACATCTCCGAATTCTTTGCAACCGTTCTCCAAGGGAACACGCGTGGGCAGCGTTCAGCCCATCTGAACGAGTACTAATCATACTTACCTGGCAAGGGAGATACCATGATCAAGAAGGTGGTTCACCCATGGTGAGGCTCGGCCATTGCACTGCGGCTGTTGCTGACCCGTGCGAATTCCCCAAATGCGGGAATCTCGATTGCATAATTTCTGGTAGTGGGGGACTGCGTTCGCGCTCTCCCCTGATCATGTTGTTGTAAAGAAATAAGAGCTATGAATGACTGCTTCGCTTGACCTGCTGCAGTCCATCGCAGCGTTTGAAACGCTATGTTTCTTCAAAGGTTCACGCAAACGAGCACACACGCCAACTCGGTGTATTGCATTGCGTTTTGATATGGTACTTTGAGTCCGGAATAAAGTATTCATTCATTGCTTTCCTTCATTATTGATCGAATAATTGTTTCTGTACAAGTCTGGTCTATGGTCACGGCAGCGCTCTCAGTCCTTATGTGCTCCTGCTGTTTAAAAGCTACTTTGGATGCGGCTATACTCGCTTACGGCCATACCACCCTGAACACGCCCGATCTCGTCTGATCTCGGAAACTAAGCAGGGTCGGGCCTGGTTAGTACTTGGATGGGAGACCGCCTGGGAATACCAGGTGCTGTAAGCTTTTTTTTTTTCTGCTCGAGATCAATGGCTGCAATGGTCTGCCGTGCCCTGATCTTTAGCGCCCACTGTTTGGGAGAATTTAAGCAACATACAGACACTGACAACGTCTCTCCAAACTCTATTTGTGAAAAATGCAGACACTGTTGTGACGCCGGCAGCAGGGAGCATCAGAGGGCTGCAACGACAGAGATACATTGCAGTCTATCCCTGGTGTTGCAACGCTACATTTCTTCAAAAGATCACTCAACCGCACACGCAGTGTATTGCATTGCGTTTTGATATGGTACTTTGAGTATGGAATAAAGTCTTTATGCATTGCTTTCCTTCATTATGGATCTAATCATTGTTTCTGTACAAGTCCCGTCTCTGGCCACGGCAGCGCTCTCAGTCCTTTTGTGCTCCTGCTGAATAAAAGGTAGTATGGACCCGGTAACATTTGCGTACGGCCATACCACCCTGATCACGCCCGATCTCGTCTGATCTCGGAAGCTAAGCAGGGTCGGGCCTGGTTAGTACTTGGATGGGTGACCGCCTGGGAATACCAGGTGCTGTAAGCATTTTTATTTTTCTGCTCGAGATCAATGGCTGCAATGGTCTGCCGTGCCCTGATCTTTAGCGCCCACTGTTTGGGAGAATTTAAGCAACATACAGACACTGACAACGTCTCTCCAAACTCTATTTGTGAAAAATGCAGACACTGTTGTGACGCCGGCAGCAGGGAGCATCAGAGGGCTGCAACGACAGAGATACATTGCAGTCGATCCCTGGTGTTGCAACGCTACATTTCTTCAAAAGATCACTCAACCGCACACGCAGTGTATTGCATTGCGTTTTGATATGGTACTTTGAGTATGGAATAAAGTCTTTATGCATTGCTTTCCTTCATTATGGATCTAATCATTGTTTCTGTACAAGTCCCGTCTCTGGCCACGGCAGCGCTCTCAGTCCTTTTGTGCTCCTGCTGAATAAAAGGTAGTATGGACCCGGTAACATTTGCGTACGGCCATACCACCCTGATCACGCCCGATCTCGTCTGATCTCGGAAGCTAAGCAGGGTCGGGCCTGGTTAGTACTTGGATGGGTGACCGCCTGGGAATACCAGGTGCTGTAAGCATATTTATTTTTCTGCTCGAGATCAATGGCTGCAATGGTCTGCCGTGCCCTGATCCTTAGCGCCCACTGTTTGGGAGAATATAAGCAACATACAGACACCGACAACGTCTCTCCAAACTCTATTTGTGAAACATGCAGACACTGTTGTGACGCCGGCAGCAGGGAGCATCAGAGGGCTGCAACGACAGAGATACATTGCAGTCTATCCCTGGTGTTGCAACGTTACATTTCTTCAAAAGATCACTCAACCGCACACGCAGTGTATTGCATTGCGTTTTGATATGGTACTTTGAGTATGGAATAAAGTCTTTATGCATTGCTTTCCTTCATTATGGATCTAATCATTGTTTCTGTACAAGTCCCGTCTCTGGCCACGGCAGCGCTCTCAGTCCTTTTGTGCTCCTGCTGAATAAAAGGTAGTATGGACCCGGTAACATTTGCGTACGGCCATACCACCCTGATCACGCCTGATCTCGGAAGCTAAGCAGGGTCGGGCCTGGTTAGTACTTGGATGGGTGACCGCCTGGGAATACCAGGTGCTGTAAGCATATTTATTTTTCTGCTCGAGATCAATGGCTGCAATGGTCTGCCGTGCCCTGATCTTTAGCGCCCACTGTTTGAGAGAATTTAAGCAACATACAGACACTGACAACGTCTCTCCAAACTCTATTTGTGAAAAATGCAGACACTGTTGTGACGCCGGCAGCAGGGAGCATCAGAGGGCTGCAACGACAGAGATACATTGCAGTCTATCCCTGGTGTTGCAACGCTACATTTCTTCAAAAGATCACTCAACCGCACACGCAGTGTATTGCATTGCGTTTTCATATGGTACTTTGAGTATGGAATAAAGTCTTTATGCATTGCTTTCCTTCATTATGGATCTAATCATTGTTTCTGTACAAGTCCCGTCTCTGGCCACGGCAGCGCTCTCAGTCCTTTTGTGCTCCTGCTGAATAAAAGGTAGTATGGACCCGGTAACATTTGCGTACGGCCATACCACCCTGATCACGCCTGATCTCGGAAGCTAAGCAGGGTCGGGCCTGGTTAGTACTTGGATGGGTGACCGCCTGGGAATACCAGGTGCTGTAAGCATTTTTATTTTTCTGCTCGAGATCAATGGCTGCAATGGTCTGCCGTGCCCTGATCCTTAGCGCCCACTGTTTGGGAGAATATAAGCAACATACAGACACCGACAACGTCTCTCCAAACTCTATTTGTGAAACATGCAGACACTGTTGTGACGCCGGCAGCAGGGAGCATCAGAGGGCTGCAACGACAGAGATACATTGCAGTCTATCCCTGGTGTTGCAACGTTACATTTCTTCAAAAGATCACTCAACCGCACACGCAGTGTATTGCATTGCGTTTTGATATGGTACTTTGAGTATGGAATAAAGTCTTTATGCATTGCTTTCCTTCATTATGGATCTAATCATTGTTTCTGTACAAGTCCCGTCTCTGGCCACGGCAGCGCTCTCAGTCCTTTTGTGCTCCTGCTGAATAAAAGGTAGTATGGACCCGGTAACATTTGCGTACGGCCATACCACCCTGATCACGCCCGATCTCGTCTGATCTCGGAAGCTAAGCAGGGTCGGGCCTGGTTAGTACTTGGATGGGTGACCGCCTGGGAATACCAGGTGCTGTAAGCATATTTATTTTTCTGCTCGAGATCAATGGCTGCAATGGTCTGCCGTGCCCTGATCTTTAGCGCCCACTGTTTGGGAGAATTTAAGCAACATACAGACACTGACAACGTCTCTCCAAACTCTATTTGTGAAAAATGCAGACACTGTTGTGACGCCGGCAGCAGGGAGCATCAGAGGGCTGCAACGACAGAGATACATTGCAGTCTATCCCTGGTGTTGCAACGCTACATTTCTTCAAAAGATCACTCAACCGCACACGCAGTGTATTGCATTGCGTTTTGATATGGTACTTTGAGTATGGAATAAAGTCTTTATGCATTGCTTTCCTTCATTATGGATCTAATCATTGTTTCTGTACAAGTCCCGTCTCTGGCCACGGCAGCGCTCTCAGTCCTTTTGTGCTCCTGCTGAATAAAAGGTAGTATGGACCCGGTAACATTTGCGTACGGCCATACCACCCTGATCACGCCCGGTCTCGTCTGATCTCGGAAGCTAAGCAGGGTCGGGCCTGGTTAGTACTTGGATGGGTGACCGCCTGGCAATACCAGGTGCTGTAAGCTTTTTTATTTTTCTGCTCGAGATCAATGGCTGCAATGGTCTGCCGTGCCCTGATCCTTAGCGCCCACTGTTTGGGAGAATTTAAGCAACATACAGACACTGACAACGTCTCTCCAAACTCTATTTGTGAAACATGCAGACACTGTTGTGACGCCGGCAGCAGGGAGCATCAGAGGGCTGCAAAGACAGAGATACATTGCAGTCTATCCCTGGTGTTGCAACGCTACATTTCTTCAAAAGATCACTCAACCGCACACGCAGTGTATTGCATTACGTTTTGATATGGTACATTGAGTCTGGAATAAAGTCTTTATTTATTGCTTTCCTTCATTATGGATCTAATCATTGTTTCTGTACAAGTCCCGTCTCTGGCCACGGCAGCGCGCTCAGTCCTTTTGTGCTCCTGCTGAATAAAAGGTAGTATGGACCCGGTAACATTTGCGTACGGCCATACCACCCTGATCACGCCCGATCTCGTCTGATCTCGGAAGCTAAGCAGGGTCGGCCCTGGTTAGTACTTGGATGGGTGACCGCCTGGGAATACCAGGTGCTGTAAGCATATTTATTTTTCTGCTCGAGATCAATGGCTGCAATGGTCTGCCGTGCCCTGATCTTTAGCGCCCACCGTTTGGGAGAATTTAAGCAACATACAGACACTGACAACGTCTCTCCAAACTCTATTTGTGAAAAATGCAGACACTGTTGTGACGCCGGCAGCAGGGAGCATCAGAGGGCTGCAACGACAGAGATACATTGCAGTCAATCCCTGGTGTTGCAACGCTACATTTCTTCAAAAGATCACTCAACCGCACACGCAGTGTATTGCATTGCGTTTTGATATGGTACTTTGAGTATGGAATAAAGTCTTTATGCATTGCTTTCCTTCATTATGGATCTAATCATTGTTTCTGTACAAGTCCCGTCTCTGGCCACGGCAGCGCTCTCAGTCCTTTTGTGCTCCTGCTGAATAAAAGGTAGTATGGACCCGGTAACATTTGCGTACGGCCATACCACCCTGATCACGCCCGATCTCGTCTGATCTCGGAAGCTAAGCAGGGTCGGGCCTGGTTAGTACTTGGATGGGTGACCGCCTGGGAATACCAGGTGCTGTAAGCATTTTTATTTTTCTGCTCGAGATCAATGGCTGCAATGGTCTGCCGTGCCCTGATCCTTAGCGCCCACTGTTTGGGAGAATTTAAGCAACATACAGACACTGACAACTTATATCACTCCAACTCATCCAACTCCAAGGCGAGGCTGCTTCACTAAGAAAGCAACTCACCACGAGGCCTTCATTACCATGCGGTATGCCGAAGCCGGAAATGACAAACGCACAGTCGCACACACTCATCGAATGCAAAACAATCCGTTTTATCATAAACATTCAGTCACTGCAAAGATTTAAAGACTAGCCTCTTATCATAAGTTAGAATGGACCCAAAGTGTGTGATTGATACAGTCTGGTTTAGCTGTCGATTGCTCTCCCTTTTTAGTATGACTCGTTCTCAACATTACGTCATTCTTCTGTTAGGTGCACATGGCTAATTTGCATACGTGCACAGGACTGGCTGGCTCCGCATGGCAAATAATAGAACATATTTAATTATCCTGGGGGAAAAGAGAATCAATTGCAAACCGCTAAAATAGTACCTACTTTGTCGTATTACATTCCGTTTTGTGATACCTAACAACATGAAATAAAATGGATAACAGTTTAAATCTGTATTAAGAACAAGCAAATTGCACACACTTGTTGGAAAATAAACCCTGCAACACGGACTTTAAAGTCTAGACATCTCCGAATTCTTTGCAACCGTTCTCCAAGGGAACACGCGTGGGCAGCGTTCAGCCCATCTGAACGAGTACTAATCATACTTACCTGGCAAGGGAGATACCATGATCAAGAAGGTGGTTCACCCATGGTGAGGCTCGGCCATTGCACTGCGGCTGTTGCTGACCCGTGCGAATTCCCCAAATGCGGGAATCTCGATTGCATAATTTCTGGTAGTGGGGGACTGCGTTCGCGCTCTCCCCTGATCATGTTGTTGTAAAGAAATAAGAGCTATGAATGACTGCTTCGCTTGACCTGCTGCAGTCCATCGCAGCGTTTGAAACGCTATGTTTCTTCAAAGGTTCACGCAAACGAGCACACACGCCAACTCGGTGTATTGCATTGCGTTTTGATATGGTACTTTGAGTCCGGAATAAAGTATTCATTCATTGCTTTCCTTCATTATTGATCGAATAATTGTTTCTGTACAAGTCTGGTCTATGGTCACGGCAGCGCTCTCAGTCCTTATGTGCTCCTGCTGTTTAAAAGCTACTTTGGATGCGGCTATACTCGCTTACGGCCATACCACCCTGAACACGCCCGATCTCGTCTGATCTCGGAAACTAAGCAGGGTCGGGCCTGGTTAGTACTTGGATGGGAGACCGCCTGGGAATACCAGGTGCTGTAAGCTTTTTTTTTTTCTGCTCGAGATCAATGGCTGCAATGGTCTGCCGTGCCCTGATCTTTAGCGCCCACTGTTTGGGAGAATTTAAGCAACATACAGACACTGACAACGTCTCTCCAAACTCTATTTGTGAAAAATGCAGACACTGTTGTGACGCCGGCAGCAGGGAGCATCAGAGGGCTGCAACGACAGAGATACATTGCAGTCTATCCCTGGTGTTGCAACGCTACATTTCTTCAAAAGATCACTCAACCGCACACGCAGTGTATTGCATTGCGTTTTGATATGGTACTTTGAGTATGGAATAAAGTCTTTATGCATTGCTTTCCTTCATTATGGATCTAATCATTGTTTCTGTACAAGTCCCGTCTCTGGCCACGGCAGCGCTCTCAGTCCTTTTGTGCTCCTGCTGAATAAAAGGTAGTATGGACCCGGTAACATTTGCGTACGGCCATACCACCCTGATCACGCCCGATCTCGTCTGATCTCGGAAGCTAAGCAGGGTCGGGCCTGGTTAGTACTTGGATGGGTGACCGCCTGGGAATACCAGGTGCTGTAAGCATTTTTATTTTTCTGCTCGAGATCAATGGCTGCAATGGTCTGCCGTGCCCTGATCTTTAGCGCCCACTGTTTGGGAGAATTTAAGCAACATACAGACACTGACAACGTCTCTCCAAACTCTATTTGTGAAAAATGCAGACACTGTTGTGACGCCGGCAGCAGGGAGCATCAGAGGGCTGCAACGACAGAGATACATTGCAGTCGATCCCTGGTGTTGCAACGCTACATTTCTTCAAAAGATCACTCAACCGCACACGCAGTGTATTGCATTGCGTTTTGATATGGTACTTTGAGTATGGAATAAAGTCTTTATGCATTGCTTTCCTTCATTATGGATCTAATCATTGTTTCTGTACAAGTCCCGTCTCTGGCCACGGCAGCGCTCTCAGTCCTTTTGTGCTCCTGCTGAATAAAAGGTAGTATGGACCCGGTAACATTTGCGTACGGCCATACCACCCTGATCACGCCCGATCTCGTCTGATCTCGGAAGCTAAGCAGGGTCGGGCCTGGTTAGTACTTGGATGGGTGACCGCCTGGGAATACCAGGTGCTGTAAGCATATTTATTTTTCTGCTCGAGATCAATGGCTGCAATGGTCTGCCGTGCCCTGATCCTTAGCGCCCACTGTTTGGGAGAATATAAGCAACATACAGACACCGACAACGTCTCTCCAAACTCTATTTGTGAAACATGCAGACACTGTTGTGACGCCGGCAGCAGGGAGCATCAGAGGGCTGCAACGACAGTGATACATTGCAGTCTATCCCTGGTGTTGCAACGTTACATTTCTTCAAAAGATCACTCAACCGCACACGCAGTGTATTGCATTGCGTTTTGATATGGTACTTTGAGTATGGAATAAAGTCTTTATGCATTGCTTTCCTTCATTATGGATCTAATCATTGTTTCTGTACAAGTCCCGTCTCTGGCCACGGCAGCGCTCTCAGTCCTTTTGTGCTCCTGCTGAATAAAAGGTAGTATGGACCCGGTAACATTTGCGTACGGCCATACCACCCTGATCACGCCTGATCTCGGAAGCTAAGCAGGGTCGGGCCTGGTTAGTACTTGGATGGGTGACCGCCTGGGAATACCAGGTGCTGTAAGCATATTTATTTTTCTGCTCGAGATCAATGGCTGCAATGGTCTGCCGTGCCCTGATCTTTAGCGCCCACTGTTTGAGAGAATTTAAGCAACATACAGACACTGACAACGTCTCTCCAAACTCTATTTGTGAAAAATGCAGACACTGTTGTGACGCCGGCAGCAGGGAGCATCAGAGGGCTGCAACGACAGAGATACATTGCAGTCTATCCCTGGTGTTGCAACGCTACATTTCTTCAAAAGATCACTCAACCGCACACGCAGTGTATTGCATTGCGTTTTCATATGGTACTTTGAGTATGGAATAAAGTCTTTATGCATTGCTTTCCTTCATTATGGATCTAATCATTGTTTCTGTACAAGTCCCGTCTCTGGCCACGGCAGCGCTCTCAGTCCTTTTGTGCTCCTGCTGAATAAAAGGTAGTATGGACCCGGTAACATTTGCGTACGGCCATACCACCCTGATCACGCCTGATCTCGGAAGCTAAGCAGGGTCGGGCCTGGTTAGTACTTGGATGGGTGACCGCCTGGGAATACCAGGTGCTGTAAGCATTTTTATTTTTCTGCTCGAGATCAATGGCTGCAATGGTCTGCCGTGCCCTGATCCTTAGCGCCCACTGTTTGGGAGAATATAAGCAACATACAGACACCGACAACGTCTCTCCAAACTCTATTTGTGAAACATGCAGACACTGTTGTGACGCCGGCAGCAGGGAGCATCAGAGGGCTGCAACGACAGAGATACATTGCAGTCTATCCCTGGTGTTGCAACGTTACATTTCTTCAAAAGATCACTCAACCGCACACGCAGTGTATTGCATTGCGTTTTCATATGGTACTTTGAGTATGGAATAAAGTCTTTATGCATTGCTTTCCTTCATTATGGATCTAATCATTGTTTCTGTACAAGTCCCGTCTCTGGCCACGGCAGCGCTCTCAGTCCTTTTGTGCTCCTGCTGAATAAAAGGTAGTATGGACCCGGTAACATTTGCGTACGGCCATACCACCCTGATCACGCCCGATCTCGTCTGATCTCGGAAGGTAAGCAGGGTCGGGCCTGGTTAGTACTTAGATGGGTGACCGCCTGGGAATACCAGGTGCTGTAAGCATTTTTATTTTTCTGCTCGAGATCAATGGCTGCAATGGTCTGCCGTGCCCTGATCCTTAGCGCCCACTGTTTGGGAGAATTTAAGCAACATACAGACACTGACAACTTATATCACTCCAACTCATCCAACTCCAAGGCGAGGCTGCTTCACTAAGAAAGCAACTCACCACGAGGCCTTCATTACCATGCGGTATGCCGAAGCCGGAAATGACAAACGCACAGTCGCACACACTCATCGAATGCAAAACAATCCGTTTTATCATAAACATTCAGTCACTGTAAAGATTTAAAGACTAGCCTCTTATCATAAGTTAGAATTGACCCAAAGTGTGTGATTGATACAGTCTGGTTTAGCTGTCGATTGCTCTCCCTTTTTAGTATGACTCGTTCTCAACATTACGTCATTCTTCTGTTAGGTGCACATGGCTAATTTGCATACGTGCACAGGACTGGCTGGCTCCGCATGGCAAATAATAGAACATATTTAATTATCCTGGGGGAAAAGAGAATCAATTGCAAACCGCTAAAATAGTACCTACTTTGATGTATTACATTCTGTTTTGTGATACCTAACAACATGAAATAAAATGGATAACAGTTTAAATCTGTATTAAGAACAAGCAAATTGCACACACTTGTTGGAAAATAAACCCTGCAACACGGACTTTAAAGTCTAGACATCTCCGAATTCTTTGCAACCGTTCTCCAAGGGAACACGCGTGGGCAGAGTTCAGCCCATCTGAACGAGTACTAATCATACTTACCTGGCAAGGGAGATACCATGATCAAGAAGGTGATTCACCCATGGTGAGGCTCGGCCATTGCACTGCGGCTGTTGCTGACCCGTGCGAATTCCCCAAATGTGGGAATCTCGATTGCATAATTTCTGGTAGTGGGGGACTGCGTTCGCGCTCTCCCCTGATCATGTTGTTGTAAAGAAATAAGAGCTATGAATGACTGCTTCGCTTGACCTGCTGCAGTCCATCGCAGCGTTTGAAACGCTATGTTTCTTCAAAGGTTCACGCAAACGAACACACACGCCAACTCGGTGTATTGCATTGCGTTTTGATATGGTACTTTGAGTCCGGAATAAAGTATTCATTCATTGCTTTCCTTCATTATTGATCTAATAATTGTTTCTGTACAAGTCTGGTCTATGGTCACGGCAGCGCTCTCAGTCCTTATGTGCTCCTGCTGTTTAAAAGCTACTTTGGATGCGGCTATACTCGCTTACGGCCATACCACCCTGATCACGTTTGATACCGTTCAGGTGCGAAGCCGGATAGTGAATGAGCAGAGAGAGCAAGTGGAGAGAGAAGGTGAAATTTATCTTATCTGTGTTAGATTGACAGTGAGTGAGTTTAGTTTACTTTTTGTTTTAGCTTTACTCCCCCAGCAGCTTGCTGTTCGGGGGAACGTCCTTTTTGTTTGTGTGTGTGTTGAATGAGCGACGAAATGGATAGGAGAGAGCGAGTAGAGAGGAGTAGGACGGATCACACGGCAACTGAAAGCGGACCGGTACACACAACGACACAGAATATGGACAAAGGCATGGAGCAGATATCGCCCAAGAACACAGATCATGGAAAGACCACGACTACGAGCAGGATCATGGACAGCAGCAAGAAGCAGCAACCGACAACGAATGCCGACATTGGAAGGGAAACGGTTACGAGAAGGATCACGGACAATGGCAGGAATGCTTCGGACAAAAGTAAGACACAAACTTTTGAGAAGAGGCTGACAGTTGCTGTGGAGATTGTTGGGGAAGAAGACGTGTCAATGATGGAATTACTGAAAGAAATCAAGAAGGTATGTGGGGTGGTAGTCGGCTGCCGATTTAAAGCACCGAAAAAATATGAAATAACGATGGATAATGAAGATGGAAAGGAGAAATTGTGTGATGGGTTAAAAATAAAAGACAGTTTAGTGTTTGTCAAGGAGATGGCAAACAATGAGCTGGTTGTCTCCTTTTTAAACCTTCCGACATATGTGCCTGATGAGGTGATCCTGGCGAAACTGTACGAGTGGGGAGTGAAAGCTGTCTCCCCGATAAAGAGAAGGATGTGGCCTGGGACTGACATAGCAGACGGGACAAGATTTCTGAGAGTACAATTCACAGAGACGGTGAAATCACTGCCGTACTCAACGAAATTTGATACACTGGAAGGCACAGAATTCTTCAGAGTAATTCATGACCGACAAGTCAGAGTATGCCGGATGTGCATACAACCAGGACACATCTTGAGGGACTGCCCACATTTCACGTGTCACAGATGCCAGATGCAGGGGCACTACGCGCGGGACTGCCCGACGCGTAACGGGAGAGGAGGAGACCGAGCAGATGAGAACCAGGAAGGGCAGCGGGACGGTGAAGCGACGGCGGCAGCAGTGGTGCTGGCGGAGGAGGCTGCGGAGGTGTCAGCAGCGGTGGTGGAAGCGGATACGGCGGCGGTGGCGCCGGCAGCAGCAGAAATGGAGCCACTCTGCAGCACTCTGGACGACGTCGTCCAGCCAGAGGATCCACCAACCGGGGGAGCGAGTGGGCTAGGAGTAGGTGAAGGTACCTCTGGGGACCTGGTGTCGAAAAATTGCCCATGAACGCACCCTGGTTGGTAGAGGAAGTCAGAGAGGAGTTGGAGAGGACAACGCGGAAGGCATGTTGTCGGAGGGGGAGATCGAGGAAACCCCAGAGGAGGAGCGGGACCAAATAAGGAAGAGCTGGATGGAGGAAATGGACGTTGGGTCGGTGTCCGAGACTGACGAACCCATGGACGGAAAGGACAGAAAGGCAGAGCTGGTGAAGAAAAGGAAAGCCAAGAAGGAAAGAATGGTAGCAGCAAAAAAGAAAGGTACGAAAAAAAATGAAGGTTAGAAATGAAACAATAATCACCTTATGTCTAATGTTTAGCTTAATCTCATTTAACACAAATGGTTTACGAAATCAAAGCAAATTGGAAAAACTATTAGTCAAATGTAAGAATAATGATATATTATGTCTGCAAGAAACCAACTGGACAGACAATATCATGAAGGATATAAAAATAAAATGGAAAGACACGGTATATGTAAATAATGGTACAGAGAGATCTTGTGGTGTAGCAATTTTGATAAAAAATGATATTGTACAGAACATAAAAGAACTCTACAGCGATAAAACGGGAAGAATAATAATAATAGAATTCAAATACAAAAATATAGTGTATCGACTGATTAATGTATATGCGCCAAATATAGAAACGGATAGGAAGGTGTTTTTCTTGGGTTTGGGGAAATGGTGTGTGGGAAACTGTATTATAGTGGGAGATTTTAATTTAAAAAGTACAAGGCTGGATTTAGCGAGAGGGAAAGAATTTAAGAGCGACACGTCAAGAAAGGTTTTTCTAAAAATGATGGAGGAAAGACAGTTAATTGATATATGGAGGAATGAAAACCCAAACAAGCGGGAATACTCGAGGAGACAAATGGTAATGGGGGAATTAAAGCAGAGTCGAATTGATCTCTGTGTTGCAAAACAGAGCATTGTAAAATATCTAAAAAAAATGAAGTATAACTTCACATCGTTTAGTGACCATGCCATTCTGTCTTTAGAGGTTGGTAGTGGGTTGGAAAGAAGGGGAGGAGGAGTATGGTGCCTCAACAGCAGTCTGCTTGCGGAAGAGAGGTATAGAAACAAAGTAGTGGCCTGTATAGAACAAGAAAAAAATAACATGGAAGTGTGCAGAAATAAGGGATCATGGTGGGAAAGACTAAAGCAAAAGATAAAAACAATAAGCATTCGATATGCGAAGTTCCGGAACTTTAAAGAAAGAGAAAAAGTAAAAGGCTTGACGGATGCGCTGGCAGAAGAGGCTGAGAGAGTGGATAAGGATCCAAATCATAGTATAGAGAAATATTTAAAGATAAAATCGAAATTGGACTCTTATGAGCGGAATCAATGTGAGGGGGCAATAACAAGGAGTAAGGCAAAATATGCAATGAGGGGAGAGAAATGCACGGGTTATTTTTTGGGGCTGGAAAAAAGAAAACAAGAAAGGGTATATATCGAAGAGTTGGAAAATGAAGATGGAGAGACAATAAATGATTTTGTAGACATTATTGATACGGTTGGGACATTTTATAAAAATCTGTTCAAAAAAGGGAATGCAAATAAGGAAGATATAGACATAGTATTAAGTGATATTAACAAAACAATCACAGAAGACGAGAAATGCATGTGTGATGATAATATAAAAGACATAGAAATAAAAGAAGCAATAATGTCCTTAAAAACCAATAAAAGTCCAGGGACAGATGGCCTTACGAGTGAGTTTTACAAAACGTTTATAGAAATTCTGATCCCTATATTAAATAGGATCTATGCAGAGATGGAAAAGGAACAGGAGATACCAGAGTCACTTGCAACAGGATTAATAACGGTACTATATAAAAACAAGGGAGGCAGAAGAAAACTAGAGAACTACAGACCACTAAGCTTACTAAACACAGATTACAAAATTTTAGCAAAGGTATTAGCAAACAGAATAAAAACGGCGGCACCAACAGTCATATCATCAACACAGGCGTACGGGATACCAGGGAGGGACATATCAGACATCATTAGCACAATAAGGGACACGGTAGAGTACATGGGCAAAGCCGGGGGAATTATTTTAAGTGTGGATTTGAATAAAGCCTTTGACAGGGTTGAGCACAGTTTCCTTTTTTGCACATTGGAGAAGTTTGGGTTCGGAGAGAGAATGATAAATTGGATAAAACTGTTATATAGGAATGCAACAAGCAGCGTTAAAATAAATGGCGCTATAACGGATCCTTTTCCGCTTGAGAGATCTGTAAGGCAAGGGTGTCCACTATCTGCTGTATTATACAGCTTAACTGCGGAAAGTCTGGCTGAAATGATAAAAAAGGATAAAGAAATTGAGGGGATCCAATTGCCAAATGGGGGAGAAAGCAAAATTCAACAATATGCTGATGATACCACATGTACGGTGAAAAATATGAATGGCGTGAAAAGGATAATGGAAAAAATAGAAATATATGGAAAAGCATCAGGGGCGAAGGTAAATATAGATAAAACTGAAATAATGTACGTTGGGAATGTAAACCAGATCGGTTGTAGCATGCCTTTTAGAATTGCAAATGATTATATAAAAATATTGGGGATACATATTGGAGTGAAAGAAAAGGAGGCTAGAGACGAGACGTGGAACGGGGTTATAAACAAAGTGAAAAACACATTAAATGCGTGGAGGCCAAGGAGATTGAAATTGAAGGGGAAGGTTGTGGTGATAAATGCTCTGATATTATCCAAGGTTGTATATGCAATGACCGTGATAGACATGCCAGAGTGGGTGCACAAAGAACTAAACAGTATAATTAATAACTACATATGGGAGGGGAAACCAGCTAGAATAGCACATAAAACCCTGATAGGGAAATATGAAGAAGGAGGACTGAAACTGGTGGATTTAAATATAAAGAAAAAAGCAATAAGAATCAAGACTGTCAAAAAGTATATGCATGACAGGGTGGATTACGGATGGAAAAATGTTTTCAAGGAATATTTGCATAAAAACGGAAGGTGTGAAGAAAATGGATTAATTATGATAATGAAAAATACTATGTATGAAAAAGTACCTCCATTTTATAAAGAAGTGTTTGAAGCATGGGGCAAATACAGAGTCAACATTAAGTATGAATGTAACAAACTTAGTCAAATAATAAATCAACCGGTATGGTGTAATCCAATAATAACAAAGAACAATAACATGCTATGGGAGAAAAAATTCTTCTATGCAGGATTAAGGCAAATTAAGGATTACATATACGAATTCATACCTGGATTCCTTAGAGACCAGGCGATTATAGATACAGTACAGGAGTACGATGAAGACACAAGTGAAAGTAGTATTGTCAATACGTATGATAAAATAAAAGAAAGCATACCGACGGAATGGGTCAGACAAATAGAAAATAACGTGGTAACAGACAGAAAAATAACGTTTCCAGAGTTATATACAGAAAATAATGGGAAAAAAATAGTACTACGCAATCTAAAAGTAAAGGACTGTTACAACATGCTGATTAAGGAAGAGCTTAAAGAACCTGCTTCCGAAAAGGTTTGGGAAAAGGTGTTTCCAGGTATGAAGGGAAAGGAAATATGGAAAAATTGGATTGTAAAGAAAAATAGTATAGAATGCCAGAATCATGATTTTAAATTTAGACATAATAGGATGTTCACAAATGTGGTGATACACCAAATAAATAGAAATGTAAAGAGGGAATGTGATGTGTGTGCAATTGATCCAGAGACATTAATGCACCTGTATTATGAGTGTGACAAGTTGAAGATGTTTTTTTTGAAATTGAAAAGATTCCTGCATGAGCACTGGGGGAGGGAGTATATTGAGGGAATGGAGTGGAAAAAGATATTTCTATTTGGGGTGTGGGAAAAGAAAGAAGGAGTTAACGTGAATATGTTAAATTACGTTGTAAGTCATGCAAGATACGCTATATGGCTGAGAAGAAACCTAGCACATTTTGAGGGAAAACACAGAGATGTATGGCCTTATTTTGAAGCTGAGTTGAAGAAAGATATCTTCTGGATATATAAATGCGAAAAGATGGAATTTCAAACCTTTATTAATGGATGCAAGTTCATTTCTGTGATGAATGACGGGAAACTTATGTTCAATTTTTGAATTGCATTTTGTTGTCGTTGGTTTATTTGCAGTGAAGAAAGGCTTCCTCAGCTGTTTATTTTTCTCTGTGCAATTAATATGAATGTTTTGTATATAAAATTGGACTAATGTTGATAATAAAAGAAAAAAAAAAAAAAACACGCCCGATCTCGTCTGATCTCGGAAGCTAAGCAGGGTCGGGCCTGGTTAGTACTTGGATGGGAGACCGCCTGGGAATACCAGGTGCTGTAAGCTTTTTTTTTCTCTGCTCGAGATCAATGGCTGCAATGGTCTGCCGTGCCCTGATCTTTAGCGCCCACTGTTTGGGAGAATTTAAGCAACATACAGACACTGACAACGTCTCTCCAAACTCTATTTGTGAAAAATGCAGACACTGTTGTGACGCCGGCAGCAGGGAGCATCAGAGGGCTGCAACGACAGAGATACATTGCAGTCTATCCCTGGTGTTGCAACGCTACATTTCTTCAAAAGATCACTCAACCGCACACGCAGTGTATTGCATTGCGTTTTGATATGGTACTTTGAGTATGGAATAAAGTCTTTATGCATTGCTTTCCTTCATTATGGATCTAATCATTGTTTCTGTACAAGTCCCGTCTCTGGCCACGGCAGCGCGCTCAGTCCTTTTGTGCTCCTGCTGAATAAAAGGTAGTATGGACCCGGTAACATTTGCGTACGGCCATACCACCCTGATCACGCCCGATCTCGTCTGATCTCGGAAGCTAAGCAGGGTCGGGCCTGGTTAGTACTTGGATGGGTGACCGCCTGGGAATACCAGGTGCTGTAAGCATATTTATTTTTCTGTTCGAGATCAATGGCTGCAATGGTCTGCCGTGCCCTGATCTTTAGCGCCCACTGTTTGGGAGAATTTAAGCAACATACAGACACTGACAACGTCTCTCCAAACTCTATTTGTGAAACATGCAGACACTGTTGTGACGCCGGCAGCAGGGAGCATCAGAGGGCTGCAACGACAGAGATACATTGCAGTCTATCCCTGGTGTTGCAACGCTACATTTCTTCAAAAGATCACTCAACCGCACACGCAGCGTATTGCATTGCGTTTTGATATGGTACATTGAGTATGGAATAAAGTCTTTATGCATTGCTTTCCTTCATTATGGATCTAATCATTGTTTCTGTACAAGTCCCGTCTCTGGCCACGGCAGCGCTCTCAGTCCTTTTGTGCTCCTGCTGAATAAAAGGTAGTATGGACCCGGTAACATTTGCGTACGGCCATACCACCCTGATCACGCCCGATCTCGTCTGATCTCGGAAGCTAAGCAGGGTCGGCCCTGGTTAGTACTTGGATGGGTGACCGCCTGGGAATACCAGGTGCTGTAAGCATATTTATTTTTCTGCTCGAGATCAATGGCTGCAATGGTCTGCCGTGCCCTGATCTTTAGCGCCCACCGTTTGGGAGAATTTAAGCAACATACAGACACTGACAACGTCTCTCCAAACTCTATTTGTGAAAAATGCAGACACTGTTGTGACGCCGGCAGCAGGGAGCATCAGAGGGCTGCAACGACAGAGATACATTGCAGTCAATCCCTGGTGTTGCAACGCTACATTTCTTCAAAAGATCACTCAACCGCACACGCAGTGTATTGCATTGCGTTTTGATATGGTACTTTGAGTATGGAATAAAGTCTTTATGCATTGCTTTCCTTCATTATGGATCTAATCATTGTTTCTGTACAAGTCCCGTCTCTGGCCACGGCAGCGCTCTCAGTCCTTTTGTGCTCCTGCTGAATAAAAGGTAGTATGGACCCGGTAACATTTGCGTACGGCCATACCACCCTGATCACGCCCGATCTCGTCTGATCTCGGAAGCTAAGCAGGGTCGGGCCTGGTTAGTACTTGGATGGGTGACCGCCTGGGAATACCAGGTGCTGTAAGCATTTTTATTTTTCTGCTCGAGATCAATGGCTGCAATGGTCTGCCGTGCCCTGATCCTTAGCGCCCACTGTTTGGGAGAATTTAAGCAACATACAGACACTGACAACTTATATCACTCCAACTCATCCAACTCCAAGGCGAGGCTGCTTCACTAAGAAAGCAACTCACCACGAGGCCTTCATTACCATGCGGTATGCCGAAGCCGGAAATGACAAACGCACAGTCGCACACACTCATCGAATGCAAAACAATCCGTTTTATCATAAACATTCAGTCACTGCAAAGATTTAAAGACTAGCCTCTTATCATAAGTTAGAATGGACCCAAAGTGTGTGATTGATACAGTCTGGTTTAGCTGTCGATTGCTCTCCCTTTTTAGTATGACTCGTTCTCAACATTACGTCATTCTTCTGTTAGGTGCACATGGCTAATTTGCATACGTGCACAGGACTGGCTGGCTCCGCATGGCAAATAATAGAACATATTTAATTATCCTGGGGGAAAAGAGAATCAATTGCAAACCGCTAAAATAGTACCTACTTTGTCGTATTACATTCCGTTTTGTGATACCTAACAACATGAAATAAAATGGATAACAGTTTAAATCTGTATTAAGAACAAGCAAATTGCACACACTTGTTGGAAAATAAACCCTGCAACACGGACTTTAAAGTCTAGACATCTCCGAATTCTTTGCAACCGTTCTCCAAGGGAACACGCGTGGGCAGCGTTCAGCCCATCTGAACGAGTACTAATCATACTTACCTGGCAAGGGAGATACCATGATCAAGAAGGTGGTTCACCCATGGTGAGGCTCGGCCATTGCACTGCGGCTGTTGCTGACCCGTGCGAATTCCCCAAATGCGGGAATCTCGATTGCATAATTTCTGGTAGTGGGGGACTGCGTTCGCGCTCTCCCCTGATCATGTTGTTGTAAAGAAATAAGAGCTATGAATGACTGCTTCGCTTGACCTGCTGCAGTCCATCGCAGCGTTTGAAACGCTATGTTTCTTCAAAGGTTCACGCAAACGAGCACACACGCCAACTCGGTGTATTGCATTGCGTTTTGATATGGTACTTTGAGTCCGGAATAAAGTATTCATTCATTGCTTTCCTTCATTATTGATCGAATAATTGTTTCTGTACAAGTCTGGTCTATGGTCACGGCAGCGCTCTCAGTCCTTATGTGCTCCTGCTGTTTAAAAGCTACTTTGGATGCGGCTATACTCGCTTACGGCCATACCACCCTGAACACGCCCGATCTCGTCTGATCTCGGAAACTAAGCAGGGTCGGGCCTGGTTAGTACTTGGATGGGAGACCGCCTGGGAATACCAGGTGCTGTAAGCTTTTTTTTTTTCTGCTCGAGATCAATGGCTGCAATGGTCTGCCGTGCCCTGATCTTTAGCGCCCACTGTTTGGGAGAATTTAAGCAACATACAGACACTGACAACGTCTCTCCAAACTCTATTTGTGAAAAATGCAGACACTGTTGTGACGCCGGCAGCAGGGAGCATCAGAGGGCTGCAACGACAGAGATACATTGCAGTCTATCCCTGGTGTTGCAACGCTACATTTCTTCAAAAGATCACTCAACCGCACACGCAGTGTATTGCATTGCGTTTTGATATGGTACTTTGAGTATGGAATAAAGTCTTTATGCATTGCTTTCCTTCATTATGGATCTAATCATTGTTTCTGTACAAGTCCCGTCTCTGGCCACGGCAGCGCTCTCAGTCCTTTTGTGCTCCTGCTGAATAAAAGGTAGTATGGACCCGGTAACATTTGCGTACGGCCATACCACCCTGATCACGCCCGATCTCGTCTGATCTCGGAAGCTAAGCAGGGTCGGGCCTGGTTAGTACTTGGATGGGTGACCGCCTGGGAATACCAGGTGCTGTAAGCATTTTTATTTTTCTGCTCGAGATCAATGGCTGCAATGGTCTGCCGTGCCCTGATCTTTAGCGCCCACTGTTTGGGAGAATTTAAGCAACATACAGACACTGACAACGTCTCTCCAAACTCTATTTGTGAAAAATGCAGACACTGTTGTGACGCCGGCAGCAGGGAGCATCAGAGGGCTGCAACGACAGAGATACATTGCAGTCGATCCCTGGTGTTGCAACGCTACATTTCTTCAAAAGATCACTCAACCGCACACGCAGTGTATTGCATTGCGTTTTGATATGGTACTTTGAGTATGGAATAAAGTCTTTATGCATTGCTTTCCTTCATTATGGATCTAATCATTGTTTCTGTACAAGTCCCGTCTCTGGCCACGGCAGCGCTCTCAGTCCTTTTGTGCTCCTGCTGAATAAAAGGTAGTATGGACCCGGTAACATTTGCGTACGGCCATACCACCCTGATCACGCCCGATCTCGTCTGATCTCGGAAGCTAAGCAGGGTCGGGCCTGGTTAGTACTTGGATGGGTGACCGCCTGGGAATACCAGGTGCTGTAAGCATATTTATTTTTCTGCTCGAGATCAATGGCTGCAATGGTCTGCCGTGCCCTGATCCTTAGCGCCCACTGTTTGGGAGAATATAAGCAACATACAGACACCGACAACGTCTCTCCAAACTCTATTTGTGAAACATGCAGACACTGTTGTGACGCCGGCAGCAGGGAGCATCAGAGGGCTGCAACGACAGAGATACATTGCAGTCTATCCCTGGTGTTGCAACGTTACATTTCTTCAAAAGATCACTCAACCGCACACGCAGTGTATTGCATTGCGTTTTGATATGGTACTTTGAGTATGGAATAAAGTCTTTATGCATTGCTTTCCTTCATTATGGATCTAATCATTGTTTCTGTACAAGTCCCGTCTCTGGCCACGGCAGCGCTCTCAGTCCTTTTGTGCTCCTGCTGAATAAAAGGTAGTATGGACCCGGTAACATTTGCGTACGGCCATACCACCCTGATCACGCCTGATCTCGGAAGCTAAGCAGGGTCGGGCCTGGTTAGTACTTGGATGGGTGACCGCCTGGGAATACCAGGTGCTGTAAGCATATTTATTTTTCTGCTCGAGATCAATGGCTGCAATGGTCTGCCGTGCCCTGATCTTTAGCGCCCACTGTTTGAGAGAATTTAAGCAACATACAGACACTGACAACGTCTCTCCAAACTCTATTTGTGAAAAATGCAGACACTGTTGTGACGCCGGCAGCAGGGAGCATCAGAGGGCTGCAACGACAGAGATACATTGCAGTCTATCCCTGGTGTTGCAACGCTACATTTCTTCAAAAGATCACTCAACCGCACACGCAGTGTATTGCATTGCGTTTTCATATGGTACTTTGAGTATGGAATAAAGTCTTTATGCATTGCTTTCCTTCATTATGGATCTAATCATTGTTTCTGTACAAGTCCCGTCTCTGGCCACGGCAGCGCTCTCAGTCCTTTTGTGCTCCTGCTGAATAAAAGGTAGTATGGACCCGGTAACATTTGCGTACGGCCATACCACCCTGATCACGCCTGATCTCGGAAGCTAAGCAGGGTCGGGCCTGGTTAGTACTTGGATGGGTGACCGCCTGGGAATACCAGGTGCTGTAAGCATTTTTATTTTTCTGCTCGAGATCAATGGCTGCAATGGTCTGCCGTGCCCTGATCCTTAGCGCCCACTGTTTGGGAGAATATAAGCAACATACAGACACCGACAACGTCTCTCCAAACTCTATTTGTGAAACATGCAGACACTGTTGTGACGCCGGCAGCAGGGAGCATCAGAGGGCTGCAACGACAGAGATACATTGCAGTCTATCCCTGGTGTTGCAACGTTACATTTCTTCAAAAGATCACTCAACCGCACACGCAGTGTATTGCATTGCGTTTTCATATGGTACTTTGAGTATGGAATAAAGTCTTTATGCATTGCTTTCCTTCATTATGGATCTAATCATTGTTTCTGTACAAGTCCCGTCTCTGGCCACGGCAGCGCTCTCAGTCCTTTTGTGCTCCTGCTGAATAAAAGGTAGTATGGACCCGGTAACATTTGCGTACGGCCATACCACCCTGATCACGCCCGATCTCGTCTGATCTCGGAAGGTAAGCAGGGTCGGGCCTGGTTAGTACTTAGATGGGTGACCGCCTGGGAATACCAGGTGCTGTAAGCATTTTTATTTTTCTGCTCGAGATCAATGGCTGCAATGGTCTGCCGTGCCCTGATCCTTAGCGCCCACTGTTTGGGAGAATTTAAGCAACATACAGACACTGACAACTTATATCACTCCAACTCATCCAACTCCAAGGCGAGGCTGCTTCACTAAGAAAGCAACTCACCACGAGGCCTTCATTACCATGCGGTATGCCGAAGCCGGAAATGACAAACGCACAGTCGCACACACTCATCGAATGCAAAACAATCCGTTTTATCATAAACATTCAGTCACTGTAAAGATTTAAAGACTAGCCTCTTATCATAAGTTAGAATTGACCCAAAGTGTGTGATTGATACAGTCTGGTTTAGCTGTCGATTGCTCTCCCTTTTTAGTATGACTCGTTCTCAACATTACGTCATTCTTCTGTTAGGTGCACATGGCTAATTTGCATACGTGCACAGGACTGGCTGGCTCCGCATGGCAAATAATAGAACATATTTAATTATCCTGGGGGAAAAGAGAATCAATTGCAAACCGCTAAAATAGTACCTACTTTGATGTATTACATTCTGTTTTGTGATACCTAACAACATGAAATAAAATGGATAACAGTTTAAATCTGTATTAAGAACAAGCAAATTGCACACACTTGTTGGAAAATAAACCCTGCAACACGGACTTTAAAGTCTAGACATCTCCGAATTCTTTGCAACCGTTCTCCAAGGGAACACGCGTGGGCAGAGTTCAGCCCATCTGAACGAGTACTAATCATACTTACCTGGCAAGGGAGATACCATGATCAAGAAGGTGATTCACCCATGGTGAGGCTCGGCCATTGCACTGCGGCTGTTGCTGACCCGTGCGAATTCCCCAAATGTGGGAATCTCGATTGCATAATTTCTGGTAGTGGGGGACTGCGTTCGCGCTCTCCCCTGATCATGTTGTTGTAAAGAAATAAGAGCTATGAATGACTGCTTCGCTTGACCTGCTGCAGTCCATCGCAGCGTTTGAAACGCTATGTTTCTTCAAAGGTTCACGCAAACGAACACACACGCCAACTCGGTGTATTGCATTGCGTTTTGATATGGTACTTTGAGTCCGGAATAAAGTATTCATTCATTGCTTTCCTTCATTATTGATCTAATAATTGTTTCTGTACAAGTCTGGTCTATGGTCACGGCAGCGCTCTCAGTCCTTATGTGCTCCTGCTGTTTAAAAGCTACTTTGGATGCGGCTATACTCGCTTACGGCCATACCACCCTGATCACGTTTGATACCGTTCAGGTGCGAAGCCGGATAGTGAATGAGCAGAGAGAGCAAGTGGAGAGAGAAGGTGAAATTTATCTTATCTGTGTTAGATTGACAGTGAGTGAGTTTAGTTTACTTTTTGTTTTAGCTTTACTCCCCCAGCAGCTTGCTGTTCGGGGGAACGTCCTTTTTGTTTGTGTGTGTGTTGAATGAGCGACGAAATGGATAGGAGAGAGCGAGTAGAGAGGAGTAGGACGGATCACACGGCAACTGAAAGCGGACCGGTACACACAACGACACAGAATATGGACAAAGGCATGGAGCAGATATCGCCCAAGAACACAGATCATGGAAAGACCACGACTACGAGCAGGATCATGGACAGCAGCAAGAAGCAGCAACCGACAACGAATGCCGACATTGGAAGGGAAACGGTTACGAGAAGGATCACGGACAATGGCAGGAATGCTTCGGACAAAAGTAAGACACAAACTTTTGAGAAGAGGCTGACAGTTGCTGTGGAGATTGTTGGGGAAGAAGACGTGTCAATGATGGAATTACTGAAAGAAATCAAGAAGGTATGTGGGGTGGTAGTCGGCTGCCGATTTAAAGCACCGAAAAAATATGAAATAACGATGGATAATGAAGATGGAAAGGAGAAATTGTGTGATGGGTTAAAAATAAAAGACAGTTTAGTGTTTGTCAAGGAGATGGCAAACAATGAGCTGGTTGTCTCCTTTTTAAACCTTCCGACATATGTGCCTGATGAGGTGATCCTGGCGAAACTGTACGAGTGGGGAGTGAAAGCTGTCTCCCCGATAAAGAGAAGGATGTGGCCTGGGACTGACATAGCAGACGGGACAAGATTTCTGAGAGTACAATTCACAGAGACGGTGAAATCACTGCCGTACTCAACGAAATTTGATACACTGGAAGGCACAGAATTCTTCAGAGTAATTCATGACCGACAAGTCAGAGTATGCCGGATGTGCATACAACCAGGACACATCTTGAGGGACTGCCCACATTTCACGTGTCACAGATGCCAGATGCAGGGGCACTACGCGCGGGACTGCCCGACGCGTAACGGGAGAGGAGGAGACCGAGCAGATGAGAACCAGGAAGGGCAGCGGGACGGTGAAGCGACGGCGGCAGCAGTGGTGCTGGCGGAGGAGGCTGCGGAGGTGTCAGCAGCGGTGGTGGAAGCGGATACGGCGGCGGTGGCGCCGGCAGCAGCAGAAATGGAGCCACTCTGCAGCACTCTGGACGACGTCGTCCAGCCAGAGGATCCACCAACCGGGGGAGCGAGTGGGCTAGGAGTAGGTGAAGGTACCTCTGGGGACCTGGTGTCGAAAAATTGCCCATGAACGCACCCTGGTTGGTAGAGGAAGTCAGAGAGGAGTTGGAGAGGACAACGCGGAAGGCATGTTGTCGGAGGGGGAGATCGAGGAAACCCCAGAGGAGGAGCGGGACCAAATAAGGAAGAGCTGGATGGAGGAAATGGACGTTGGGTCGGTGTCCGAGACTGACGAACCCATGGACGGAAAGGACAGAAAGGCAGAGCTGGTGAAGAAAAGGAAAGCCAAGAAGGAAAGAATGGTAGCAGCAAAAAAGAAAGGTACGAAAAAAAATGAAGGTTAGAAATGAAACAATAATCACCTTATGTCTAATGTTTAGCTTAATCTCATTTAACACAAATGGTTTACGAAATCAAAGCAAATTGGAAAAACTATTAGTCAAATGTAAGAATAATGATATATTATGTCTGCAAGAAACCAACTGGACAGACAATATCATGAAGGATATAAAAATAAAATGGAAAGACACGGTATATGTAAATAATGGTACAGAGAGATCTTGTGGTGTAGCAATTTTGATAAAAAATGATATTGTACAGAACATAAAAGAACTCTACAGCGATAAAACGGGAAGAATAATAATAATAGAATTCAAATACAAAAATATAGTGTATCGACTGATTAATGTATATGCGCCAAATATAGAAACGGATAGGAAGGTGTTTTTCTTGGGTTTGGGGAAATGGTGTGTGGGAAACTGTATTATAGTGGGAGATTTTAATTTAAAAAGTACAAGGCTGGATTTAGCGAGAGGGAAAGAATTTAAGAGCGACACGTCAAGAAAGGTTTTTCTAAAAATGATGGAGGAAAGACAGTTAATTGATATATGGAGGAATGAAAACCCAAACAAGCGGGAATACTCGAGGAGACAAATGGTAATGGGGGAATTAAAGCAGAGTCGAATTGATCTCTGTGTTGCAAAACAGAGCATTGTAAAATATCTAAAAAAAATGAAGTATAACTTCACATCGTTTAGTGACCATGCCATTCTGTCTTTAGAGGTTGGTAGTGGGTTGGAAAGAAGGGGAGGAGGAGTATGGTGCCTCAACAGCAGTCTGCTTGCGGAAGAGAGGTATAGAAACAAAGTAGTGGCCTGTATAGAACAAGAAAAAAATAACATGGAAGTGTGCAGAAATAAGGGATCATGGTGGGAAAGACTAAAGCAAAAGATAAAAACAATAAGCATTCGATATGCGAAGTTCCGGAACTTTAAAGAAAGAGAAAAAGTAAAAGGCTTGACGGATGCGCTGGCAGAAGAGGCTGAGAGAGTGGATAAGGATCCAAATCATAGTATAGAGAAATATTTAAAGATAAAATCGAAATTGGACTCTTATGAGCGGAATCAATGTGAGGGGGCAATAACAAGGAGTAAGGCAAAATATGCAATGAGGGGAGAGAAATGCACGGGTTATTTTTTGGGGCTGGAAAAAAGAAAACAAGAAAGGGTATATATCGAAGAGTTGGAAAATGAAGATGGAGAGACAATAAATGATTTTGTAGACATTATTGATACGGTTGGGACATTTTATAAAAATCTGTTCAAAAAAGGGAATGCAAATAAGGAAGATATAGACATAGTATTAAGTGATATTAACAAAACAATCACAGAAGACGAGAAATGCATGTGTGATGATAATATAAAAGACATAGAAATAAAAGAAGCAATAATGTCCTTAAAAACCAATAAAAGTCCAGGGACAGATGGCCTTACGAGTGAGTTTTACAAAACGTTTATAGAAATTCTGATCCCTATATTAAATAGGATCTATGCAGAGATGGAAAAGGAACAGGAGATACCAGAGTCACTTGCAACAGGATTAATAACGGTACTATATAAAAACAAGGGAGGCAGAAGAAAACTAGAGAACTACAGACCACTAAGCTTACTAAACACAGATTACAAAATTTTAGCAAAGGTATTAGCAAACAGAATAAAAACGGCGGCACCAACAGTCATATCATCAACACAGGCGTACGGGATACCAGGGAGGGACATATCAGACATCATTAGCACAATAAGGGACACGGTAGAGTACATGGGCAAAGCCGGGGGAATTATTTTAAGTGTGGATTTGAATAAAGCCTTTGACAGGGTTGAGCACAGTTTCCTTTTTTGCACATTGGAGAAGTTTGGGTTCGGAGAGAGAATGATAAATTGGATAAAACTGTTATATAGGAATGCAACAAGCAGCGTTAAAATAAATGGCGCTATAACGGATCCTTTTCCGCTTGAGAGATCTGTAAGGCAAGGGTGTCCACTATCTGCTGTATTATACAGCTTAACTGCGGAAAGTCTGGCTGAAATGATAAAAAAGGATAAAGAAATTGAGGGGATCCAATTGCCAAATGGGGGAGAAAGCAAAATTCAACAATATGCTGATGATACCACATGTACGGTGAAAAATATGAATGGCGTGAAAAGGATAATGGAAAAAATAGAAATATATGGAAAAGCATCAGGGGCGAAGGTAAATATAGATAAAACTGAAATAATGTACGTTGGGAATGTAAACCAGATCGGTTGTAGCATGCCTTTTAGAATTGCAAATGATTATATAAAAATATTGGGGATACATATTGGAGTGAAAGAAAAGGAGGCTAGAGACGAGACGTGGAACGGGGTTATAAACAAAGTGAAAAACACATTAAATGCGTGGAGGCCAAGGAGATTGAAATTGAAGGGGAAGGTTGTGGTGATAAATGCTCTGATATTATCCAAGGTTGTATATGCAATGACCGTGATAGACATGCCAGAGTGGGTGCACAAAGAACTAAACAGTATAATTAATAACTACATATGGGAGGGGAAACCAGCTAGAATAGCACATAAAACCCTGATAGGGAAATATGAAGAAGGAGGACTGAAACTGGTGGATTTAAATATAAAGAAAAAAGCAATAAGAATCAAGACTGTCAAAAAGTATATGCATGACAGGGTGGATTACGGATGGAAAAATGTTTTCAAGGAATATTTGCATAAAAACGGAAGGTGTGAAGAAAATGGATTAATTATGATAATGAAAAATACTATGTATGAAAAAGTACCTCCATTTTATAAAGAAGTGTTTGAAGCATGGGGCAAATACAGAGTCAACATTAAGTATGAATGTAACAAACTTAGTCAAATAATAAATCAACCGGTATGGTGTAATCCAATAATAACAAAGAACAATAACATGCTATGGGAGAAAAAATTCTTCTATGCAGGATTAAGGCAAATTAAGGATTACATATACGAATTCATACCTGGATTCCTTAGAGACCAGGCGATTATAGATACAGTACAGGAGTACGATGAAGACACAAGTGAAAGTAGTATTGTCAATACGTATGATAAAATAAAAGAAAGCATACCGACGGAATGGGTCAGACAAATAGAAAATAACGTGGTAACAGACAGAAAAATAACGTTTCCAGAGTTATATACAGAAAATAATGGGAAAAAAATAGTACTACGCAATCTAAAAGTAAAGGACTGTTACAACATGCTGATTAAGGAAGAGCTTAAAGAACCTGCTTCCGAAAAGGTTTGGGAAAAGGTGTTTCCAGGTATGAAGGGAAAGGAAATATGGAAAAATTGGATTGTAAAGAAAAATAGTATAGAATGCCAGAATCATGATTTTAAATTTAGACATAATAGGATGTTCACAAATGTGGTGATACACCAAATAAATAGAAATGTAAAGAGGGAATGTGATGTGTGTGCAATTGATCCAGAGACATTA
The DNA here is from genome assembly GCF_949987615.1 of Pollachius pollachius. Lineage (NCBI taxonomy): Eukaryota > Metazoa > Chordata > Actinopteri > Gadiformes > Gadidae > Pollachius > Pollachius pollachius. The sequence goes on from NC_136950.1 coordinate 706,787, forward strand.
ATGCACCTGTATTATGAGTGTGACAAGTTGAAGATGTTTTTTTTGAAATTGAAAAGATTCCTGCATGAGCACTGGGGGAGGGAGTATATTGAGGGAATGGAGTGGAAAAAGATATTTCTATTTGGGGTGTGGGAAAAGAAAGAAGGAGTTAACGTGAATATGTTAAATTACGTTGTAAGTCATGCAAGATACGCTATATGGCTGAGAAGAAACCTAGCACATTTTGAGGGAAAACACAGAGATGTATGGCCTTATTTTGAAGCTGAGTTGAAGAAAGATATCTTCTGGATATATAAATGCGAAAAGATGGAATTTCAAACCTTTATTAATGGATGCAAGTTCATTTCTGTGATGAATGACGGGAAACTTATGTTCAATTTTTGAATTGCATTTTGTTGTCGTTGGTTTATTTGCAGTGAAGAAAGGCTTCCTCAGCTGTTTATTTTTCTCTGTGCAATTAATATGAATGTTTTGTATATAAAATTGGACTAATGTTGATAATAAAAGAAAAAAAAAAAAAAACACGCCCGATCTCGTCTGATCTCGGAAGCTAAGCAGGGTCGGGCCTGGTTAGTACTTGGATGGGAGACCGCCTGGGAATACCAGGTGCTGTAAGCTTTTTTTTTCTCTGCTCGAGATCAATGGCTGCAATGGTCTGCCGTGCCCTGATCTTTAGCGCCCACTGTTTGGGAGAATTTAAGCAACATACAGACACTGACAACGTCTCTCCAAACTCTATTTGTGAAAAATGCAGACACTGTTGTGACGCCGGCAGCAGGGAGCATCAGAGGGCTGCAACGACAGAGATACATTGCAGTCTATCCCTGGTGTTGCAACGCTACATTTCTTCAAAAGATCACTCAACCGCACACGCAGTGTATTGCATTGCGTTTTGATATGGTACTTTGAGTATGGAATAAAGTCTTTATGCATTGCTTTCCTTCATTATGGATCTAATCATTGTTTCTGTACAAGTCCCGTCTCTGGCCACGGCAGCGCGCTCAGTCCTTTTGTGCTCCTGCTGAATAAAAGGTAGTATGGACCCGGTAACATTTGCGTACGGCCATACCACCCTGATCACGCCCGATCTCGTCTGATCTCGGAAGCTAAGCAGGGTCGGGCCTGGTTAGTACTTGGATGGGTGACCGCCTGGGAATACCAGGTGCTGTAAGCATATTTATTTTTCTGTTCGAGATCAATGGCTGCAATGGTCTGCCGTGCCCTGATCTTTAGCGCCCACTGTTTGGGAGAATTTAAGCAACATACAGACACTGACAACGTCTCTCCAAACTCTATTTGTGAAACATGCAGACACTGTTGTGACGCCGGCAGCAGGGAGCATCAGAGGGCTGCAACGACAGAGATACATTGCAGTCTATCCCTGGTGTTGCAACGCTACATTTCTTCAAAAGATCACTCAACCGCACACGCAGCGTATTGCATTGCGTTTTGATATGGTACATTGAGTATGGAATAAAGTCTTTATGCATTGCTTTCCTTCATTATGGATCTAATCATTGTTTCTGTACAAGTCCCGTCTCTGGCCACGGCAGCGCTCTCAGTCCTTTTGTGCTCCTGCTGAATAAAAGGTAGTATGGACCCGGTAACATTTGCGTACGGCCATACCACCCTGATCACGCCTGATCTCGGAAGCTAAGCAGGGTCGGGCCTGGTTAGTACTTGGATGGGTCACCGCCTGGGAATACCAGGTGCTGTAAGCATATTTATTTTTCTGCTCGAGATCAATGGCTGCAATGGTCTGCCGTGCCCTGATCTTTAGCGCCCACTGTTTGGGAGAATTTAAGCAACATACAGACACTGACAACGTCTCTCCAAACTCTATTTGTGAAAAATGCAGACACTGTTGTGACGCCGGCAGCAGGGAGCATCAGAGGGCTGCAACGACAGAGATACATTGCAGTCTATCCCTGGTGTTGCAACGCTACATTTCTTCAAAAGATCACTCAACCGCACACGCAGCGTATTGCATTGCGTTTTGATATGGTACATTGAGTATGGAATAAAGTCTTTATGCATTGCTTTCCTTCATTATGGATCTAATCATTGTTTCTGTACAAGTCCCGTCTCTGGCCACGGCAGCGCTCTCAGTCCTTTTGTGCTCCTGCTGAATAAAAGGTAGTATGGACCCGGTAACATTTGCGTACGGCCATACCACCCTGATCACGCCCGATCTCGTCTGATCTCGGAAGCTAAGCAGGGTCGGGCCTGGTTAGTACTTAGATGGGTGACCGCCTGGGAATACCAGGTGCTGTAAGCATTTTTATTTTTCTGCTCGAGATCAATGGCTGCAATGGTCTGCCGTGCCCTGATCTTTAGCGCCCACTGTTTGGGAGAATTTAAGCAACATACAGACACTGACAACGTCTCTCCAAACTCTATTTGTGAAAAATGCAGACACTGTTGTGACGCCGGCAGCAGGGAGCATCAGAGGGCTGCAACGACAGAGATACATTGCAGTCTATCCCTGGTGTTGCAACGCTACATTTCTTCAAAAGATCACTCAACCGCACACGCAGCGTATTGCATTGCGTTTTGATATGGTACATTGAGTATGGAATAAAGTCTTTATGCATTGCTTTCCTTCATTATGGATCTAATCATTGTTTCTGTACAAGTCCCGTCTCTGGCCACGGCAGCGCTCTCAGTCCTTTTGTGCTCCTGCTGAATAAAAGGTAGTATGGACCCGGTAACATTTGCGTACGGCCATACCACCCTGATCACGCCCGATCTCGTCTGATCTCGGAAGCTAAGCAGGGTCGGGCCTGGTTAGTACTTAGATGGGTGACCGCCTGGGAATACCAGGTGCTGTAAGCATTTTTATTTTTCTGCTCGAGATCAATGGCTGCAATGGTCTGCCGTGCCCTGATCCTTAGCGCCCACTGTTTGGGAGAATTTAAGCAACATACAGACACTGACAACTTATATCACTCCAACTCATCCAACTCCAAGGCGAGGCTGCTTCACTAAGAAAGCAACTCACCACGAGGCCTTCATTACCATGCGGTATGCCGAAGCCGGAAATGACAAACGCACAGTCGCACACACTCATCGAATGCAAAACAATCCGTTTTATCATAAACATTCAGTCACTGCAAAGATTTAAAGACTAGCCTCTTATCATAAGTTAGAATTGACCCAAAGTGTGTGATTGATACAGTCTGGTTTAGCTGTCGATTGCTCTCCCTTTTTAGTATGACTCGTTCTCAACATTACGTCATTCTTCTGTTAGGTGCACATGGCTAATTTGCATACGTGCACAGGACTGGCTGGCTCCGCATGGCAAATAATAGAACATATTTAATTATCCTGGGGGAAAAGAGAATCAATTGCAAACCGCTAAAATAGTACCTACTTTGATGTATTACATTCCGTTTTGTGATACCTAACAACATGAAATAAAATGGATAACAGTTTAAATCTGTATTAAGAACAAGCAAATTGCACACACTTGTTGGAAAATAAACCCTGCAACACGGACTTTAAAGTCTAGACATCTCCGAATTCTTTGCAACCGTTCTCCAAGGGAACACGCGTGGGCAGAGTTCAGCCCATCTGAACGAGTACTAATCATACTTACCTGGCAAGGGAGATACCATGATCAAGAAGGTGGTTCACCCATGGTGAGGCTCGGCCATTGCACTGCGGCTGTTGCTGACCCGTGCGAATTCCCCAAATGTGGGAATCTCGATTGCATAATTTCTGGTAGTGGGGGACTGCGTTCGCGCTCTCCCCTGATCATGTTGTTGTAAAGAAATAAGAGCTATGAATGACTGCTTCGCTTGACCTGCTGCAGTCCATCGCAGCGTTTGAAACGCTATGTTTCTTCAAAGGTTCACGCAAACGAACACACACGCCAACTCGGTGTATTGCATTGCGTTTTGATATGGTACTTTGAGTCCGGAATAAAGTATTCATTCATTGCTTTCCTTCATTATTGATCTAATAATTGTTTCTGTACAAGTCTGGTCTATGGTCACGGCAGCGCTCTCAGTCCTTATGTGCTCCTGCTGTTTAAAAGCTACTTTGGATGCGTCAATACTCGCTTACGGCCACACCACCCTGATCACGTTTGATACCGTTCAGGTGCGAAGCCAGATAGTGAATGAGCAGAGAGAGCAAGTGGAGAGAGAAGGTGAAATTTATTTTATTTGTGTTAGATTGACAGTGAGTGAGTTTAGTTTACTTTTTGTTTTAGCTTTACTCCCCCAGCAGCTTGCTGTTCGGGGGAACGTCCTTTTTGTTTGTGTGTGTGTTGAATGAGCGACGAAATGGATAGGAGAGAGCGAGTAGAGAGGAGTTGGACGGATCACACGGCAACTGAAAGCGGACCGGTACACACAACGACACAGAATATGGACAAAGGCATGGAGCAGATATCGCCCAAGAACACAGACCATGGAAAGACCACGACTACGAGCAGGATCATGGACAGCAGCAAGACGCAGCAACCGACAACGAATGCCGACATTGGAAGGGAAACGGTTACGAGAAGGATCACGGACAATGGCAGGAATGCTTCGGACAAAAGTAAGACACAAACTTTTGAGAAGAGGCTGACAGTTGCTGTGGAGATTGTTGGGGAAGAAGACGTGTCAATGATGGAATTACTGAAAGAAATCAAGAAGATATGTGGGGTGGTAGTCGGCTGCCGATTTAAAGCACCGAAAAAATATGAAATAACGATGGAGAATGAAGATGGAAAGGAGAAATTGTGTGATGGGTTAAAAATAAAAGACAGTTTAGTGTTTGTCAAGGAGATGGCAAACAATGAGCTGGTTGTCTCCTTTTTAAACCTTCCGACATATGTGCCTGATGAGGTGATCCTGGCGAAACTGTACGAGTGGGGAGTGAAAGCTGTCTCCCCGATAAAGAGAAGGATGTGGCCTGGGACTGACATAGCAGACGGGACAAGATTTCTGAAAGTACAATTCACAGAGACGGTGAAATCACTGCCGTACTCAACGAAATTTGATACACTGGAAGGCACAGAATTCTTCAGAGTAATTCATGACCGACAAGTCAGAGTATGTCGGATGTGCATAAAACCAGGACACATCTTGAGGGACTGCCCACATTTCACGTGTCACAAATGCCAGATGCAGGGGCACTACGCGCGGGACTGCCCGACGCGTAACGGGAGAGGAGGAGACCGAGCAAATGAGAACCAGGAAGGGCAGCGGGACGGTGAAGCGACGGCGGCAGCAGTGGTGCTGGCGGAGGAGGCTGCGGAGGTGTCAGCAGCGGTGGTGGAAGCGGATACGGCGGCGGTGGCGCCGGCAGCAGCAGAAATGGAGCCACTCTGCAGCACTCTGGACGACGTCGTCCAGCCAGAGGATCCACCAACCGGGGGAGCGAGTGGGCTAGGAGTAGGTGAAGGTACCCCTGGGGACTTGGTGTCGAAAATTGCCCATGAACGCACCCTGGTTGGTAGAGGAAGTCCAAGAGGAGTTGGAGAGGACAACGCGGAAGGCATGTTGTCGGAGGAGGAGAACGAGGAAACCCCAGAGGAGGAGCGGGACCAAATAAGGAAGAGCTGGATAGAGGAAATGGACGTTGGGTCGGTGTCCGAGACTGACGATCCCATGGACGGAAAGGACAGAAAGGCAGAGCTGGTGAAGAAAAGGAAAGCCAAGAAGGAAAGAATGGTAGCAGCAAAAAAGAAAGGTACGAAAAAAAATGAAGGTTAGAAATGAAACAATAATCACCTTATGTCTAATGTTTAGCTTAATCTCATTTAACACAAATGGTTTACGAAATCAAAGCAAATTGGAAAAACTATTAGTCAAATGTAAGAATAATGATATATTATGTCTGCAAGAAACCAACTGGACAGACAATATCATGAAGGATATAAAAATAAAATGGAAAGACACGGTATATGTAAATAATGGTACAGAGAGATCTTGTGGTGTAGCAATTTTGATAAAAAATGATGTTGTACAAAACATAAAAGAACTCTACAGCGATAAAACGGGAAGAATAATAATAATAGAATTCAAATACAAAAATATAGTGTATCGACTGATTAATGTATATGCGCCAAATATAGAAACGGATAGGAAGGTGTTTTTCTTGGGTTTGGGGAAATGGTGTGTGGGAAACTGTATTATAGTGGGAGATTTTAATTTAAAAAGTACAAGGCTGGATTTAGCGAGAGGGAAAGAATTTAAGAGCGACACGTCAAGAAAGGTTTTTCTAAAAATGATGGAGGAAAGACAGTTAATTGATATATGGAGGAATGAAAACCCAAACAAGCGGGAATACTCGAGGAGACAAATGGTAATGGGGGAATTAAAGCAGAGTCGAATTGATCTCTGTGTTGCAAAACAGAGCATTGTAAAATATCTAAAAAAAATGAAGTATAACTTCACATCGTTTAGTGACCATGCCATTCTGTCGTTAGAGGTTGGTAGTGGGTTGGAAAGAAGGGGAGGAGGTGTATGGTGCCTCAACAGCAGTCTGCTTGCGGAAGAGAGGTATAGAAACAAAGTAGTGGCCTGTATAGAACAAGAAAAAAATAACATGGAAGTGTGCAGAAATAAGGGATCATGGTGGGAAAGACTAAAGCAAAAGATAAAAACAATAAGCATTCGATATGCGAAGTTCCGGAACTTTAAAGAAAGAGAAAAAGTAAAAGGCTTGACGGATGCGCTGGCAGAAGAGGCTGAGAGAGTGGATAAGGATCCAAATCATAGTATAGAGAAATATTTAAAGATAAAATCGAAATTGGACTCTTATGAGCGGAATCAATGTGAGGGGGCAATAACAAGGAGTAAGGCAAAATATGCAATGAGGGGAGAGAAATGCACGGGTTATTTTTTGGGGCTGGAAAAAAGAAAACAAGAAAGGGTATATATCGAAGAGTTGGAAAATGAAGATGGAGAGACAATAAATGATTTTGTAGACATTATTGATACGGTTGGGACATTTTATAAAAATCTGTTCAAAAAAGGGAATGCAAATAAGGAAGATATAGACATAGTATTAAGTGATATTAACAAAACAATCACAGAAGACGAGAAATGCATGTGTGATGATAATATAAAAGACATAGAAATAAAAGAAGCAATAATGTCCTTAAAAACCAATAAAAGTCCAGGGACAGATGGCCTTACGAGTGAGTTTTACAAAACGTTTATAGAAATTCTGATCCCTATATTAAATAGGATCTATGCAGAGATGGAAAAGGAACAGGAGATACCAGAGTCACTTGCAACAGGATTAATAACGGTACTATATAAAAACAAGGGAGGCAGAAGAAAACTAGAGAACTACAGACCACTAAGCTTACTAAACACAGATTACAAAATTTTAGCAAAGGTATTAGCAAACAGAATAAAAACGGCGGCACCAACAGTCATATCATCAACACAGGCGTACGGGATACCAGGGAGGGACATATCAGACATCATTAGCACAATAAGGGACACGGTAGAGTACATGGGCAAAGCCGGGGGAATTATTTTAAGTGTGGACTTGAATAAAGCCTTTGACAGGGTTGAGCACAGTTTCCTTTTTTGCACATTGGAGAAGTTTGGGTTCGGAGAGAGAATGATAAATTGGATAAAACTGTTATATAGGAATGCAACAAGCAGCGTTAAAATAAATGGCGCTATAACGGATCCTTTTCCGCTTGAGAGATCTGTAAGGCAAGGGTGTCCACTATCTGCTGTATTATACAGCTTAACTGCGGAAAGTCTGGCTGAAATGATAAAAAAGGATAAAGAAATTGAGGGGATCCAATTGCCAAATGGGGGAGAAAGCAAAATTCAACAATATGCTGATGATACCACATGTACGGTGAAAAATATGAATGGCGTGAAAAGGATAATGGAAAAAATAGAAATATATGGAAAAGCATCAGGGGCGAAGGTAAATATAGATAAAACTGAAATAATGTACGTTGGGAATGTAAACCAGATTGGTTGTAGCATGCCTTTTAGAATTGCAAATGATTATATAAAAATATTGGGGATACATATTGGAGTGAAAGAAAAGGAGGCTAGAGATGAGACGTGGAACGGGGTTATAAACAAAGTGAAAAACACATTAAATGCGTGGAGGCCAAGGAGATTGAAATTGAAGGGGAAGGTTGTGGTGATAAATGCTCTGATATTATCCAAGGTTGTATATGCAATGACCGTGATAGACATGCCAGAGTGGGTGCACAATGAACTAAACAGTATAATTAATAACTACATATGGGAGGGGAAACCAGCTAGAATAGCACATAAAACCCTGATAGGGAAATATGAAGAAGGAGGACTGAAACTGGTGGATTTAAATATAAAGAAAAAAGCAATAAGAATCAAGACTGTCAAAAAGTATATGCATGACAGGGCGGATTACGGATGGAAAAATGTTTTCAAGGAATACTTGCATAAAAACGGAAGGTGTGAAGAAAATGGATTAATTATGATAATGAAAAATACTATGTATGAAAAAGTACCTCCATTTTATAAAGAAGTGTTTGAAGCATGGGGCAAATACAGAGTCAACATTAAGTATGAATGTAACAAACTTAGTCAAATAATTAATCAACCGGTATGGTGTAATCCAATAATAACAAAGAACAATAACATGCTATGGGAGAAAAAATTCTTCTATGCAGGATTAAGGCAAATTAAGGATTACATATACGAATTCATACCTGGATTCCTTAGAGACCAGGCGATTATAGATACAGTACAGGAGTACGATGAAGACACGAGTGAAAGTAGTATTATCAATACGTATGATAAAATAAAAGAAAGCATACCGACGGAATGGGTCCGACAAATAGAAAATAACGTGGTAACAGACAGAAAAATAACGTTTCCAGAGTTATATACAGAAAATAATGGGAAAAAAATAGTACTACGCAATCTAAAAGTAAAGGACTGCTACAACATGCTGATTAAGGAAGAGCTTAAAGAACCTGCTTCCGAAAAGGTTTGGGAAAAGGTGTTTCCAGGTATGAAGGGAAAGGAAATATGGAAAAATTGGATTGTAAAGAAAAATAGTATAGAATGCCAGAATCATGATTTTAAATTTAGACATAATAGGATGTTCACAAATGTGGTGATACACCAAATAAATAGAAATGTAAAGAGGGAATGTGATGTGTGTGCAATTGATCCAGAGACATTAATGCACCTGTATTATGAGTGTGACAAGTTGAAGATGTTTTTTTTGAAATTGAAAAGATTCCTGCATGAGCACTGGGGGAGGGAGTATATTGAGGGAATGGAGTGGAAAAAGATATTTCTATTTGGGGTGTGGGAAAAGAAAGAAGGAGTTAACGTGAATATGTTAAATTACGTTGTAAGTCATGCAAGATATGCTGTATGGCTGAGAAGAAACCTAGCACATTTTGAGGGAAAACACAGAGATGTATGGCCTTATTTTGAAGCTGAGTTGAAGAAAGATATCTTCTGGATATATAAATGCGAAAAGATGGAATTTCAAACCTTTATTAATGGATGCAAGTTCATTTCTGTGATGAATGACGGGAAACTTATGTTCAATTTTTGAATTGCATTTTGTTCTCTTGTTGGTTTATTTGCAGTGAAGAAAGGCTACCTCAGCTGTTTATTTTTCTCTGTGCAATTAATGTGAATGTTTAGTATATCAAATTGAACTAATGTTGATAATAAAAGAAAAAAAAAAAAAACACGCCCGATCTCGTCTGATCTCGGAAGCTAAGCAGGGTCGGGCCTGGTTAGTACTTGGATGGGAGACCGCCTGGGAATACCAGGTGCTGTAAGCTTTTTTTTTTTCTGCTCGAGATCAATGGCTGCAATGGTCTGCCGTGCCCTGATCTTTAGCGCCCACTGTTTGGGAGAATTTAAGCAACATACAGACACTGACAACGTCTCTCCAAACTCTATTTGTGAAAAATGCAGACACTGTTGTGACGCCGGCAGCAGGGAGCATCAGAGGGCTGCAACGACAGAGATACATTGCAGTCTATCCCTGGTGTTGCAACGCTACATTTCTTCAAAAGATCACTCAACCGCACACGCAGTGTATTGCATTGCGTTTTGATATGGTACTTTGAGTATGGAATAAAGTCTTTATGCATTGCTTTCCTTCATTATGGATCTAATCATTGTTTCTGTACAAGTCCCGTCTCTGGCCACGGCAGCGCTCTCAGTCCTTTTGTGCTCCTGCTGAATAAAAGGTAGTATGGACCCGGTAACATTTGCGTACGGCCATACCACCCTGATCACGCCCGATCTCGTCTGATCTCGGAAGCTAAGCAGGGTCGGGCCTGGTTAGTACTTGGATGGGTGACCGCCTGGGAATACCAGGTGCTGTAAGCATATTTATTTTTCTGCTCGAGATCAATGGCTGCAATGGTCTGCCGTGCCCTGATCTTTAGCGCCCACTGTTTGGGAGAATTTAAGCAACATACAGACACTGACAACGTCTCTCCAAACTCTATTTGTGAAAAATGCAGACACTGTTGTGACGCCGGCAGCAGGGAGCATCAGAGGGCTGCAACGACAGAGATACATTGCAGTCTATCCCTGGTGTTGCAACGCTACATTTCTTCAAAAGATCACTCAACCGCACACGCAGTGTATTGCATTGGGTTTTGATATGGTACTTTGAGTATGGAATAAAGTCTTTATGCATTGCTTTCCTTCATTATGGATCTAATCATTGTTTCTGTACAAGTCCCGTCTCTGGCCACGGCAGCGCGCTCAGTCCTTTTGTGCTCCTGCTGAATAAAAGGTAGTATGGACCCGGTAACATTTGCGTACGGCCATACCACCCTGATCACGCCCGATCTCGTCTGATCTCGGAAGCTAAGCAGGGTCGGGCCTGGTTAGTACTTGGATGGGTGACCGCCTGGGAATACCAGGTGCTGTAAGCATATTTATTTTTCTGCTCGAGATCAATGGCTGCAATGGTCTGCCGTGCCCTGATCCTTAGCGCCCACTGTTTGGGAGAATATAAGCAACATACAGACACCGACAACGTCTCTCCAAACTCTATTTGTGAAACATGCAGACACTGTTGTGACGCCGGCAGCAGGGAGCATCAGAGAGCTGCAACGACAGAGATACATTGCAGTCTATCCCTGGTGTTGCAACGTTACATTTCTTCAAAAGATCACTCAACCGCACACGCAGTGTATTGCATTGCGTTTTCATATGGTACTTTGAGTATGGAATAAAGTCTTTATGCATTGCTTTCCTTCATTATGGATCTAATCATTGTTTCTGTACAAGTCCCGTCTCTGGCCACGGCAGCGCTCTCAGTCCTTTTGTGCTCCTGCTGAATAAAAGGTAGTATGGACCCGGTAACATTTGCGTACGGCCATACCACCCTGATCACGCCCGATCTCGTCTGATCTCGGAAGCTAAGCAGGGTCGGGCCTGGTTAGTACTTGGATGGGTGACCGCCTGGGAATACCAGGTGCTGTAAGCATTTTTATTTTTCTGCTCGAGATCAATGGCTGCAATGGTCTGCCGTGCCCTGATCTTTAGCGCCCACTGTTTGGGAGAATTTAAGCAACATACAGACACTGACAACGTCTCTCCAAACTCTATTTGTGAAAAATGCAGACACTGTTGTGACGCCGGCAGCAGGGAGCATCAGAGGGCTGCAACGACAGAGATACATTGCAGTCGATCCCTGGTGTTGCAACGCTACATTTCTTCAAAAGATCACTCAACCGCACACGCAGTGTATTGCATTGCGTTTTGATATGGTACTTTGAGTATGGAATAAAGTCTTTATGCATTGCTTTCCTTCATTATGGATCTAATCATTGTTTCTGTACAAGTCCCGTCTCTGGCCACGGCAACGCTCTCAGTCCTTTTGTGCTCCTGCTGAATAAAAGGTAGTATGGACCCGGTAACATTTGCGTACGGCCATACCACCCTGATCACGCCCGATCTCGTCTGATCTCGGAAGCTAAGCAGGGTCGGGCCTGGTTAGTACTTGGATGGGTGACCGCCTGGGAATACCAGGTGCTGTAAGCATATTTATTTTTCTGCTCGAGATCAATGGCTGCAATGGTCTGCCGTGCCCTGATCTTTAGCGCCCACTGTTTGGGAGAATTTAAGCAACATACAGACACTGACAACGTCTCTCCAAACTCTATTTGTGAAACATGCAGACACTGTTGTGACGCCGGCAGCAGGGAGCATCAGAGGGCTGCAACGACAGTGATACATTGCAGTCTATCCTTGGTGTTGCAACGCAACATTTCTTCAAAAGATCACTCAACCGCACACGCAGTGTATTGCATTGCGTTTTGATATGGTACTTTGAGTATGGAATAAAGTCTTTATGCATTGCTTTCCTTCATTATGGATCTAATCATTGTTTCTGTACAAGTCCCGTCTCTGGCCACGGCAGCGCTCTCAGTCCTTTTGTGCTCCTGCTGAATAAAAGGTAGTATGGACCCGGTAACATTTGCGTACGGCCATACCACCCTGATCACGCCCGATCTCGTCTGATCTCGGAAGCTAAGCCGGGTCGGGCCTGGTTAGTACTTGGATGGGTGACCGCCTGGGAATACCAGGTGCTGTAAGCATTTTTATTTTTCTGCTCGAGATCAATGGCTGCAATGGTCTGCCGTGCCCTGATCTTTAGCGCCCACTGTTTGGGAGAATTTAAGCAACATACAGACACTGACAACGTCTCTCCAAACTCTATTTGTGAAAAATGCAGACACTGTTGTGACGCCGGCAGCAGGGAGCATCAGAGGGCTGCAACGACAGAGATACATTGCAGTCTATCCCTGGTGTTGCAACGCTACATTTCTTCAAAAGATCACTCAACCGCACACGCAGTGTATTGCATTGCGTTTTGATATGGTACTTTGAGTATGGAATAAAGTCTTTATGCATTGCTTTCCTTCATTATGGATCTAATCATTGTTTCTGTACAAGTCCCGTCTCTGGCCACGGCAGCGCGCTCAGTCCTTTTGTGCTCCTGCTGAATAAAAGGTAGTATGGACCCGGTAACATTTGCGTACGGCCATACCACCCTGATCACGCCCGATCTCGTCTGATCTCGGAAGCTAAGCAGGGTCGGCCCTGGTTAGTACTTGGATGGGTGACCGCCTGGGAATACCAGGTGCTGTAAGCATATTTATTTTTCTGCTCGAGATCAATGGCTGCAATTGTCTGCCGTGCCCTGATCTTTAGCGCCCACTGTTTGGGAGAATTTAAGCAACATACAGACACTGACAACGTCTCTCCAAACTCTATTTGTGAAAAATGCAGACACTGTTGTGACGCCGGCAGCAGGGAGCATCAGAGGGCTGCAACGACAGAGATACATTGCAGTCTATCCCTGGTGTTGCAACGCTACATTTCTTCAAAAGATCACTCAACCGCACACGCAGTGTATTGCATTGCGTTTTGATATGGTACTTTGAGTATGGAATAAAGTCTTTATGCATTGCTTTCCTTCATTATGGATCTAATCATTGTTTCTGTACAAGTCCCGTCTCTGGCCACGGCAGCGCTCTCAGTCCTTTTGTGCTCCTGCTGAATAAAAGGTAGTATGGACCCGGTAACATTTGCGTACGGCCATACCACCCTGATCACGCCCGATCTCGTCTGATCTCGGAAGCTAAGCAGGGTCGGGCCTGGTTAGTACTTGGATGGGTGACCGCCTGGGAATACCAGGTGCTGTAAGCATTTTTATTTTTCTGCTCGAGATCAATGGCTGCAATGGTCTGCCGTGCCCTGATACTTAGCGCCCACTGTTTGGGAGAATTTAAGCAACATACAGACACTGACAACTTATATCACTCCAACTCATCCAACTCCAAGGCGAGGCTGCTTCACTAAGAAAGCAACTCACCACGAGGCCTTCATTACCATGCGGTATGCCGAAGCCGGAAATGACAAACGCACAGTCGCACACACTCATCGAATGCAAAACAATCCGTTTTATCATAAACATTCAGTCACTGCAAAGATTTAAAGACTAGCCTCTTATCATAAGTTAGAATGGACCCAAAGTGTGTGATTGATACAGTCTGGTTTAGCTGTCGATTGCTCTCCCTTTTTAGTATGACTCGTTCTCAACATTACGTCATTCTTCTGTTAGGTGCACATGGCTAATTTGCATACGTGCACAGGACTGGCTGGCTCCGCATGGCAAATAATAGAACATATTTAATTATCCTGGGGGAAAAGAGAATCAATTGCAAACCGCTAAAATAGTACCTACTTTGTCGTATTACATTCCGTTTTGTGATACCTAACAACATGAAATAAAATGGATAACAGTTTAAATCTGTATTAAGAACAAGCAAATTGCACACACTTGTTGGAAAATAAACCCTGCAACACGGACTTTAAAGTCTAGACATCTCCGAATTCTTTGCAACCGTTCTCCAAGGGAACACGCGTGGGCAGCGTTCAGCCCATCTGAACGAGTACTAATCATACTTACCTGGCAAGGGAGATACCATGATCAAGAAGGTGGTTCACCCATGGTGAGGCTCGGCCATTGCACTGCGGCTGTTGCTGACCCGTGCGAATTCCCCAAATGCGGGAATCTCGATTGCATAATTTCTGGTAGTGGGGGACTGCGTTCGCGCTCTCCCCTGATCATGTTGTTGTAAAGAAATAAGAGCTATGAATGACTGCTTCGCTTGACCTGCTGCAGTCCATCGCAGCGTTTGAAACGCTATGTTTCTTCAAAGGTTCACGCAAACGAGCACACACGCCAACTCGGTGTATTGCATTGCGTTTTGATATGGTACTTTGAGTCCGGAATAAAGTATTCATTCATTGCTTTCCTTCATTATTGATCGAATAATTGTTTCTGTACAAGTCTGGTCTATGGTCACGGCAGCGCTCTCAGTCCTTATGTGCTCCTGCTGTTTAAAAGCTACTTTGGATGCGGCTATACTCGCTTACGGCCATACCACCCTGAACACGCCCGATCTCGTCTGATCTCGGAAACTAAGCAGGGTCGGGCCTGGTTAGTACTTGGATGGGAGACCGCCTGGGAATACCAGGTGCTGTAAGCTTTTTTTTTTTCTGCTCGAGATCAATGGCTGCAATGGTCTGCCGTGCCCTGATCTTTAGCGCCCACTGTTTGGGAGAATTTAAGCAACATACAGACACTGACAACGTCTCTCCAAACTCTATTTGTGAAAAATGCAGACACTGTTGTGACGCCGGCAGCAGGGAGCATCAGAGGGCTGCAACGACAGAGATACATTGCAGTCTATCCCTGGTGTTGCAACGCTACATTTCTTCAAAAGATCACTCAACCGCACACGCAGTGTATTGCATTGCGTTTTGATATGGTACTTTGAGTATGGAATAAAGTCTTTATGCATTGCTTTCCTTCATTATGGATCTAATCATTGTTTCTGTACAAGTCCCGTCTCTGGCCACGGCAGCGCTCTCAGTCCTTTTGTGCTCCTGCTGAATAAAAGGTAGTATGGACCCGGTAACATTTGCGTACGGCCATACCACCCTGATCACGCCCGATCTCGTCTGATCTCGGAAGCTAAGCAGGGTCGGGCCTGGTTAGTACTTGGATGGGTGACCGCCTGGGAATACCAGGTGCTGTAAGCATATTTATTTTTCTGCTCGAGATCAATGGCTGCAATGGTCTGCCGTGCCCTGATCTTTAGCGCCCACTGTTTGGGAGAATTTAAGCAACATACAGACACTGACAACGTCTCTCCAAACTCTATTTGTGAAAAATGCAGACACTGTTGTGACGCCGGCAGCAGGGAGCATCAGAGGGCTGCAACGACAGAGATACATTGCAGTCTATCCCTGGTGTTGCAACGCTACATTTCTTCAAAAGATCACTCAACCGCACACGCAGTGTATTGCATTGCGTTTTGATATTGTACTTTGAGTATGGAATAAAGTCTTTATGCATTGCTTTCCTTCATTATGGATCTAATCATTGTTTCTGTACAAGTCCCGTCTCTGGCCACGGCAGCGCGCTCAGTCCTTTTGTGCTCCTGCTGAATAAAAGGTAGTATGGACCCGGTAACATTTGCGTACGGCCATACCACCCTGATCACGCCCGATCTCGTCTGATCTCGGAAGCTAAGCAGGGTCGGGCCTGGTTAGTACTTGGATGGGTGACCACCTGGGAATACCAGGTGCTGTAAGCATATTTATTTTTCTGCTCGAGATCAATGGCTGCAATGGTCTGCCGTGCCCTGATCTTTAGCGCCCACTGTTTGGGAGAATTTAAGCAACATACAGACACTGACAACGTCTCTCCAAACTCTATTTGTGAAAAATGCAGACACTGTTGTGACGCCGGCAGCAGGGAGCATCAGAGGGCTGCAACGACAGAGATACATTGCAGTCTATCCCTGAAGTTGCAACGCTACATTTCTTCAAAAGATCACTCAACCGCACACGCAGTGTATTGCATTGCGTTTTCATATGGTACTTTGAGTATGGAATAAAGTCTTTATGCATTGCTTTCCTTCATTATGGATCTAATCATTGTTTCTGTACAAGTCCCGTCTCTGGCCACGGCAGCGCTCTCAGTCCTTTTGTGCTCCTGCTGAATAAAAGGTAGTATGGACCCGGTAGCATTTGCGTACGGCCATACCACCCTGATCACGCCCGATCTCGTCTGATCTCGGAAGCTAAGCAGGGTCGGGCCTGGTTAGTACTTGGATGGGTGACCGCCTGGGAATACCAGGTGCTGTAAGCATATTTATTTTTCTGCTCGAGATCAATGGCTGCAATGGTCTGCCGTGCCCTGATCTTTAGCGCCCACTGTTTGGGAGAATTTAAGCAACATACAGACACTGACAACGTCTCTCCAAACTCTATTTGTGAAAAATGCAGACACTGTTGTGACGCCGGCAGCAGGGAGCATCAGAGGGCTGCAACGACAGAGATACATTGCAGTCTATCCCTGGTGTTGCAACGCTACATTTCTTCAAAAGATCACTCAACCGCACACGCAGTGTATTGCATTGGGTTTTGATATGGTACTTTGAGTATGGAATAAAGTCTTTATGCATTGCTTTCCTTCATTATGGATCTAATCATTGTTTCTGTACAAGTCCCGTCTCTGGCCACGGCAGCGCGCTCAGTCCTTTTGTGCTCCTGCTGAATAAAAGGTAGTATGGACCCGGTAACATTTGCGTACGGCCATACCACCCTGATCACGCCCGATCTCGTCTGATCTCGGAAGCTAAGCAGGGTCGGGCCTGGTTAGTACTTGGATGGGTGACCGCCTGGGAATACCAGGTGCTGTAAGCATATTTATTTTTCTGCTCGAGATCAATGGCTGCAATGGTCTGCCGTGCCCTGATCTTTAGCGCCCACTGTTTGGGAGAATTTAAGCAACATACAGACACTGACAACGTCTCTCCAAACTCTATTTGTGAAAAATGCAGACACTGTTGTGACGCCGGCAGCAGGGAGCATCAGAGGGCTGCAACGACAGAGATACATTGCAGTCTATCCCTGGTGTTGCAACGCTACATTTCTTCAAAAGATCACTCAACCGCACACGCAGTGTATTGCATTGTAGCATTCCCAGCTGGACTTTATTCAGACTTTAATTAGCGATGCACTCCATAAAGATGACTGATGGCCCATGGTGCGGTATCAACCATTTATTTTCACACATCCACACCACAGATACACCGTAAGAGCTGAAAGCAAATAAAAAAGGCACAATCATGCACTCGTAATATGACCATGCTTTCCCCACAGCTAGCTACCACCACGAGGTGAATAGCACTAGCTAGCATTAGCTAACTCCAAAAATGCATACTCTTACACATATATCAAAAACAAAACGTAACAGAACTTAATTCCACAGTTTATCAACACACATACCTGTTCGCCTTCCAGCTAGGTGCTATTAAAGGGATGAACAATGCTTCATATGTTTTGTGAACAGTTCTAAGCATGAACAAACGTGTTCACCTCTTAAACCTTCCTTTCCGTCTGAGTCGCGCACCGAGAGACGGCAGGTAAACGTCTCTGTGGCCTTTCAAAATAAAGGTCACACAACAAGGTGCAAGTAAAATTCGCTATGAATATTAATCAGAAACACATTTAGGGCACCATACAAGTTTGAATGAACAAATGTGATATCCAAGGCACTATAAACCAATCTCAATAATATAAAATATGATAAAACAAAATTATATGGGTCATTTACACTCCCACCAAATCATTAGTGTTTCAAATATAGTCAAATCAACCATGTGCAAACACAAATTATTTTTTAACTCAAAATAACCATAGACCATAGACCTGGTAAGGAAGAAGTGTCAAGTACTTCAAAACAAATGAAAACACATCTTAATAGATGCAAGGCATGTGCTAGTTTGTAACTAACTAGTCACTATCTAGTAACAAGACCAGTTTCTGAACAGGCCGTTCAAGCACTGACTGCTTGGTGAGACGTTCACCTTTCTTGCCTAGTTTTCTATCACCTAGACAGATTTTCACCCTCCTAACCAGCCCATCCCTATCCACTGTAGTTTCTGAAACTCTACCCAACCTCCATTCATTTCTAGGCAGATCATCATTTTTCATCATCACTACATCCCCTTTTTGTAGGTTTCTCTTCGGGGTGTGCCAGCGTTGCCGGATGGCGATGTTGGATAAATACTCTTTACGCCAACGGCTCCAGAACTGCTCCGCTAAGTACTGTACATGGCGCCACCTCTTTCTCGCATACATATCTTCTCTGATGAACTTGCCGGGGGGAGGAAGAGCTGGGGTACACTTCATGGTAAGAAGTTGGTTAGGGGTAAGCGGCTCAAGACTGTTGGGATCATTGAGGTTTTCAACAGTGAGAGGGCGACTATTAACTATTGTCATTGCTTCATAGAAGAATGCTCGGAGGGACGCATCGTCCAGATTACCAGGAGAGAGAGAGAGGGTCGAGTTGAGGACACTTCTGACCGTCCTAATTTGACGCTCCCACACTCCGCCGACGTGGCTTGAACCTGGTGCATTCATGATGAAGTCGCACTGATTCTCAGAGAGAAAGATTGCCAGTTTGTCAATATCAACTTCCTTAAGAGCTTCCTTCAGTTCATTTTTAGCTCCTAGGAAGTTGCTTCCTTGGTCAGATTTTATCTGGCGCACTGCACCACGTATGGCAATGAAGCAGCGCAGTCCATTTATGAAGGAATCTGTTGACATGTCCTCCAGCATTTTGATATGAATGGCTCTGGAGGAGAAGCAGGTGAAGAGAAGGCCATATCTTTTGCACACACGCCGTCCTTTTTTGGTGTAAAAGGGTCCAAAGCAGTCCAGTCCACAGTATGTAAATGGTGGAGATGGATCCAAACGCTCTGGTGGGAGATCGGCCATTCTTTGCTCTTCTGTGTGTCTCCTGAGCTTTCTACACATCACACATTGGCGAAGATGAGATGCCACGGCTCGACCAATCCCCGATATCCAGTAGCCCTTTGACCTGATTTCGTTGATGGTCATTCCTTTACCTTGATGTTTAGCCTTTTCATGACAGTGGACGATGATCATCTTCGTGACGTGATGTTCCTTCGGAATGATCGCAGGATGTTTGGCTGCGTGAGGGAGATTTGAGTCACCGAGTCTACCTCCCACCTTGATCACACCATCATTGTCCAGAAAGGCGTCGAGGCGATGCATCTCGTTGTGGAGTGGCAGCCGAGAGCCTTTCTTCAGAAACTTCAATTCCTCTGGATATGTCGGTCTCTGTAAATCTTTGATTATGAGGCGCTCCGTGTCCTCTCGTTCCTCCACTGTAGAGAGACCATTGGATTTGTCTTTGTTGATTCGTCGAAGGATACGCGCCACTGCTCTAACAGCCCGGGACCAGGATGAGAACCCTGACAGCCGATCTGCCAGGGAGTCTTGCTCTGTAGTTTCTGTGCTCAGTGTCTGAGCGCCTTTCACTTCTGGGTCTCCAAGTGGCAGTTCCGAGATCACCTCCTCTGAGAGGCCGATTTCCCTTTCCCATAAAAACGCAGGTCCTTGGAACCAGTCTGATGATATCAGCTCACTGATGGTTAGGCCTCTGGAGGCGTGATCCGCCGGATTTTGGTCAGTGGGGACATATCTCCATTGCTGTTGAGACGTGCTGAGGTGTATCTTCTGGATGCGGTTGGCCACGAACGTGTGGAAACGTCGAGCCTCGTTGTTAATATACCCTATAACGACTTTAGAATCAGTCCAGAAGTACTCCTTGGCATCAGCGTATCCAAGTTCTTCTTTTAACACATTGCTGGTCTTCACTGAGATGACTGCAGCTGTTAGCTCTAATCTCGGGATTGTGGTGACCTTCGTAGGAGCAACACGAGACTTTGCCATGATTAGGGCACAGTGGATGTCTCCTTCTTCATTTCTGAGTCTCAGGTATGAACACTGCCCGTAGCCAATCATGCTTGCATCGGAGAAGTGGTGTATCTCTTGTCTCGTAACCCTTCCAAAGTTTGCAGGTGCGTAACTCCGGGGGATGTCTATCTTCTCCATGTTGGTAAGGTCATTTTTCCATCTCTCCCACCGTGGACGAAGTTCTTCAGTCAGGGGATCATCCCAACCCGTTCCCTGTCTGCACATTTCCTGCAGCACTCCTTTTCCGATTAGCAAGAATGGGGCGACAAACCCTAAGGGGTCGTACAAGGAGGCAACCATAGACAGTATACCTCTTCGTGTTGCAGGTTGGTCCTTGAGGTTGACGTTGAACTTTAAGCAGTCTGACTCGACATGCCATTGGATACCTAATGCTCTTTCTGCAGGTAGATCATCAAAGGTAAGGTTGAGATCTTTAATGTCTGATGCACGTTCAGATGACGGTATGCTCTCTAAGACAGCTCTGTCGTTGGACACAAATTTGTGGAGCCTAAGACCACCTAGGGCACAAAGTTCTCTGGCTTCTTGAGCGAGCTGAATAGCCTTTTCCGTACTGTCTATACTTGCGACCCCGTCATCGACATAAAAGTCTCTCATAATGAACTGTGAACCTAGAGGGTATAGGTCTCTGTTCTCGGTAGCTAAATACTTCAAGCCATAGTTCGCGCAACCAGGCGATGAGGCAGCGCCGAAGATATGCACCTTCATACGGTACTCCTGAGGCTGCGCGTTGAGATCTCCTTTCCTCCACCAAAGGAAGCGCAGATAGTCCTGGTCCATCTTGCTCACATGAAATTGGTGAAACATCCTTTCTACGTCGCACATCAACGCCGTGGAGTGTAGTCGGAAGCGAAGGAGAACACCATTGAGATTGTTCATCAAGTCGGGTCCGGTGAGCAGATGATCATTTAGACTGGTTCCCTTGTATTTGGCGGAGCAGTCGAATACCACGCGCAGCTTGTCTGGCTTCTTGGCGTGGTAGACGCCATGATGAGGTACGTACCATTTTTCTCCTTCCTTCCCACCATCATGGACTTCCTCTGCGTCACCCTTTTCTATGACATCCTCCACGAACTTGATGTACTGTTCCTTGTACCTTTCATCCCTCGACAGCTTCCTCTTGAGATGGTTGAGACGAACGACGGCAAGCTGTCTGTTGTCAGGTAAGTTGGGTCTCTCCTTAAAGGGTAAGGGCATTTCGTAGTGACCTTGGCTATTTTTCCTGATGCCAGTTTTCAGTTTGTCCAGGAACAGGATGTCTTCCTGGGACACCGTTTTCCCATCCTCCTTGGCATCCTTAAAATCGGATTCCAGAACACGAATAGCATCTGCAGGGGTGACTGGAGGGAGCTCCTTGACAGCTATCCGGAAACACCGTCTTGCCACACTTGGAGCGTCAAGGCATGGCGAAGAGCATCCAACTATACTCCATCCTAGATCGGTACAAACTGCGTAAGGCTCTTCATTTCCTCCTGATATTACATCTCTTGGTGCCATTGCCCTTGCACAGTTGTATCCTATTAAAAGACCAACCTCACAATCCTGCAGCGGTGGAATCTTGTCTACGATTGTGGAGAGATGATTCCATTGTCTGGCCGTTTCGCTTGTAGGAATGTGGGTGCGGTTCACTGGAATACAGCTTTTCGTGTAGGCAGGAGGAAGGTCGATGTGGATGGGGGACTCGTAACCTCGTATACGAAGCCCCGAAACTCGTTGGCTTTTCACAATGGTGTCACATCCTATCATAGTTGTTAACTTCAGTGTTACTGGACAGGAGTCTACCTTTAAAGTTTTGCTCACTTCCTCGTCGACGAATGTGGTGTCACTTTGTGTGTCCAGCAGGGCGTAGACAAGTTTTTCAGTTTGTGAGTTATTCTTGGATGACACCCAAACAGGCACAATCATCGACGTGTTGGTAGACTGTCCAGTCGTGACGGCATGTGACATCACAGTCGTGGCAGGATCCGTTCGATGTATGTTGCTTGGGGATATGGTTTCCCAAGGTTTGGACCGTTCCCTTTTTACATAGTTTTCATCGTGAAGACAGGTTGGATGTTTGCCTTTGCAGGTGTTGCAGGAATGTCTATGTCGGCAGTCCTTTGCACTATGGCCAGGTTTGGTACAGCCATAGCAGAGCTTGTTCTCTTTCACAAATTCTCTTCTCTCTGCCAGAGTCTTGGCGATGAACTTGGGACATCCGTGTAGCCTGTGTTGAGTGTCTTGACAGAACGCACAAGGGGGCTTTTCCTTCCCCTTCGCTGGCCTTTGCCTTTCACCGTCGGCTTTGGTTTCGGTTTGAGTACTCAGAACACTCGCCTTGTTCCTCTTGGGGTCCCTGTTATTCCTTTTAGCTGGGCTAGACTCGGAGTTGTGGAAGGCATATGGTGAGGTGATCGGATTACAGGCAATCCTTGCCTCCTTTGCTATGAAGGTGGTGAAGTCCTTAAAACTGGGGAATTCTCGAATTGAGTCCAAGGCTTCCGTAGCCTTCCTGTTCCATCTAGATGCTATCCAGTCTGGCAGTTTGTGGACTAGCTTCCTGTTCTCTTCACAGTCGTTCAGTATTTCAAGGTTTTTCACATGTGACATTGCATCTTGACAGGCGTTCAAGAAATCTGAAAAGTCCCGAAGCCCCTCTGCATCCTTAGGTTGGACTTTCGGCCTCTGCTGACTCTGTCAGCCTATCTCTAAAGGCTCTCTGTATAACAAAGGGGTGGCCATATCTGTGGTTCATTTTGTCCCAAGCGTCCCTGTAAGCCTCGCTATCATTTCTATAGAAGGTCCCTTCCAGTGTCTTACGAGCTGGACCGCCTACATACTTCCTCAGATAATAAAGCTTATCTGCTGAGGAGATGGCCTTTGAGTCAATGAGTGACATAAATGAAGTTTTCCACTCAATAAACTGGATAGGGTCACCATTAAATACTGATGGCTCTGGCACTGGAAGTCTATTTAGGGCCATACTATCTTGGAGGGCCCTGGCTAGGGACGACATATTTAGCTCAGATGACGAGACTGTGACGTTAGGGGGTTGTCTACTTGGAGCTATGGAGCCACTATGACTATTTGAGGAGTGGACGCTGCCCTCTTGTGGAGCTTCCTGGTTGTAGACTTGTAGTCTGGCCCGAGCTGCCTTGATTTCCTTCTCGGCCTGTATGCGTTCAAGAGCGCGTTTTTCAACTTCAAGCTGCTTCCTTTGTTGCTCCTCTAGTGTCCTTTGTTGCTCTTCTAGAAGTTGGATCTTCTCCCTTAGTTTCTCTTCCTCCAGAAATCCTTCCAACTCAACTTCCTTCACGGCAAGCTCTGCTGCAGCGTTCATGCGTTTGGCTGTTAAAGTAGTGTCTTCAGAACCGTTGACTGACTTTGACATTCTAGAGACAGTGGATCCATAAACGGAGCGCGCATAGCCGTTTTTCAGTAGCTCCTTGAGACGGCGCTGTGCTTGTTCTGCATCAAAATCTAAATCGATGTCTACAATCCTCTCGTAGGCGATTTTCTTAATTTCTGTTGTAGCTGCCTCACATGCGTCAACATGGTTTCTCAATACGGCTGACGGTGTGAAGTGAACTAGTGCTTCGGAATATGTTTTCACCACTGACTCTTTATCTTTCTCCAGAGCATCGAGCAGAGATGCCAGCTCACTTTCATTGAGGTCTTTCTTTAACTGCTCTCTTGACTCACGGGCTTGACTCTTCCATTTTTCATACGCTGTGAGGATCTTTCTTTCCTTCTTCTTCGCCTCATCTTGTTGAAGTTCAAGCATTTTTGGAGTCAGGATTTTTGTTCGAGTTGAGCGTCGGCGGCTATCCTCTTCCTGTTCTTGAAGTTGACCTTGGAGGCTACTTAATGTTTCTTCTCTACTTTGAATTTCCTTCTCTAAACGTTCTCTCTCTGTAGTCACCAGTGTTTCATCAAGAGCCCCTTTAAGCCTTCCTATTTTATGCTGTAGGCTATCTATCTGTTTCTCTAGCTCTGACTGTGGGGTAGGATTCTCTGCTCCTTTAATATTCAATTCTGCCATTATTGATATGATAAAATGTTCGTCTTTACAATAGCCTATAGACTGTACAGCGGGAAGAAGAATCCTTAATATTTAGACTACACAAAGATAGGAGCAGATAATCTGACATAAATACAGACCACTCAGAGGACTAGAGCCTATTACTGTAGGCTGATTGTTAAATGATTGACTGCAATGTTAAAATGAAATCAACCTCTCCAATTAATACAAAATTCAGTTAACATTTAGACTGTACATTGTTACACATTGAAACACCCCTTTTTCTTTTTTTTTCTTTTTCTATTTGGAGTTAACAGGAAGGATGATCAGAAAATGTACAGTAGCATAGCAGTCAATAAACATAAACAAAGTCACAAAATTCACTTGTTTTTTCTTTGTGTGAAGAGTACCTTATTTTTTCTTAAAGGTCCTATAAGCTTTACATTTAGTAGAAGAAAATTCAATAAATGTCCATTTTTGTTGAAATAATTTTCTTCTTAATTTCTTTCTTCTTAAACCGTTACAGATGAATATGAATGTTCTTAGTGAAGATGAATCGTTCCTTTCCAGTCAATTAAATGTTCCATACCTTTAATGTCTGACCGTCACACCAAACCTTTAAGCCAGCTGCACGATGACTTAAAGTCCCTTTGTCTAGAAGACCCGTAGAATGGAGCCGAGTTGCTCCCTACATGAGGTGTCGGCCGTGGGACATCTATCCCCGGTCTCCCCTAGTCGTGCTGCAACCTGGATCCGTGGATCGTCTTCGTAGACCTCTCCTCTCTGGCAGCGTGGTGGCAGGGTTGATGAAGGGTCTAGCTCTTACTGTAGCATTCCCAGCTGGACTTTATTCAGACTTTAATTAGCGATGCACTCCATAAAGATGACTGATGGCCCATGGTGCGGTATCAACCATTTATTTTCACACATCCACACCACAGATACACCGTAAGAGCTGAAAGCAAATAAAAAAGGCACAATCATGCACTCGTAATATGACCATGCTTTCCCCACAGCTAGCTACCACCACGAGGTGAATAGCACTAGCTAGCATTAGCTAACTCCAAAAATGCATACTCTTACACATATATCAAAAACAAAACGTAACAGAACTTAATTCCACAGTTTATCAACACACATACCTGTTCGCCTTCCAGCTAGGTGCTATTAAAGGGATGAACAATGCTTCATATGTTTTGTGAACAGTTCTAAGCATGAACAAACGTGTTCACCTCTTAAACCTTCCTTTCCGTCTGAGTCGCGCACCGAGAGACGGCAGGTAAACGTCTCTGTGGCCTTTCAAAATAAAGGTCACACAACAAGGTGCAAGTAAAATTCGCTATGAATATTAATCAGAAACACATTTAGGGCACCATACAAGTTTGAATGAACAAATGTGATATCCAAGGCACTATAAACCAATCTCAATAATATAAAATATGATAAAACAAAATTATATGGGTCATTTACATGCATTGCGTTTTGATATGGTACTTTGAGTATGGAATAAAGTCTTTATGCATTGCTTTCCTTCATTTTGGATCTAATCATTGTTTCTGTACAAGTCCCGTCTCTGGCCACGGCAGCGCTCTCAGTCCTTTTGTGCTCCTGCTGAATAAAAGGTAGTATGGACCCGGTAACATTTGCGTACGGCCATACCACCCTGATCACGCCCGGTCTCGTCTGATCTCGGAAGCTAAGCAGGGTCGGGCCTGGTTAGTACTTGGATGGGTGACCGCCTGGCAATACCAGGTGCTGTAAGCTTTTTTATTTTTCTGCTCGAGATCAATGGCTGCAATGGTCTGCCGTGCCCTGATCCTTAGCGCCCACTGTTTGGGAGAATTTAAGCAACATACAGACACTGACAACGTCTCTCCAAACTCTATTTGTGAAACATGCAGACACTGTTGTGACGCCGGCAGCAGGGAGCATCAGAGGGCTGCAAAGACAGAGATACATTGCAGTCTATCCCTGGTGTTGCAACGCTACATTTCTTCAAAAGATCACTCAACCGCACACGCAGTGTATTGCATTACGTTTTGATATGGTACATTGAGTCTGGAATAAAGTCTTTATTTATTGCTTTCCTTCATTATGGATCTAATCATTGTTTCTGTACAAGTCCCGTCTCTGGCCACGGCAGCACCCTCAGTCCTTATGTGCTCCTGCTGTATAAAACCTAGTATGGACCCGGAAATGTTAGTTTACGGCCATAACAGCCTGATCATGCCCGATCTCGTCTGATCTCGGAAGCTAAGCAGGGTCGGGCCTGGTTACTACATCGATGGGGGACCACCTGGTGCTGTAAGCACATTTATTTTTCAACTCGAGCTCATTGGCTGCAATGGCCTGCCGTGCCGTGATCTTTAGCGCCCACTGTTTGGGAGAATTTAAGCAAAATACAGACACTGACAACGTCTCTCCAAACTCTATTTGAGAAACATGCAGACACACTAGTGACGCTGGCAGCAGGGACCAGCAGAGAGATGCAGCGACCTCGGCATTTTTCTTCAGCTTTCACAAACACGCACACAGGGTGACTGGTCTTCTATTTGTTTTGTCGTCGTCTGTCAAACCGCTAAGTGGAGCGACGTGTTTGGGAAGCTGGACTCTTGGTCTGAGCATGTGTGTGCATCGCTTCTCGGCCTTTTGGCTAAGATCAAGTGTAGTATCTGTTCTTATCAGTTTAATATCTGATACGTCCCCTACCCGGGGACCATATATTAAATTGTTTTTTGGAACTGGGAGATGGAATAGGGGCTTGCTCCGTCCACTCCACGCATCGACCTGGTATTGCAGTACCTCCAGGACCGGTGCACCCCTCTCTCACTGTGAAAAATAAACTCCAATCACTCCAACTTATCCAACTGTAAGGCTAAGCTGCTTCACTAAGAAAGTAACTCACCACGAGGCCTTCATGACCATGCGGTATGCCGAAGCCGGAAATGACAAACACACAGTCGCACACACTCATCTTATGCAAAACAATCCGTTTTATCATCAACATTCAGTCACTGCAAAGATTTAAAGACTAGCCTCTTATCAAAAGTTAGAATGGACCCAAAGTGTGTGATTGATACAGTTTGGTTTAGCTTTCGCTTGCTCTCGGTTTTTAGTATGACTCGTTCTCAACATTACGTCATTCTTCTGTTAGGCGCACATGGCTAATTTGCATACGGGCAGAGATCTTTAGCGCCCACTGTTTGGGAGAATTTAAGCAACATACAGACACTGACAACGTCTCTCCAAACTCTATTTGTGAAAAATGCAGACACTGTTGTGACGCCGGCAGCAGGGAGCATCAGAGGGCTGCAACGACAGAGATACATTGCAGTCTATCCCTGGTGTTGCAACGCTACATTTCTTCAAAAGATCACTCAACCGCACACGCAGTGTATTGCATTGCGTTTTGATATGGTACTTTGAGTATGGAATAAAGTCTTTATGCATTGCTTTCCTTCATTATGGATCTAATCATTGTTTCTGTACAAGTCCCGTCTCTGGCCACGGCAGCGCTCTCAGTCCTTTTGTGCTCCTGCTGAATAAAAGGTAGTATGGACCCGGTAACATTTGCGTACGGCCATACCACCCTGATCACGCCCGATCTCGTCTGATCTCGGAAGCTAAGCAGGGTCGGGCCTGGTTAGTACTTGGATGGGTGACCGCCTGGGAATACCAGGTGCTGTAAGCATTTTTATTTTTCTGCTCGAGATCAATGGCTGCAATGGTCTGCCGTGCCCTGATCCTTAGCGCCCACTGTTTGGGAGAATTTAAGCAACATACAGACACTGACAACGTCTCTCCAAACTCTATTTGTGAAACATGCAGACACTGTTGTGACGCCGGCAGCAGGGAGCATCAGAGGGCTGCAACGACAGAGATACATTGCAGTCTATCCCTGGTGTTGCAACGCTACATTTCTTCAAAAGATCACTCAACCGCACACGCAGTGTATTGCATTGCGTTTTGATATGGTACTTTGAGTATGGAATAAAGTCTCTATGCATTGCTTTCCTTCATTATGGATCTAATCATTGTTTCTGTACATGTCCCGTCTCTGGCCACGGCAGCGCTCTCAGTCCTTTTGTGCTCCTGCTGAATAAAAGGTAGTATGGACCCGGTAACATTTGCGTACGGCCATACCACCCTGATCACGCCCGATCTCGTCTGATCTCGGAAGCTAAGCAGGGTCGGGCCTGGTTAGTACTTGGATGGGTGACCGCCTGGGAATACCAGGTGCTGTAAGCATATTTATTTTTCTGCTCGAGATCAATGGCTGCAATGGTCTGCCGTGCCCTGATCTTTAGCGCCCACTGTTTGGGAGAATTTGAGCAACATACAGACACTGACAACGTCTCTCCAAACTCTATTTGTGAAAAATGCAGACACTGTTGTGACGCCGGCAGCAGGGAGCATCAGAGGGCTGCAACGACAGAGATACATTGCAGTCTATCCCTGGTGTTGCAACGCTACATTTCTTCAAAAGATCACGCAACCGCACACGCAGTGTATTGCATTGCGTTTTGATATGGTACTTTGAGTATGGAATAAAGTCTTTATGCATTGCTTTCCTTCATTATGGATCTAATCATTGTTTCTGTACAAGTCCCGTCTCTGGCCACGGCAGCGCTCTCAGTCCTTTTGTGCTCATGCTGAATAAAAGGTAGTATGGACCCGGTAACATTTGCGTACGGCCATACCACCCTGATCACGCCCGATCTCGTCTGATCTCGGAAGCAAAGCAGGTTCGGGCCTGGTTAGTACTTGGATGGGTGACCGCCTGGGAATACCAGGTGCTGTAAGCATTTTAATTTTTCTGCTCGAGATCAATGGCTGCAATGGTCTGCCGTGCCCTGATCCTTAGCGCCCACTGTTTGGGAGAATATAAGCAACATACAGACACCGACAACGTCTCTCCAAACTCTATTTGTGAAACATGCAGACACTGTTGTGACGCCGGCAGCAGGGAGCATCAGAGGGCTGCAACGACAGAGATACATTGCAGTCTATCCCTGGTGTTGCAACGTTACATTTCTTCAAAAGATCACTCAACCGCACACGCAGTGTATTGCATTGCGTTTTGATATGGTACTTTGAGTATGGAATAAAGTCTTTATGCATTGCATTCCTTCATTATGGATCTAATCATTGTTTCTGTACAAGTCCCGTCTCTGGCCACGGCAGCGCTCTCAGTCCTTTTGTGCTCCTGCTGAATAAAAGGTAGTTTGGACCCGGTAACATTTGCGTACGGCCATACCAGCCTGATCACGCCCGATCTCGTCTGATCTCGGAAGCTAAGCAGGGTCGGGCCTGGTTAGTACTTGGATGGGTGACCGCCTGGGAATACCAGGTGCTGTAAGCTCTTTTATTTTTCTGCTTGAGATCAATGGCTGCAATGGTCTGCCGTGCCCTGATCCTTAGCGCCCTCTGTTTGGGAGAATTTAATCAACATACAGACACCGACACCGTCTCTCCAAACTCTATTTGTGAAACATGCAGACACTGTTGTGACGCCGGCAGCAGGGAGCATCAGAGGGCTGCAACGACAGAGATACATTGCAGTCTATCCCTGGTGTTGCAACGCTACATTTCTTCAAAAGATCACTCAACCGCACACGCAGTGTATTGCATTGCGTTTTGATATGGTACTTTGAGTAT
Organism: Pollachius pollachius; assembly: GCF_949987615.1. Lineage (NCBI taxonomy): Eukaryota > Metazoa > Chordata > Actinopteri > Gadiformes > Gadidae > Pollachius > Pollachius pollachius. The sequence continues at coordinate 736,787 of NC_136950.1, forward strand.
GGAATAAAGTCTTTATGCATTGCTTTCCTTCATTATGGATCTAATCATTGTTTCTGTACAAGTCCCGTCTCTGGCCACGGCAGCGCTCTCAGTCCTTTTGTGCTCCTGCTGAATAAAAGGTAGTATGGACCCGGTAACATTTGCGTACGGCCATACCACCCTGATCACGCCCGATCTCGTCTGATCTCGGAAGCTAAGCAGGGTCGGGCCTGGTTAGTACTTGGATGGGTGACCGCCTGGGAATACCAGGTGCTGTAAGCATTTTTATTTTTCTGCTCGAGATCAATGGCTGCAATGGTCTGCCGTGCCCTGATCCTTAGCGCCCACTGTTTGGGAGAATATAAGCAACATACAGACACTGACAACGTCTCTCCAAACTCTATTTGTGAAACATGCAGACACTGTTGTGACGCCGGCAGCAGGGAGCATCAGAGGGCTGCAACGACAGAGATACATTGCAGTCTATCCCTGGTGTTGCAACGTTACATTTCTTCAAAAGATCACTCAACCGCACACGCAGTGTATTGCATTGCGTTTTGATATGGTACTTTGAGTATGGAATAAAGTCTTTATGCATTGCTTTCCTTCATTATGGATCTAATCATTGTTTCTGTACAAGTCCCGTCTCTGGCCACGGCAGCGCTCTCAGTCCTTTTGTGCTCCTGCTGAATAAAAGGTAGTATGGACCCGGTAACATTTGCGTACGGCCATACCACCCTGATCACGCCCGGTCTCGTCTGATCTCGGAAGCTAAGCAGGGTCGGGCCTGGTTAGTACTTGGATGGGTGACCGCCTGGGAATACCAGGTGCTGTAAGCTTTTTTATTTTTCTGCTCGAGATCAATGGCTGCAATGGTCTGCCGTGCCCTGATCCTTAGCGCCCACTGTTTGGGAGAATTTAAGCAACATACAGACACTGACAACGTCTCTCCAAACTCTATTTGTGAAACATGCAGACACTGTTGTGACGCCGGCAGCAGGGAGCATCAGAGGGCTGCAACGACAGAGATACATTGCAGTCTATCCCTGGTGTTGCAACGCTACATTTCTTCAAAAGATCACTCAACCGCACACGCAGTGTATTGCATTACGTTTTGATATGGTACATCATAGGCGTAATTTACGGGGGGGTTAGAGGGGTTATAACCCCCTCAATAATCAGATCCAGCTAATATAACCCCCTCAATATCATCACACATAATTCAGATGAACAAAAAAATTAAATATTCTGAATTAATACCTTGTTTGTTTTCTTTATTAATTTAATTTGTCAGCAAGATAGTATCATGTTTTGATAATCTATAATGTACCCCCCCCCCCCAGCCCACCGACTACTTGGTATTACCCGAACTATTTCGCAAGGTCGCTGGGGTGAATAGTAAGAGAAGACTAATGCTAACTATGAATGGATATGAAAAGGACACTGAAAGGCAGCCAGGGCCAGACAACAATTTTTAATTGTTGGTCGTCAAAGGAGCCAAAAGCCAAAAGGAGTAAAAATCCTGACGATAAGGAGGTAAATATCCGTATTGTTAAGTTAGGTGTTATCATCCACTCTATATTTTTTCACTACCTGGATAGTTTACGCCTCCATTTAAAGTGGAGAGGGACCTTCACTTTCCCCATAAACCCTCAAAATAAAGAGGTATCAGTGGAGAAACAAAATAATTTTCGATTGAGAGCATAATTTCACATTCAAACAGTATCGTTGGTGTGCTATGTGCAGTAAAACCAGACGATCTGAATAATTCATGATTCATGCCAGATATTTATTTCCCGCTTTGTAAGAGCTAGCTAGCTAACTATGTGAACTTTATATGATTAGCATAGGCTACGTTGTAATGGCATCGATAGACGTCCTCAAACTAAGATTCTAGAACCCACTGCCTCAAACGTACTCGGTTACGGGTGGGTAAAATGCAATGTGAGTACAGAGACCAAATTGCTGTTTGCTCCCATACAGTCACACATACAGTTTTTTGGGGGAATGCATTAATTTACTTAGAGATGTCATCCATTGACAGCTAGCTCCTGTGGGCTAGTTCAGAGGTTACACCACTCCTTTTGAGCGTGCACTCCTGTACTGTACACACACATACACACACACACACAACGGTTAATGACGGTGCATGTGAGTAGGCTTGCTCGTAGGAAACATTGAAACAGCATTATTGTTATTATTATTATTAATAATAATAATAATAATGGTATTATTATTATTATTATTTTATACAAAAATGTGTAGCAGTCTAAATGTGCTAGTAAGTGGGCAAAAGGAGTTTAAAATGCTTTACAACTTTTTGGTGAGGGAACACATATTCTCCAAAACTGATATCGATACCACCTCTCAACCCATTTAATATTTTTTTATATATCAGGAGAAGAGGGAAAGAGAGGGAAATGGCCAAGGAGGCGACAGAGGGTCAGGTGACCAGAAAGAGAGAGAAGAAGAAGACAGAGGAGGCAACAGAGCAATTGAAGGAGAGCGAGGAGGCGACAGAGGGTCAGGTGACCAGAGAGAGAGAGAAGGCGACAGAGCAATTGAAGGAGAGCGAGGAGGTGACAGAGGGTCAGGTGACCAGAGAGAGAGAGAAGAAGGAGACAGAGGAGGTGACAGAGCAATTGAAAGAGAGCGAGGAGGCGACAGAGGGTCAGGTGACCAGAGAGAGAGAGAAGAAGGAGACAGAGGAGGTGACAGAGCAATTGAAGGAGAGCGAGGAGGAGACAGAGGGTCAGGTGACCAGAGAGAGAGAGAAGAAGAAGGAGACAGAGGAGGCGACAAAGGGTCAGATGGCCAAAGTGAGGGAGAGAGAGCACAGAGACAGGCAGCGCAGGAGGCACAGATGACCAGGTAAGAGACCTCAAACAAAATTGTGCATGCCATACACTGTCAGAACACTGAACTGCATACTACTCTGTAGTATTCCATAAGAGTTTAAGGACTGAAACCACTTGATTCTCTACTATAGCACTTGGGGGGTTGTCAAACTCTAGTCATTGTTATAATAATAATATGAATAATAATTAATTTAATTTGTAACATACTCTTAATTCTGAGGAATCCCAGAATCCCAGTTACGGGTTTTAAGTGTAAATAAAACTGTAGATGCCCTTTCAAAAAGTGCTGACTTATCTTGACATTGCTCATTGTGCCTAGTATTTAGTTTGTAATAAGTAATTTGGTTGCTGTGGTTTCCCCACAGAGGGTCACATGATGAGGGCAGCAGTCAGGCAAATGAGCAGGTGAGAACACAAGGGAACATAATTTAGCTGTGAAGAGCATTATTGATCAATACATTCATTTAATAGGATTGTTATTTCAGAGAGTGACAAGTTTTCATGTCATATGTTACAGGATATTGAGCCCCAGGGATTTGATGTTTCAGACATCCTCACCTGCACAAAGCCTGCACAACCTGACCCTAAGCTTATAGTAGTGCAGAAGCGAGATAACTGTGTGTTGTCTTTTCAAGAGAAATGGTTCAAAACTTTTCCTTGGTTACATTACAGTGCCACTTTACAAGGAGTCATATGTTTTCACTGTGCCAAGGTTTTTTTGAATCAGCCAACATATGCAAGCAAGTGTGACCCTGCCTTTGTGAGTGTAGGCTTTAGAAATTGGAAAAAAGCTATCCAGAAGTTCTCACAACATGCAAAAAGTCAGTTGCATATCCATGCCTTGAACATCTATGCACAAAAAGGTAACACTATAGCTTCACAGCTTTCTTCAGCTGTTGCCAGACAACAGGAGGAAGCAAGGTATGGATTGATGAAGATTGTAGGCTCAATCAAATACTTAGCTAGGCAAGGTTTACCGCTACGAGGTCATGTGGAAGAGAAGGGTAATCTATCCCAACATCTGAAAGAAAAGGCAGAGGATTACCCTGCTTTTCAGAAGTGGTTAGAGACACGCAAGCAGGATTACACAAGTCCTCTCATTCAAAACGAGGTACTAGGCATAATGAGCAAAGACATTATAAGAGGAATAGCTGACACTATTAGATGCCTCCCAGTCACACAGTTTGCCTTGATTGTTGATGGGACTCAAGACATATCAGGTCAAGAACAAGAATCTGTATGTCTTCGTTATGTGGATCATGACTTAAATCCTCATGAGGAATTCATTGGGATGTATTCAGTGCATGAGACCACAGGAGAATCTCTTGCAAATGTAGTATTAGATGTTATCTGCAGACTAAATTTGCCATTGTCAGCTCTGCGTGGGCAGACATATGATGGCGCAGCAAATATGTCTGGCAAATATTCTGGAACACAGGCTCACATTAGGAAGAAACAACCACTTGCTTTGTATGTGCACTGTGGAGCACACTGTGTTAATTTGATAGCACAGAAGGCATGCACAGCTTCTATAGTTGTGCGAGATGCCCTTGACTGGGTTCATCAATTAGGAGTTTTGTGTGGACAGTCTGGCAAATTCAAACATATGTTTCATACGATAGCGATATCTGACCACGGAACCTCAAGTGCCCTGAAACCACTTTGTGCTACTAGGTGGACCGTCAGACACGGTGCCATCCATTCTGTTTTAACACAGTATGACTCAATCCTCACTGCCTTAGAGGAAATGGCAGGGACTAACTCTCCCACTGCAACCACTGCAAATGGTCTATTTCAGCAGTTTATGAGAGGCAGCACTGTAGTTGGTCTTGTGATGGCACAAGCAGTTATTGGAGAGCTAGAGTGTCTCAACAGGTCTCTTCAGAGAAGGACAGAGACTGTTTCTGGTATGCGGGCTGCTGTTTGTAAGGTTCAGTCTACTCTCAATGGCAAGAGGAGTGATGAGGCCTTCCAACACCTTTTTGAGAGGGCATCTACAGTTGTGAATTCTGTAGACTTAGAACCCATAACAATGCCAAGAGTTCGACAACCACCCAAGTGCTATGGAGAATCAAGTGGATTCAGTCCTAAAACTCCTATAGAATATTACAGAGTTGAGTTTTATAAGGTACTTGACACAATTCACACACAGTTCACTGAACGTTTCCAGCAGGGTGGTCTTCTTACCCTCCAAAAGCTGGAGAACACCTTGCTTTCTGGAAATATTGATCCGGTGGTTCATGACTACCCAGAAATTAATGCCCAGCTGCTGGAAATCCAGCTACCGATGTTCAAACACAATTACATGTACCGTTCCTGTGGAGAGGCTACAGAGAGTTGCCAGCAGAGGTGCGAGGATTATTTACCGAAGTCGAAACTCTGATGAGATTACTCCTTGTGGTACCAGTCTCGTCCTCTGAGGCAGAGAGGAGCTTTAGTGCTCTTCGACGATTAAAAACTTGGTTACGCACAAGTATGTCACAGCAGAGGCTGAACCATGTTGCAGTGTGCAACATCCATCAGGACAAATTGGACCTCTTAACTAAGAAGTCAATTTGTGCACAGTTCATTTCTTTTACACCAAGACGCAAACAGGTGTTTGGTGCTTTTATGTGAAATGCTTTTATACTTCTTTTGTATTTACCTGCTTTTGTTTAGATGTTGATAGTTTGAGCTGGTGATGCCCGACAATATGTTTATTGAATTGTGCATTTGTATTGAATTGTGTGAATTTGCTGGATGTAGGTGTCAATAATACAGTGATGCAATTGATTAATCTTTAAGTTCTTGCGTGTTTTTTTCATAAGATAGACACACACAAAATCAATTAAGTGGAAGCTGCCACTGCTGACTAATGCTTAAACACTGAATTTTACTACTGTGTCATTATGGCATAAATAGTCAAAAAGAAGCCAAAATCAGTAAAGGTATCGCAATGTATTTCTAATACAGGAACGGCAAATTGGCATGTTACCTTTTACACAAGAAGATGATTGATTAAATAAATATGCCGCGAGTTTAACCCCCCCAAAGGTAGACCCAAAGTTACGCCCTTGTGTGTGTCTCTCTCTCTACACATATGTTTATATATGTGTATATAAATATATATATATATAAATATATCTTTTTTTTTATTTATATGCATGTTTGTGCGGTCTTCAGATCCCGCCCGTGTGAGTGTATTTGTGTGTGTGTGTGTGTGTGTGTGTGTGTGTGTGTGTGTGTGTGTGTGTGTGTGTGTGTGAGTGTGTATGTGTGTGTGTGTGTGTGTGTGTGTGTGTGTGTGTGTGTGTGTACTGTACCACATGAAGGCGGACGGCTGGGTGAAGGTGTATAAGGAGGACGTCTCAGAGCTGATCCACAGATACAGGAAGGACATGTTCTGACCTCTGACCTCCCACCTAGAGCCCCATGTGACCCGGCCAGAGGACGGGCTCTGACCTCTGACCTCCCACCTGGAGCCCCATGTGACCCGGCCAGAGGACGGGCTCTGACCTCTGACCTCCCACCTAGAGCCCCATGTGACCCGGCCAGAGGACGGGCTCTGACCTCTGACCTCCCACCTGGAGCCCCATGTGACCCGGCCAGAGGACAGGCTCTGACCTCTGACCTCTCACCTGGAGCCCCATGTGACCAGGCCAGAGGACGGGCCCTGACCTCTGACCTCCCACCTGGAGCCCCATTTGACCCGGCCAGAGGACGGGCTCTGACCTCTGACCTCCCACCTGGAGCCCCATGTGACCCGGCCAGAGGACGGGCTCTGACCTCTGACCTCCCACCTGGAGCCCCATGTGACCCGGCCAGAGGACGGGCTCTGACCTCTGACCTCCCCCCTGGAGCCCCATGTGACCCGGCCAGAGGACGGGCTCCTGATCAACTCTCATCATCACATCACTCATGAGCACCGAGCGTCGTGTCCAGGAATGTTTTAATAAAGCGCTGAGAGCAGAACGCTGGGACTCCTGTGAGCTCATTACACCAAACATACCCAACGCCTTTAGTTTCAGGACGTTTTCATCTACAAGCTTCAGTTAAAACCCCTAAACAGCATCGCTCTGGTACATTGGAACTCCCCTGAAAAGGTGATGAGTGATTAGTGAGTTTTCCTTTGTTTTTCCTGACCTTCCAAGCACTCTAAGACAGACTTCCAGTGGTGGCGTCAGATAAAACATGAAGTCTTGGATAAAGTGAAGAGAAGATTCAGTGAAGCCTGTAAAATGTGCATCCGAAAAGTTTATACACACAATTTCAATGTGTTTGAATCACACATTATAGCCAAGCTTGTGTTGTTAGTGTAGGATCAATGGGTCGATTAGTGAAGCTCAAGATTGACAGATTGAGGGAGACGGGGGGGGGAGACGGGGGGGGAGGGAGACGGGGGGGGGGGGGGGAGACGGGGGGGAGAGGGAGACGGGGGGGGAGAGGGAGACGGGGGGAGAAAGAGAGACAGAGTGTCCGGCCGTCTGTCTGTGGTTTCTTTCCACAACCGACACAGAGACACTGAGAACCCCCCCAACCAAAACCCAGGGAGGAAAAACAATTGTGGTTTTATTTATAATTTCTGATTAATATTAGGTCTGTCAAGCGATTAAAAAACATAATCTAATTAATTACAGGCTCTGTGATTCATTAATCTAAATCCCCTTGATCGCTTCAGAGCTGAGTGTTAATCGGACTCCCTCTGAAAATAATAAAATGGAAGCACTCAGAATAGGGTTCATGAATATAAGGTCGCTTTCATCTAAGGCGCTCTTGGTCCATGATCTAATTGTTGATAATAAGATCGACATACTGGGCCTTTGTGGAACCTGGTTAAAACCAGATGAGTTTCTAGCCCTAAACGAAGCTACTCCCCCCAATTACGTCAGCGCTCAAGTATCTAGAGAAATTAAGAAAGGTGGTGGAGTAGCCCTGATATCTAATTCTAAGCTTAACTTAAAGCCAAAGAATAGATATACATTCAGATCCTTTGAGGTGCTTGCATTCTGCTGCTCAGCTCCCGACAAGCAAAACGAGTTCCAGACTCTTTCGTTTCAGCTGTAGTATACCGTCCCCCAGGACCGTATTCACCTTTTGTTGATGAGTTTTCTGACTTTGCAGCTGATCTGGCTACATATTCAGACAATATTTTGCTCATTGGGGATTTCAACATTCATGTGAATAACCCATCTGATGCCCTCGCAAGGACTTTTCTGTCCATTACAGATACGCTTGGCTTCAGCTCGTCCAGCACCCAACCCACACCGGTGGAAACACGCTGGACCTCGTTTTGACCCGCGGTGTAGACATCTCACAGCTAGTGGTCTCTCCCTACACCTCAGCTTTATCAGACCATTATTTGCTCACTTTCCAGGTGGTGGTATCCTGCACCTGCAACGATCAGCAGGCTACTTTCAGCTGTCGCCGCATCACACCTGCAACCATTACAGCGATGGCACATAAGTTACCCCGTTCACTTGCTCCTCTTTGTAACTATAGGGGTTCTGTGGACTGCCTTACTGATGACCTCAACGCTGCCCTGTCTGCTGCCATTGATTCAGTTGCCCCGCTCGTAATTAAAAAACGATCATTGACAAAAACAGCTCCCTGGTTTAATGCAGAAACGCGCACTATGAAGCGAAGCTGCAGAATCCTTGAACGCAAATGGCGCTCGACTAAACTTGAGGTCTTTCATCTTGAATGGCACAACAGTCTGCTCACCTATAAGGGTGCGCTGACTACTGCCAGGAACGCCTACTTTTCCCGTATCATCAACTTGAATAGAAACAATCCCAAGTTTCTTTTTGACACGGTGAAGAGTCTGACTCAGAATCAGACTGAGACAGTAAGTTCTTCCATCATGGCAGGTGAATTCATGGATTTCTTTGTGAATAAGATTCAATCGATTAGAGAGGAAATTGATGCTTGCCGTGCAGCTTGTCCTACACATCCTGTGGGGCAGGATGGGGTCCTGCCTAGTAGGATGGGGAATTCTGACGCAACTTTCTTGGAGTTCAAGGCAATTCCTCTGGTGGAACTTGAAAAGGTGATAAAGGCATCGAAACCAACAACTTGTATGTTGGATCCTCTCCCTTCCAAGGTTCTTAAAGAACTTCTTCCAACTGTGGGGCCTACTATCCTCTCGCTTATGAATCTTTCGCTTTCAACAGGAATTGTTCCCTCCAATTTCAAGGCTGCGGTGATAAAACCGCTACTCAAAAAGCCTGGCCTAGACCCTGACTTAGTCAGGAACTATCGGCCTATATCGAACCTGACCTTCCTGTCCAAGGTACAGGAAAGGATTGTAGCAAAGCAAATCGTCGATTATCTGACGAGGAACAATCTCTTCGAACCTTTCCAGTCAGGGTTCAGGAATTTCCACTCAACTGAAACTGCTGTTACAAGAGTTGTAAATGACATCCTTCTTGCCTTGGATAAAAATACAAGCTCAATGCTTGTGCTGCTGGACCTGAGTGCTGCGTTCGACACGATCGACCATAGCATTCTTCTTCACCGTCTTGAGCACTATGTTGGTTTCGGGGGTACGGCTCTTGGTTGGCTTGAATCGTACCTCACAGATAGAACCCAATTTGTGCTCCATGAGGGTTCAGAATCAAAACACTGCAAACTACGTTTTGGCTTACCACAAGGGTCGGTCATTGGCCCATTACTTTTTGCAATTTATATGCTTCCCTTGGGCGACGTTATCCGCAGCTTCGGAATTAGTTTCCACTGCTACGCGGATGACACCCAGCTCTTCATTCCAGTGGATTCAGGGAACTCGCCCCAGATCCAGAGGGTTGAGTCCTGTCTAGCTGCGGTGAAGGGCTGGATGTCACAAAACTTCCTCCAGCTTAACACTGGGAAGACAGAGCTGATAATTATCGGCTCGAAGCGGGACCGGAGAGAGTTTGAGGATGTCTCACTGTGGTTGGATGGACTCGCCATCCTACAGAGTGCATCAGTCAAGAATCTTGGGGTCCTGTTCGACCCTCAACTGTGCTTCAACCAACATGTTAGAAGCATAACTAGAATTGCCTTTTTTCATCTGAGAAACATTGCAAGAATCAGACCAATGTTATCTGCAGCGGATGCAGAGACACTGATTCATGCATTTGTTTCATCAAGACTGGATTATTGCAATGCACTGTTCTCGGGACTACCAAAATCTACCACAAAAAGTCTACAGCTTGTACAGAATGCTGCAGCTAGACTGCTGACCAGAACGAGAAGGTTTGATCATATCACACCTATTCTCGCCTCTCTGCACTGGCTACCAATAACTTTCAGATCGGACTTTAAGGTGCTACTGCTAACCTATAAAGCCGTGCATGGATCTTCTCCATCCTACCTGAAGGACCTGATCATTCCTTATAGTCCTTCTCGGTCCCTCCGGTCTTCGGGAGCTGGCCTTCTTTCACTGCCGAAGGTTAAAAAGAAATCGGCTGGACAGAGAGCGTTTGCCTATCGAGCCCCCTTCCTATGGAATAGACTGCCACAAGTGATCAGGGAAGCTGACTCTGTGGAGCTATTCAAAGGAAAGCTCAAAACGCACCTCTACGATCTTGCATTTGGAACATAGGATTGTGAAAACGATTGTGAAAATGCGAAGTGAAGACCACTCTGGTTGTTTGTGTTTTGTTAATGCAGTATACATTCCCGCTATGTACTGTTCCGTTCTAATTCACTATTCTGTCTGTTCTAGCATGTTGCGGTGACTGGACTGGATGCCTAGACTCTCCTCATGGTCAACCGGCCAGCACCACATCACCATTTTTGTGCATGTATTTACCTGTATGTCAATTATGGCACCCATTGCACTCCTGACCATCCCTGGAAGAAGGATCCCCCACTATGCGTTTCTTCTCAAGATTTCTTCCTTGCTAATTTCAAGGGAGTTTTTTCTTGCCCTTGTGGGGGCTTGGGTAAAGGGGGGTGTCATAAATATTTGACTTGTTAAGCCCTTTGAGACTGTAATGGTGATTAAGGGCTATACAAATAAAATTGAATTGAATTGAATTAAATTAATCTCATGCTAACATTTTTCCGAGACGGTATTTCAAAAATAATTTAATTCAAGTAAATTACGGCAGATGAGTGTCTTTCATTAACATACGGTGCATGTTAAGATCAAATGAATAACATTTCCATCTCACTCAGGATTCAATGCATCTCAGTCGAGTGTGGCGTGACGAGGCTGGCTGCTAGCGCCAGCTTCAGGGGCGGTGGCAGCTCGTACCTGCCAGCTTGCTACCAAACGTTTTGGGTTGAGGTGATATTTAAGGGTTGATGAACTCCGGTGATAGGAAAATTCCTTACTACAGAGATTGCAGATAACGGTGTTCCTATCTACAGTTCCGTCTGGGAGTTTAAACTTTAACTTTCCGTGCACGGGGCCAAGCAGCGTCTTCTCGTCTGCCTCCATTTTGTTTCAACCCAAATGATAATTTGGGTTAAAAAAAATTTAACGCGTTATTTTCTGTGATTAATTAATCGGAATTAACGCGTTAATTTGACAGCCATAATTTATATATTATTTTTCTTAAGGCACTTATTGAAGCATTATTCACTAAAAAAACAAGAAATCATCGGCTGAACACAGGAGAACATTCAGTTGGATCCACCAAGTTGTTTATTGCAATTATGCTTCATTAATAAATACAACAGAAAAATAGTCCCTTTACTTGTACACAATAAACAGGAGGACTAAAACAATAGAAGCAGCAGACTTTACAAATCATCAACAGGTGTGCACATATCTTTAATAACTGAGCATGTTCTGCGGACGCTTGGTTCACATCAGAACACAAAAAATCAAGATTCAGTTTAAAGTAATTTACAACATGCAACATTATCCCATAGACCTCTTGGTTATTATTAATAAAATATAAAATCTGCTTTAAATCAGGTTGTTAATCAGGGTTATAACAAAAATGATATCAGAGCCCTTAAGACCAAAACTGGTGACGTCTGAAAATATACAAACATTTACCATCAATAGGTATTTTATATACATTTCAAATAATAAATGTGCTTCTCTAACTATGGGAGATCTTAAAAGTCTTTTCTGGGTTTATCATACTATACTGTCTAGAAGAGGGAGAGAGAGGGAAAGAAAAAGAGAGAGAGAGGGAGAGAGAGAGAGAGAGAGAGGGAAAGAAAGAGAGAGAGGGAGGGAGAGAGAGAGAGAGAGAAAAAGAGAGAGGGAGAGAGAGAGGGAGAGAGAGAGAGAGAGAGAGGGAGAGAGAGAGAGGGAAAGAAAAATAGAGAGAGAGAGAGAGAAAAAAATAGAGAGAGAGAGAGAGAGAGAGAGAGAGAGAGAAAAATATAGAGAGAGCGACAGAGAGAAATAGGACAGGGAGAGAGAGACTATAACTGCCACAGAGACACTGAGTCATCAGTCCTCTCAGTGTGTGTATGTATGTCTGTGCATGTGTGTGTGTGTGTGTGTGTGTGTGTGTGTGTGTGTGTGTGTGTGTGTGTGTGTGCTTTTTTTTTTCTACAACCGACACAGAGTCGCTGAGCCCCCCCTCCCCTCTCCCCCTGGGGTCCCCCCCCCCCATACCCCCACCCCAGGGAGGAGGTCCTCCTGGGTGAAGGAGGACCAGAAGGTGTGGAGGTGTGTCAGTGTGTCTGAGGACCCTCCTCCACCTGGGGACACTCTGTAGAAGGACAGAGAGCCAGCAGGCCGGTCCAGATACACTCCTACTCTGGTGGAGCCAGCGGAGGGGAGAGGGAGGACTGTTACTGTACCGTTGTACACGGCAGAGTAACCATCATCATCACAATCAAGACTCCAGGACTTGTTGTTCAGTCCAAGCCCCCTGTCAGGACCCCGTCCTCTCCTTGTGATTCCTCTGTATGTCACTCCTATCCAAACACCTCCTTCCCTCTCTACCTCCCAGTAACAGCGGCCAGTCAGAGCCTCTCTCCCCAACACCTGGGGCCAGAAGTCAAATCTCTCTGGGTGATCCGGATACGACTGGTCCTCTCCAACCAGCGTCACCTTCCTGTTGTCCTCAGACAGAGAGAGTCGTCTGTGGGCCGTGTTGGGGTCCAGTGTGAGTTCACAGGCATCTGAGGGAGAACCAGACATGATGAGCTGCTGAACCGCTCTTCATCCTCATCATCATCATCATCATCATCATCATCACTGGTACTGTTCTCCTGCGCTCTTCTTCTCTTTATTCTCTTTCAGACTCTTTTTGTGATCGCTCTCTCTTCTTCAAACATTAACATAGAAAGACAAAAAAAATATCATATGATAGGTACTATATTGGAATCATGTGCTGTATATTTTCTAAGCAATAGGACACATTATGTTTAAGATAATTAAAGTTAAAGTTGATTGGAAATCCCATGTGTGTGTGAGTGGCTGTCCCAATCAAAACATTGAAACGAGGACAAATGTATAAAGTGCATTTACTCCCTCAGTATTTACTTCACATTAACATATCATACATCAAAATGTTCAGTATGATGAGTTGATTACACCCATGAAATATCTAAACAATATTTGTAATATCTTCCAAGATATTCCACTTTTGGATTTCCCAATACACATACATGGCCCTCAACCATCAAAGGGACACATGTGTAAAGAACAGACTGAAGGACCTGAGCCCACATACAGGCTGGAGATGGACTGATGAACCATAGAACTGGTTCATTTATTATAGACATCTACTCAGACATACACCTGCTCACCTACACATACATATACACATCACTGGGGGCACTTGGCTAGGATTCATATCTATATCATCATACACACAGACAGGCTGGAGATGGACTGATGAACCATAGAACTGGTTCATACATCAGGCATGTATTTATTCATGTGTGCATAAGTACACATAGTATAAATACACACTATATATATACAGTATAGTTTGTATCTGTGTGTGTGTGTGTTTGTGTTTGTCTGACTGTGTGTGTTTTCGTGTGTGTGTCTGTGTGTGTGTGTGTGTGCATGCGTGCGTCCGTGTGTGTGTGGGTGCGTGCTATGAATACATCAACAACAGTGTTATGAATACATCAACAACAACGTTATGAATACATCAACAACAGTGTTATGAATATATCAACAACAGTGTTATGAATACATCAACAACAGTGTTATGAATATATCAACAACAGTGTTATGAATACATCAACAACAGTGTTATGAATATATCAACAACAGTGTTATGAATATATCAACAACAGTGTTATGAATATATCAACAACAGTGTTATGAATATATCAACAACAGTGTTATGAATACATCAACAACAACGTTATGAATACATCAACAACAGTGTTATGAATATATCAACAACAGTGTTATGAATATATCAACAACAGTGTTATGAATACATCAACAACACTGTTATGAATACATCAACAACAGTGTTATGAATATATCAACAACAGTGTTATGAATACATCAACAACAGTTATGAATACATCATCAACAAACATCTCTCCTTGGATCCAGGACTTACCAAAGACAAGCAGCTGAGCGCTGTGATTGGCCGTGCCAGCGCTGTTGCTCGCCATGCAGCAGACCGTGTTCACGCCATACCCCACCCCTCTGACGAAGAGGAAGCCCCTCTCCACCCAGGCCTCTGATTGGTCGTCTGTGCCGTCCCTCTCCAGGGGCCGGCCGTTGTGGAGCCACTCTACTGTGGGCTCCGGCGTGCCGCCGGCGTGACAGGTATAGCGGGCCGTTTGGCCCACGGGCAACACGTGGGTAGAGGAGTGGAACTCTGTGATGCTGGGGGCCTCCTCCTCCGTGGGCATCACTGAACCTGAAGAAAGCAGGAGGAGAGGAGTGAACGTTTACAACACGGATCTAGAGATGCAGCGTCAGACACTCCCTTCACTCTGTCCTAACACCTGTCCACTAGAGGGCGACCCAGGGGATTCACCCCCAGTATTCTCGCCTGCCTCTTCATACATGATTGAATATCACAGCAGTGTCTACAAAGATCTCCCAGGGAGAAACCTGACCTCAATAGACCATGATAGAAACCTGACCTCAATAGACCAACATAGAAACATGACCTCAATAGACCACAATAGAAACTAGTGCAAGTGAACCCAGAAAGGGTTGACCCTTGTGACCTGACCTGAGGAGACCACAATAGAAACATGACCTCAATAGACCACAATAGAAACCTGACCTCAATAGACCACAATAGAAACCTGACCTCAATAGACCACAATAGAAACATGACCTCAATATACCACAATATAAACCTGACCTCAATAGACCACAATAGAAACATGACCTTAGTAGACCACGAGAGAAACCTGACCTCAATAGACCACGATAGAAACCTGACCTTAGTAGACCACGATAGAAACATGACTTTGGTAGACCACAATATAAACCTGACCTCAATAGACCACAATAGAAACCTGACCTTAGTAGACCACAATAGAAACATGACCTCAATAGACCACAGTTGAAACCTGACCTTAGTAGACCACGATAGAAACCTGACCTTAGTAGACCACAATAGAAACCTGACCTTAGTAGACCACAATAGAAACATGACCTCAATAGACCACAATAGAAACCTGACCTTAGTAGACCACGATAGAAACCTGACCTTAGTAGACCACAATAGAAACCTTACCTTTGTAGACCACAATAGAAAGCTGACCTTGGTAGACCACGATAGAAACCTGACCTTAGTAGACCACAATATAAACCTGACCTCAGTAGACCACATTAGAAACATGACCTCAGTAGACCACAATAGAAACCTGACCTCAGTAGACCACAATAGAAACCTTACCTTAGTAGACCTAAACACATCCAACAACCTTTCAACTCTTAAAGAGTGTATTTACTGTATCTACGGCACAGAGAACAGAAAGGAGGAACCGTTCTCCACTCATGAACACAAACAAAGTCTGCAGACCCTCTTTGTTCAGCTCAGCCTCCAGATGATCCAGGTCTACGCTCTTCTCACAGATCCAATGGTGCAGTGTGTAACACGGTTCTTCAGACCAGCCGTCCTCCCCTGCCACGACACAGTCTCTTGCTCCGCCGTCATCGCGTGGTTTGACGTGTCTCCAACTGAGAACCACGAGGAGGAGACAGAGGAGGTCACTCTGTCACTCTCAGAGAAGAGATGCTGCTGAATAGAGCCTTCAGCCTTACCTTGAGGTCATGGGGGTACCATCCACCCACTTGAAGGTCCCCTCTGTCTCTCGATCACTCAGTCCAATCCAGGAAGGACCCATCAATCTGCTGACAAACACCTGTTTCCAAAGGTAATAGCATCTGTTGTCATGACCACAAAGTACACACACACACACCAGACACACACACACACACACAAAATCTCTCTCTCTCTCTTACTTATTCACTCACACAAACAATATGTCTCTCCAACACACACACACACACACACACACACACACACACACACACACACACACACACACACACACACACACACACACACACACACACACACACCAGTTCTTCTCTGCTGTTGATGACCACCAGGTCTGCCTTCCTCTGCAGACAGTCTTCTCTACTGGCCCTCCAGCCCTTCTTAGTAGTAGAAATAAGGTAGAAACTCTTGTCGTGAAACATCCAGCCCTGAAGTGTAAATTCATCTGTTGAATGTAAAAGAAAATCCTGAACAAACAGAGAACTGCTTATCTTACGGTCTTCACACAACCCTGAGACCTGACCTTAACAGACCACATAGAAGCATGACCTTAATAGACGACAATAGAAACCTGACCTTAGTAGACCACAATATGAATCACAAAAGCAGAGGGTGTTTTTGAAATGAATGTTAATGACACGATTGATTTAATAACTTGGATAAAACCCTCACCGAGTTCACCCAGTAAGTGCTCTCTCCCCTCCCTCCAGGGTGACGGTGAGTCTAGAACAGAACAGAGGAATACAGAAGATAAGAGCTCTAAAACAGAACAACATCGTCTCTAAACATCACAGGACCCACAGCCAACCAAACACAAAGTCCATAATATTAATACTAATTCAAATAGCAATAACTATAGCCATCAATATCATTATCGTTGCTATTGTTTTTATATTAATATTATTCATATTAGTAACACAAATTCTAACAAAAACAATAATGATCATTATCATTGCTATTATTGCAACAAGAGGTTGAGCTCAACCTCTAGTTGTAATTAAACCCATAGCTATAATGTGGAAACCCCAGTCGATATTGTATTTCATTTCTGAGCGCATAATATAATAACATTTTGCCTATAATGTTACAACGTATAACATTTCGGTTCAGCTATTACGTAACGAAGCAAGCCTAATAATTGTCTCTTTAGTTATGAACCAAGCATCCTTTGTCCATTGTCCCCCACGGCCGATAACCACCGCTGTCTCCACCTGTTGTGGAAGAGGGAGAGACGTGGAGAACCCGACGGTCGGTTCATTATATTGTAATGACCACGGAAGAGGCAGTGGATGAAGTATTGATTAGACAGATTTATTAGATACCACCGCCAATAAACCGTTGGAACACACAAGACCGGTAACCATAGCAACGGCGGTAAACAAACCCCTCGAAGCCCAATCCCCACGCGCTGCGGCCATCCGGAGCTCACACAGCTTTTGGCCCTGATATTATATATTAAATAATATAATATTATATACTATTATAGAGCTCCGGGAGGGCAAACGGCAACAATCCCTTTCTCCTCCATGCTGCGGTTCAACCCGGACTGCACTGCAGGGAACGGTTGGTCGGTTGAACGCTGATTGGCTGTTACGTTACGTCCCTCAGTGGCCACGCTGTTGAACGCTGATTGGCTGTTAAGTTACGTCACTCAGTGACCACGCTGTTGAACGCTGATTGGCTGTTACGTTACGTCCCTCAGTGGCCACGCTATTGAACGCTGATTGGCTGTTACGTTACGTCACTCACTGGCCACGCTGTTGAACGCTGATTGGCTGTCTTTGCTGGCGGCAAAGTTGAAATATTTCACCTCGAGCGAAACTGTCGCGCTGCAAAACCACGTCCACGCGCTCGCCCGTGCCGGGCAAAAGTGTCGCGCTTTAAATCAAATCTTGTCGCGGGTTTTCTGTAGCGAAAAATTTGTCCGATTCACGTCTCTACGTTGACGATGTACGGAACCGTGTCACCCCTTCGCGTTTGGTGTGAACGCTCCTTCACTTGTGCGACAGGCCTGCTATTATATAGCAGGGAGATGTTTAAAAACATAACGTCTTACCTGGGCGAGTGTCGCTGCGGTGTGTGCGCGTGCGTGTGTGTTCTTACCTGCGTGTGTGTCGATGGCGGAGCCGTTATGTTTAAAGGCATAACCTCTTACCAGGGCGACTGTGTTGCTGCCTTTGTCTTGACGTGCGGTGTGCACGTGTGTGTCTGTGCTTCCGTGTATGTTTGTGCGTTGTGTGTAAATTTCTGAGCACAATATATAATAACATTTTGCCTATAATGTTAAAACAAATAACATATTGGTTCACCTATTACGCAATGAAGCAATTTTAATAATTTTCTCCTTACTTCATGAAGCAAGCATAATAATTTTAAGTTCGCCACATTTGTATATCAGAAGATTCGACCCTGAGGGTGATTCACACTTGATGCTTTAAATGCGGACATCGATGTCATTCAGACATCAGTAGAATCAAGGGGGGTGGGCTTGCAAGGGGCGGGATATGACGTACGGTCTAAGTTCGCAAGAGGCGGGATAACTGCGGCCGCTGACACTGTATTTTATTTTGGTTTGACCGCAAACAGCACAGAGGCAGAACGGGCAGAACTCAACGCCATCATCTTAGATGATACTGCAACAATGCATCATATATTCCGTTGCATTCACAACATCCGAAGCATCGATCTATGAAAGATTTGAGCACGAGTTAGAGACAAATTGAAGAAAAGAAAAAAAGGCGTCGCGAACGAGTGTTACCGGAGAAGGAGAGCGTATTTTATTGCTTAAAGGTCCCATGGCATGAAAATCTCACTTTATGAGGTTTTCTAACATTAATATGAGTTCCCCTAGCCTGCCTATCGTCTCCCAGTGGCTAAAACTTGTGTTCGGTGTAAAACGAGCACTAGGTATCCCGCTCGTATTTGGAAAAATGGAAGCTCAGGCGTGCTAATTTGGAATGTGGCCCCATATATCGTCATAAGGGGCCAAGTTACCTCCCCTTTCTCTGCCTCTGACAATGAGCTACGACCATGCGAGCGCCACATGTGTGGCGCTTTGTAGTTGCGATAACCGTTCTGCTTTGATGTTATGGCGCATAAAACGTCGGTTCATTGACGTCTCTGGTATTTCCACAACGAGACTGTAGTTGGGGTAATCTCCGCCATGGTTGAGAAGGAATTGGGGGAAAGGAACTTTGGCTTTGACTCCCTGAAGTACATGAACCACGACATGGAGGAGAAAGGGATTGTCTCCCACCGGTGCCCCGCTGCCGCGAGGCACCACCACCACATAGCACCACCACCACATAGCACCACCACCACATAGCACCACCACCACTTAGCACCACCACCACCACATAGCACCACCGCCACATAGCACCACCACCACATAGCACCACCACCACATAGCACCACCACCACATAGCACCACCACCACCACATAGCACCACCACCACCACATAGCACCACCACCACATAGCACCACCACCACCACATAGCACCACCACCACATAGCACCACCGCCACATAGCACCACCGCCACATAGCACCACCACCACATAGCACCACCGCCACATAGCACCACCACCACCACATAGCACCACCACCACATAGCACCACCACCACCACATAGCACCACCACCACCACATAGCACCACCACCACATAGCACCACCACCACCACATAGCACCACCACCACATAGCACCACCGCCACATAGCACCACCGCCACATAGCACCACCACCACATAGCACCACCGCCACATAGCACCACCACCACCACATAGCACCACCACCACATAGCACCACTGCCACATAGCACCACCACCACATAGCACCACCACCACATAGCACCACCACCACATAGCACCACCACCACATAGCACCACCACCACATAGCACCACCGCCACATAGCACCACCACCACATAGCACCACCACCACATAGCACCACCACCACCACATAGCACCACCACCACATAGCACCACCACCACCACATAGCACCACCACCACATAGCACCACCACCACCACATAGCACCACCACCACCACATAGCACCACCACCACCACATAGCACCACCGCCACATAGCACCACCACCACATAGCACCACCACCACCACATAGCACCACCACCACCACATAGCACCACCACCACCACATAGCACCACCGCCACATAGCACCACCACCACATAGCACCACCGCCACATAGCACCACCACCACATAGCACCACCACCACATAGCACCACCGCCACATAGCACCACCACCACATAGCACCACCACCACATAGCACCACCACCACATAGCACCACCGCCACATAGCACCACCGCCCGGCAGCGGGCAGCTGGCAGCGGGCGGCGGGCAGCCGGCAGCGCACGGTTCAGTCTACTTCAGATTGATGTGGAAGTGAAAGAACCAGAGACGTCGGAGAACCCGACGCAGTCGTTTGTGATTCATAATATCGTCTGGAGGCGCACACAGCTTTTGGCTGTGATAATATGTATTATATGATATAGATTTCTATGTATTATATGATATTATTTAGATATAGAGCTCCAGGACTGTAACGCAAGTGTTGTACACTTCCTTGTCATTTGGATAACCGTTCTGCTGTTGGTGTTATGGCGCATAACACGTCGGACTCTCGTCTCGGGTATTTCCTCAACGAGACTCGTAGTGGGGGTTATCTCAGCCATGGTTGAGAGAAATTGGGGGAAAGGGACTTTGGCTTTTCCCCCTGAAGTACATGAACCACGACATGGAGGAGAAAGGGATTGTTGCCCGTGAATGTCTCCCGCTTGAGCCCCGCTTCCCGCTGCCGAGGGACCACCGCCTCGGCGCTGCAGGAGGCGGTGGTGGACAACCGCGGTCAACAATCCCTTTCTCCTCCATGTTGTGCTTCAGTCTACTTCAGATTGATGTGGACGTGGAAAAACCAGAGACTTCAGAGAACCCGACGCGGTCGTTTGAGATTCATAATATCGTCTAGAGGCTCACACAGCTTTTGGCCCTGATAATATATATTATATGATTTAGATATCTATATATAATGTGATATTATTTAAAAATAGAGCTCCAGGACTCCCGCCGGAGCACCCAGAGTGTTCTAGAATATTTACATAACACGGCCAAAGGCTGTGTGCGCCTCGCCATTGCGATACATCCACTGTAAACAGTGCATGGTACCGTGGCCGCAAGCTGCTCAGGGCCACACCCCCACCCTCCTCCTTGCCCCGCCTCTCTCCTCCTCATTTGCATTAAAGCTGCAGACACTGAAGCGGCGCGTTTGGGGAAAGCTCAATGTGCAACTGGCTCGTAGTGGCTGTAATTCTGCACCATGGCTGAATTTCGGGAACGTCTTTAAATACTGTGTTTGGGGCCTACTAATATCTATATTAAAGCATCCACAAAGTAGCATGCCATGGGACCTTTAATTTCCCATAGCACAAACACTGGGACAAATGCAGTTGATTGCTTGTTTAAACAGGGTGAGAAAACAGGGAGTGGAAGGACGGGACCATATAATGTTCAGTTAACTGTTGGGTTACAGGGCTAATTGTTTAATGGAAAGTGTAGTATACTATGCATACGAATCAATCATTCAATAGCTTTTACTGTTATTCAGGGCTCAAAGTGTATTGATACTTAAAAAATGCACGGCAACTACTATTGGTTAGTTGAAAATAATAATAAACAGCTGAAAATTGAGTTCAAGTAACAACAGCTAAGGCAGCAACCTGCCTAACTATAGTGAACTAAAGCACGGGCTTGTGTGTGTGTGTGGGGGGGGGGGGGGGGGGGGGGGGGGGGGGGGGTGAGGGCAAGATTGCAGATTGTACATTGGCTACCTGACGTGGGGGATGTGTTGTTTTTTTTGCTAACAGAAGAATGCATCATTGAGATTAAACATCTCTTCAAGTGATCTGGCCAAGACAGGCAGCAGTAGCCTACAGTCACACATAGCCTACACATGAAACATAAGAAAAATAAAACAACTAAAACAGTCGGCAGGGGGGGAGGGGGGATTTCTATATCGCAAGACATTTCGGGTGGCTCAGGAGTTGGATAATGTTTAAAGAAAAATAATGTTTTGCACAAAAGTGTCAATGATAGACATAAGGCTCAGGTGGGAGAGTGTGTCGACGGCGGGGCTGTTATCTCAATCTTGCCGTTGTCTTGAAACATCTGCATCCGCGTGTGTGCAGTGTGTGTATGCACGTGCATGTGTGAGCGTGCGTGTGTGCATGTGTGTGTGGTGTGTGTGTATGCGGTGTCCTGCGCTGCCCTTGTCTTGAAACGTCTGCATCAGCGCGCCCGTGTGTGCAGTGTGTGTCCGTGTGCGTGTGTGTTCGTGCACGTGTGTGTGGATTGTGTGCGTGTGTATGCAGTGTTTATGTGTGTGTGTGCGGTGTATGTGTGCTAACCCTATTATTATCACTGAATCTAACAAAAACAATATGTATCATTATCATTGCTGTTATTACAGTCATTAATATGATTATACTGTATTGTAATTCTATTCAGGATGATATGATTTAGACTCACTGAAGCGCAGGGAGATGAGGAGAATACTCAGCAGTCCGATGCTCACAATGACAGTGATGTGAAACCATAGAGCTGTTCAGGAGTAGGACACACACACACACACACACACACACGGTCACTTTGGCTAAAAGAGTTATTATTTCTTTTAAATACTCTATAAAGGGGCACCTACCAAATCTTCTCTTCCTGGTCTCCTCCCGGTCCAAAGACGTGTCCTCAGGTTCCTCAGAGAGTCCAGGGTCCGGTTCAGAGATGGTGACCATTGTTGCTCCCTGACGTCTTCCACGGCTTCTGAGCTTACCCTTCTTCTTTGCTCTACCAGCTGGAAAAACAACGTCACTTGTGATCATTCTGACCAACTATCAGCTTGCAATCTGATACCATCAGTGTAAGGAAATGTTTTTCTTCTCCTACACACAGACTCACAGACTCACTCAAGCACACACACACGGACACACAGAGTAATGTACACACAGATATATTCATACTGCGTGGCTGTCATTCACAGTCCAGACTCCCTACGGTCTGCAGAATCCCTCCCCGTCTTGAAGAAACACCTGAAGACCTCTATTGAGAACACCTCAGTAAGTGATGACTGGTACTGTGGCTCTCGTGTTTAGAACACACTTAAGCAGAGCAAGTGCTGGTCTCTAGCATACATGTTATTATTCCCTCATTA
>NC_136950.1:765000-1032500 GCF_949987615.1 Pollachius pollachius
CACACACACACACACACACACACACACACCTTTGCTGTTGTGCTAGCTGTGATGGACACTTGTAGACCAATACTATTCTCAATTCAGTCCATGCTCATTTTATTTAAAGTAAAATATTTACAAGCCAGGGCAACATGTTTGTTTTCGGCTGTATGGGTCTGTTGGGGGAAACTGGAATAGATCACACCGATCTTCATTTCCTCCCTTGCACCGCTGCATCTCCAGATACGTAGAGCTACAGGACGCTACACCCTGAGTCTTGTTATCTGTGGTCTGTGTGTGTGTGTGTGTGTGTGTGTGTGTGTGTGTGTGTGTGTGTGTGTGTGTGTGTGTGTGTGTGTGTGTGTGTGTGTGTGTGTGTGTGTCCGGTACCCGCTCCCCGTTGTGTCGTGGTCAAGGATAGATCTCACTGCGAAGTCAGGGTTTAAGCCACACACAGCGTTTATTAGCAAGACGGAGAACACATGTACTCGATCTAGGGTCTCCGAGAGCCTCTAGTCCATTGGGGTTTCGAGCTGTTTCCCCATGTCCTTCCTGCTGGTCCATCATGCGCTGGAAGGTGGCCGGAGCGCCATGTACTCCGAAGGGGAGGACGGTGTACTGGTACAAGCCCCCTGGAGATGAGAATGCCGTCTTCTCCCGGGCCGCCCGGGTCAACGGTACCTGCCAATATCCCTTGGTCAGGTCCAGGGTCGTGAGATAACGGGCCGGACCAAGGCGTTCGATTAGCTCGTCGACGCGGGGCATGGGGTAGGCATCGAACTCGGACGCCTCGTTCAGCCTCCGGAAGTCATTACAGAAGTTATAGGTCCCATCTGGTTTTGGTACGAGGACTACCAGGCTGGACCAGGCACTGCGCGACTCCTCGATGACCCCGAGCTGCAGCATCCGGCGTACCTCGGCCTGTATGGCCTCCCTCCGGGCCTCCGGGATCCTATAGGGGTGGACTCTCACCTTCACTCCCGGCGCCGTCCGGATATCATGGTGGGCGATCCTGGTCCTCCATGGCAGCTCGGAAAACACGTCCCGGTGCTGCATGACGACCTCGTCGAGGTCGTGCTTCTGGGCCGGGCTGAGGTCCTCTCCCACCGGGACCTCCGGGATCTCGCGTCGGGCCGCCAGCCCCAGGGGAGCAGGGTCAGGGGTCCACCCCCCCCCCCCTCCACTGCTTCAAAATGTTAATGTGGTATATTTGGGTAGGCTTTCGCCTCCCTGGTTGTCTAACCCGGTAGTTTACTTCCCCCACACGTTGAACCACCTCATGGGGTCCCTGCCACTTCGCAAGGAACCTACATTCCGCCGTGGGGACCAGGACCAGGACCAGATCCCCAGGCTGGAAGGTTCGCAGCTGGGCTCCCCGGTTGTAGACCCTCGCCTGGGCTTGCTGGGCTTGCCGGAGGTGTACCTGGACGATGGGCCACACCTGGGCCATGCGGTCCCTCACCTGTTCCACATGGTCCAGGGTGGTGCGGTGGGGGGATGGCTGGCTCTCCCATGCCTCCTTGGCTATTTCCAGGATGCCGCGGGGCCTTGGTCCGTACAGCAGCTCGAAGGGGGAGAATCTGGTGGACGCCTGGGGGACCTCCCATACGGCAAACAATATGTGTGGTAACAGCTGGTCCCAGTTCTTACCGTCCAGGTCCATGGCCTTTTTGAGCATCTGCTTCAGGGTCTTGTTGAACCGCTCCACCAGGCAATCCGTCTGGGGATGGTAGACTGAGGTCCGAAGCTGCTTTACCTGCAGGAGTCTGAGTAATTCTTTCATTACACAGGACATGAAGCAGGAGCCCTGATCCGTTAACACCTCCTTGGCTATCCCTACCCGACTGAACAGTAGCATTAGCTCCTGGGCGACCGCCTCCACGGTGCCTGCGCACAGGGGTAGCGCCTCGGGGTACCGGGTGGCGTAGTCCACCAGTACCAGGATGTATCGTGTCCCCGGCTGGTCTTGGGAAGGGGCCCCACAATGTCCAGTGTTTTTCGTTCGAAGGGAGTTTCTATGATCGGCATGGGGATAAGGGGGTTTCTGACTGTGGCCCGAGGCGCTACCCTCTGGCACTCGGGACACCCCTGACAGTGACGCTCGACATCCCTCTTTACCCCCGGCCAATAGAATCTCGCGAGGACCCGTTCCCGGGTCTTGTCCATGCCCAGATGGGCTCCGAGGAGGTGGGTGTGGGCCATGAACAGCACCTTGCTGACGTATGTGTGGGGCACCACTAACTGCTCCCTCTTTGTGCTGAAGTGTGGGTGCGGGAGGTGACTCACCGAGTCTCGGGTCTGTCCGTCGTGGACCAATACGTGCCTCCAGGCATGTTTCATGGCCTCGTCTTGGAGCTGGGCGGTGGCAAACTGGCCGGGTCGGGCCGAGCCTTCCCCCCTCCCCGGCAAGAAGTCCGAGAACTCGGTGAGGGGGGAACTCTCCGGCTCCTCCGGGGGATCTAGCTGCTCGGGTGCCGTGAGGGTTTCTGGGGTGTCGGGGGAAGGTTCCGGTGACCCGGTCCGGACGGGTCCTCTTCCCGTGTGGAGCGGGGACCCCGGTGGGGAGGGTCCGTTCCCCTCGGACTCCTGGTCCTCCGCCGTCAGCTCTCCGGGGGATGACGGGAGCCTGGTGGCCCCGTAGGCCTGCCGAGCTCCCCTCGCCCCTCCGCGGGAAGGTTCTCTCTGGGTCCGGATTTCTCGCGCCGGGTCCCACAGCCGGTGGAAGATCGGGCAGTCCCTTCTGATCAGTAGCGGCACCAGGAGGTGGGGTACGATCCCCGCCCGAGCCGTGAACACCCCGTGTGGGGTCCGGACGACCACGTGGCAGGTTTCGTAAGTTCGGGTATCCCCGTGCACGCAGGCTGGTTCCCCTTCCCTTCCGCCCGCCAAGTCGGGGCGGAGGAGGGTGACCACGCTGCCGGTGTCCAAAAGGGCCTGCGTGTCCCGATTCATAACCCGCCTGTATGGTCGGGCTTCCGGACGTCCCCTGCGCCCAACAGGTCGCCAGCATGCAGGGCCGGCCCGTCCCCTTGTCCGCGTAGGCCGACGGCATCGACGTGTCTCAGTCTCCCGGGCAGTAGCGGGCGAGATGGCTGGGCTGGCCGCACTCGTAGCAGCGCCTCCCCTCGCGACTCTCCTGCATCCCGCTCGGCGGGTCGGGGGAGGGTGCCGGGGCCCCGGTTGTGTGTCCCCATTGGTCTCGGCGGGTCTTGACGAGTCGTGGGGTGTTCTGGTTCTGGCGCTCAGGTGCTGGGCCACCTGCCAGTTCTCCAGCTGTCGGACCAGGTCATCCACTGTGTCGGGATGGTGGTGTCCCGTCGGGCGTCCGGCGGGAGCCGACGAAGGGTGTTGTCTATTATCAGCCTGTCGATAGGGCTGGGTCCTTCTCCTGTTGCCAGCCACCGCTTCACCAGTCAACTGTGCTGGGCGATCTGCGTCCGTACGGCGCCCCGGACGTCAAATCGCCAGTCATGGACGCGTTGCACGCGAGCCGCGAGGTTGTGACCGTAGTACGCCAGGATCGCCTGTTTGAGGGCCGGGTACTGTCCGGCAGTCTCCGCCGGTAGGTCCTGGCTCGCCTGCTGGGCGGGCCCGGTGAGGAACTTCAGGTACGAATCACACGTTGAACAAGGGTTAAGCCGCACTCTGCATTTATTCAACAAGAATCAGAAATACAGGTACTCGATCTAGGGTCTCCGTGAGCCTCTAGTCCGCGGGCGTGTCGAGTAATCCCTTTGTGTTGCTCTTCTCCCGTCTCCTGCTCTGTGGTCCTTTTTAAGATGGCTCCGGGGCTTTCTCCTCCCTGCGGCCAGGTGTTCCCCATCTCGCTGATTGGGGGGAGAGACGTGGTGCTCTCTGTCACCGGTTGGTAGGTGGCGGCGGTATACCCCGTCCACCACTGATTCTCGGACCCGCCCGGGCCGAGGTTTAAGGTGCGGGATGCCACACTGTGTATGTTTGTGTGTCTATGTGAGTGTGTGTGTGTGTGTCTATGTGCATGTGTGTGTGTGGTGTGTGTGTGTGTGTGTGCGCACTATAACCTACTCAATGACTCTCTCCTTGGGGTTGGACAGTCCCAGAGAGTCCAGTCCTTGTTTACTGATGACCTGCAGAGAGAGACAGCTAGTTAGCCACTGGCTGTGGCTAACTAGCTGTGGCCCACAGCTAGTTAGCCACAGCCAGTTAGCAACTGCTAGTTAGCCACAGCCAGTTAGCCACAGCTAGTTAGCCACTAGTCATCAGGTCAGGTCTCCATAGAGTCATTCAGTAGGGTTGGTTAAGTGCTCTCATACTGGGACTGGTTCTGCCTCTCCGCTGGTTTCCAGTTCCATGCCACTCATACAGATCCCGCCCCCGGCAACATGATTGGTCGACCAAAAGTCTGTGACCCCCATGGCCCAGCAGCTCAAAGATGGGAGGGGCCTTCCTCTGAGGTGGGCTTGGCCTCCTCTCTGAGGTGGGCGTGGTCTCCCTCTGGGGTGGGAGGAGGACAGGAAGTGCATGGGGAAGAGGACAGGAAGTACATGGGGAGAAGGGCAGGAAGTACATTGGGAGGAAGACAGGAAGTATATTGGGAGGAAGACAGAAAGGGGAACATGAAGAGGAAAGAATACGTTTTCTATCTACAGTGGTTTCAGTTGGCTTGCTAAGGTGAGGCCATCCAGTACACAACACTGGACTACACAATGCAGTGACGCTGTGCAGTACTCCCAGTACTGGAACATGGCAGCACAGCCCCAGGAGGAGCCCTGACCTGAGCGCGGCCGCAGACGGCCTCGTAGACGGGGTGGAGGGCTGTGACCTGGTAGTCCAGCAGGTTGGTGGAGACCTGGGCCAGCTGGGGCTCCTCCAGGTACCAGCCCAGAGCCTGCACCTTCTGGGGGGGGTCAGGGGGGCTCCCACCGCACACACGCCCCGGGGCGGACCCCAAGGGGGCCCTAACCCCCAGATGAAGATTATCTAACCCCCCTGTATCTGGTCCTGGTACCTCCCCCCCCCCAGATGAAGACTATCTAACCCCCCTGTATCTGGTCCTGGTACCTCCCCCCCCCAGATGAAGACTATCTAACCCCCCTGTATCTGGTCCTGGTACCTCCCCCCCCCCAGATGAAGACTATCTAACCCCCCTGTATCTGGTCCTGGTACCTCCCCCCCCCCAGATGAAGACTATCTAACCCCCCTGTATCTGGTCCTGGTACCTCCCCCCCCCCCAGATGAAGACTATCTAACCCCCCTGTATCTGGTCCTGGTACCTCCCCCCCCCCAGATGAAGACTATCTAACCCCCCTGTATCTGGTCCTGGTACCCCCCTCAGATGAAGACTATCTAACCCCCCTGTATCTGGTCCTGGTACCTCCCCCCCCAGATGAAGACTATCTAACCCCCCTGTATCTGGTCCTGGTACCTCCCCCCCCCAGATGAAGACTATCTAACCCCCCTGTATCTGGTCCTGGTACCTCCTCCCCCCCAGATGAAGACTATCTAACCCCCCTGTATCTGGTCCTGGTACCTCCCCCCCAGATGAAGACTATCTAACCCCCCTGTATCTGGTCCTGGTACCTCCCCCCCCAGATGAAGACTATCTAACCCCCCTGTATCTGGTCCTGGTACCTCCCCCCCAGATGAAGACTATCTAACCCCCCTGTATCTGGTCCTGGTACCTCCCCCCCAGATGAAGACTATCTAACCCCCCTGTATCTGGTCCTGGTACCTCCCCCCAGATGAAGACTATCTAACCCCCCTGTATCTGGTCCTGGTACCTCCCCCCAGATGAAGACTATCTAACCCCCCTGTATCTGGTCCTGGTACCTCCCCCCCCCCAGATGAAGACTATCTAACCCCCCTGTATCTGGTCCTTGTACCTCCCCCCCCCCAGATGAAGACTATCTAACCCCCCTGTATCTGGTCCTGGTACCTCCCCCCCCCAGATGAAGACTATCTAACCCCCCTGTATCTGGTCCTGGTACCTCCCCCCCCCCCCAGATGAAGACTATCTAACCCCCCTGTATCTGGTCCTGGTACCTCCCCCAGATGAAGACTATCTAACCCCCCTGTATCTGGTCCTGGTACCCCCCTCAGATGAAGACTATCTAACCCCCCTGTATCTGGTCCTGGTACCTCCCCCCCCCAGATGAAGACTATCTAACCCCCCTGTATCTGGTCCTGGTACCTCCCCCCCCCCCCAGATGAAGACTATCTAACCCCCCTGTATCTGGTCCTGGTACCTCCCTCCAGATGAAGACTATCTAACCCCCCTGTATCTGGTCCTGGTACCTCCCCCCCCCAGATGAAGACTATCTAACCCCCCTGTATCTGGTCCTGGTACCTCCCCCTCAGATGAAGACTATCTAACCCCCCTGTATCTGGTCCTGGTACCTCCCCCCCCCAGATGAAGACTATCTAACCCCCCTGTATCTGGTCCTGGTCCTGGGGGGTCTCCCCAGCTCCTTGATGTCCAGCCCGGTGCAGTCCTCCTGCTTCTTGGTGCTGATTGGTTTACGTTGAAGGTGAACAGGAAGTGACACGCCCCCGTTACCATGGCGCCCCATGAGGGCACGAAGGAGGCGGGGCCAAAGTCAGGGCCCCCATTCATCCTGCTCCAGCTGGGAGGATGAGAGAGAGAGAGAGAGAGACCGGGTCAGAGCAGGTAGAGGGGAAATAGAAAATATCAACTCATCAGGTTCAAATGTGCTCATGGCTCTTAAAGGGGATGGGAGATGGCGCTCTCATTGGTTTATTGCACGTTACGCCCAAACCACACCTACGGGAAATTAGGCTACTTCAGGGCAACCCTTTTTAGATTTGCGTCGGGCGCAAGACTAATGTATCCACCATTATAACAGCAACAGAGGCAGAGCCCCGCCCACAAAGCTACTTCCGTTTTGCGCTTCTCACTTGCGTTTCAAACTGCTAAAAAAGGGCTCTAGGAGTCTATCAGCGGTGTTCTGAACAAGCAGGAAGCTTTTCTGACAGTTTTTCTCAATTGTTTAGACACGTTTTCTGAAAATATAGCTCAATTTCTCAAAACGCTAAGGACAAATCTGAAAAGAGTTTGCCATTTTGTCAAAACTCCACAAATCTCTTTCAAAATGAACCACAGCACTCAATACCATGTTTTCTCATCTCAAAACAGATTTTTTTCCACCAAAACGAGAAACACAATGATCATATGAATATCTATTAGAGAGCATCAATTAAACACTTGTGTGATACATTTAAAACACTTCCATCAAAATACTGTTTACCTTTGTTTTGACTTTATGAGGCCATGTTACATATTCAAATGTATACAATTGTTTAGAAAAAACGTCTTTTTTAAAGTTGCAATTATGTGGTACATACAGTATAAATATTCTTGCCATATTTTAATACAATACTGTGAATATATCACATCAATATTGCATTGACACAATTGTATCTCGATAGGATACAATGCATATTTGTCTATCCAATGAGCTTCAATGGGCTAAACTCACAATCCCACAGAGTCATGCTGTACACCTAGAGTTGATACTGCAACATTGTTGGAGTTCTGAAAATACACCAATGTTACCAATTTTGGCCAAACTCACAGTACAGTAATTGCACTGATAAGTAAAATGAAAAACACTACAGTAAGAGAATGTTTTTTCAGGGGATTTAATGATTAAATCAGTGCACAAGTTCAAAACTGTAACTTATTTGTTACTGTAATACAGTTAAATGTTCAGCTGAACTGACTGCAAAAAAAGCTTCCCTTAGGCCAAAAAAAATAGAAAGATTATAAATGAGGTGAAGGTGAAACAGATCTATATGTGTTCGATTTCTGCTCATTTCTAAACTGTTTGTAAAGACTGCGTTGTGTATTTCTCCCTCGTAGTAGTAATTCTTGAAGTGGAATCAAATCAACTTGCCAGGTTGGGTCAGAGGGTTGAATAGCAGGTTTATTGGAGGATGTAATACAGCACAGGTACAGATTAAGGTGGGATAGTCTCAGTGTAGGAGGAGAGGAACAGTCTCCAGACGTGCTCCTTGGCTGTCGATCCCTCTTCTCACCGAACCAAAGGTTTGAGGCCAGTATTATAGGAAAGAAAGCGTGAATAACAAAATAACAGTGTCTCCCTTGATAAGGTATATGGCGGCCCTGGCTATGTCCCAGACGACCGGGTTGGTTCGTCCTTGTTGGGACATCACAAATGATGGAATGGAATGTTGGAAATAACACCTCGTACAGTAGGAGAGGCACTGGCCTGGTCCTAGACTAAGAGATGTGAACACAGAGAGGCATTAAAATACACCAACATTCTACATTCCTCCCTCTCCATCATATTAAACGTAGTTTAAAGATCACCCTTTAAAATGACAATTCAGTGGATCTACTGGTAAGAAATTAACAATTATCTAAATCAACAAAATGAAGCATAAAAGGCAATAGCAAACATAAAAAAGTATACTCATCAACCACAAGTAAACCAGGTGTAGGCTAATTAAAAAATAAAAAACTCATTAGGTTACTCATGATTAAACCAAAACAGATTTTAAATTGTAAAATAAAGGAAATGGACTGTCCAGACACCTCCCTCTGCTGGGCGGTGAAGCTCCACCTTTCTCTGACAGCTCTCTCTGTCCCCAGCAGAAAAGTGGTTCTGTTAGTCTAACAACATTAAAGGGCCCAGAGGAAGGCTTAGCCTTAGAAACGTTGGGGAGTTTGGGGCACCAGACCTTGGGACGGGGTGGGCTCTCTAACACAGCTACCCTGAGGGGGGGCAACAAGATCGGGTCAGTCCCCGGGGGGGTCGGTTGGGGGGTCGGTCATCCGGTGAAACACACAGGGAGATAACTCGATGACCACATAGGGCATAATAACGGAAAGGACAAACGGCAGAGCCATTTGGACTATCTGAGAAAACATAGAGCCACCCAACCCGCTGAGCCATCCCACACATGTAAATCAGTCTGTATCCCACCTCCATCCTGATCAGGCCAGAGCAGCTCATCTCCAACACAGCAGAGCTCACCTGAGGCCTCTTCTATGCTCTCACACATGACTCAAGGGTTCTGCCAGTTGAGTTTGAACAGGAGAGAAGTGAGCGAGACCAGTTGGTAATTGGGTGTCTCACCCTCCCCCCCTCCCCAAGCCCCCCTCACACACCCTTCATGTGTGTGTGTGTGTGGGCGCATGGTTGTGTCATGTATGCATTATGTAATGCATACATACATGTACTGCATTAAGTGTTATGTATGTGCACGCGTGTGTGTTAATATATGAGAGTGTTGAGAGAGAGAGAGAGAGACTATAACTGACACAGAGACACTGAGGCCCCTAACCCAGAACACAGGGACCCTCAGAACCCCTCTGTGTGTGTGTGTGTGTGTGTGTGTGTGTGTGTGTGTGTGTGTGTGTCTGTCTACACCCTCACCCCCCCCCCCCAACTCCCACTCAGAGACACTGAGGCCCCGCCGACCCCCGAGGACCCTACCCAGCACCCTTCGTGTGTGTGTGTGTGTGTGTGTGTGTGTGTGTGTGTGTGTGTGTGTGTGTGTGTGTGTGTGTGTCTACAACCGACAGAGAGACGCTGAGGACCCCCACCTCCATACCCTGACCCCAGGGAGGAGGTCCTCCTGGGTGAAGGAGGACCAGAAGGTGTGGAGGTGTGTCAGTGTGTCTGAGGACCCTCCTCCACCTGGGGACACTCTGTAGAAGGACAGAGAGCCAGCAGGCCGGTCCAGATACACTCCTACTGTGGTGGAGCCAGCGGGGGGGGGAGGGAGGGCTGTTACTGTACCGTTGTACACGGCAGAGTAACGACCATCATCACAATCAAGACTCCAGGACTTGTTGTTCAGTCCAAGCCTGCTGTCACCACCCCCTCCTCTCCTTGTGATTCCTCTGTATGTCACTCCTATAACAACACCTCCTTCCCTCTCTACCTCCCAGTAACAGCGGCCAGTCAGAGCCTCTCTACCCAACACCTGGTCCCAGTAGTCAAATCTCTCTGGGTGATCCGGATACGGCTGGTCCTCTCTAACCCACGTCACCTTCCTGTTGTCCTCAGACAGAGAGAGTTCTCTGTGGGCCGTGTTGGGGTCCAGGGTGAGTTCACAGGCATCTGAGGGAGAACCAGACATGATGAGCTGCTAAACCGCTCTTCATCCTCATCATCATCACTGGTACTGTTCTCCTGAACATGACATGTGAGGGGGGGGGGTCATGTGATGTTATAGTAACGCTATTGCTTCAGACTCCGCCTTCACCCCCTCCCCGCCCCCGAGCACAGACCCTCCCCTCAGCACCCTTTGTTGTGTGTGTGTGTGTGTGTGTGTGTGTGTGTGTGTGTGTGTGTGTGTGTGTGTGTGTGTGTGTGTGTGTGTGTGTGTGTGGACCCTCAGCCCCATCTCCCCCCCCCCTCCCCCGAGCCCAGATGTTATCTTCATGATGATTGGACAGTATTAATATATGGAAGATACATGATGTCAGCCATCATCCTCATTCCCAGTAGGATCTGATCTCACTTCCTGCTGTGTGGATGGGCTTTCCATCTCAGTAGTGAGTGTGTGATGTGATGAATCAAACAGACACTTACACTTCTTTAGAGCTGGTTTCAGCCTCCACACTCCACCGTGCTCCACACTGGGGGGGAAACAAAGTGAGAGCAGCATGTTGAAACATTCACCTTCATCATCGGCCGTCTCATCACGTTGTACACAACGTGAGTTACAGCTGCCTCTTCAAACCACTTCATCTAGCAGCGGCTTGAATCCTCGTAGGAGACTTTGTCCCTGAGTGGTGAGCTGTCCTCTCCATACCTGAGAGTGTCCAGTCTCCAGCGTGGATCCTCCAGTCCAGCAGAGAGCAGCGCAGCTCCAGAGTCTCCTGGGTGATTGTAGCTCAGGTCCAGCTCTCTCAGATGGGAGGGGTTGGAGCTCAGAGCTGAGGCCAGAGAAGCACAGCCTTCCTGTGTGACCAGGCAGCCAGACAAGCTACACACACACACACACACACACACACACACACACACACACACACACACACACACACACACACACACACACGTGTGTAAAATCCTGTGTTTTTCCAGTCTGCCAACCAGTTTGTGAACGTCCTAATCCAAACACAAGTGGCGTTGCCTTGGTGACGGTCCTTTTATGAAGCACTTCCTGGTCCAGGGAAGGGACACCCACGGCGAGGTGTGTGTGGATGTGTGGAGCTCCTTCCGGCCAGCGGTTGAAGATGGCAGCTGTAGAGCGAGGTCCACTCAACGACAGGACTTTTGGCTTCTTTAGATTTCATCTGATTAAACACACACTCCCTTTCTACAATTGTGCTGTTACAATATAGCTGGACTTAACTATTAATTAACAAGTATTAATCCTTGGCTTTCCTTATTTATTAGTTCATAATGAATAGAGCTTTAATGAGTTTGTCTCTTCACTGGGTACACAATATAACAATGTTATTCCTATCTATTCCTATCTGTGAATAAAGAATTAGCAATTTAGATAATGAGTACTGGATATAGTATGCGTTAAAACACGTTTTGTGCGACAATTGCAAGTTTCAAATATCTCAAATATGTTTTATATCTTTCCAGAGACCCTCCAAAATGTCTCTGTTGAGGCTTTCAGGGGGTCCGAGATGTCCAACTAGGGGTTAGACCCTCCCAAGACGCCCTGTGCTTCACCCTGCCCTATCTATCACCGTCCCGTATACGGGGGACAGTGGGGGGGCAATATTATTATATTTAGAGTTAATTTTTATATTTGGAATTAAAAGGTTGCAGGCATATGGATTTATTAGAATATCCACCTAAACAACAAGGTGTTACATTTACATTTACATTTAGGGCATTTAGCAGACGCTTTTATCCAAAGCGACTTACAATAAGTGCATTTGTTACAATAAGTACATTTGTCATAAGAAGTGAAACAATATATCGCTGTCGGTACAGTAAAGACGTTCATTGAACCAAGTGCAAGTATTACAATCACTAGGCTAACCCATTCCCCGTGTAGCAGCAATAGCAGCGATAGCAGCTACTGTAGATGCTACACAATTAAGTACCTTGAATAAGTGTAATGTACAAGTGCCAGGACGTACAACATCAAAACGGCTAAACGTCAGAGATATGCAGGTATCAAAACAATTCTAAAAGAGAGGGGGATTCTGTTCCAATCCCCAAGGGACACACTAAGAGTTCACTGGACCGTAGGAGTCAAAGTATACAACAGCGCTCAGGATGCGGCGAGGGCGATGCGGCAGAGAGGATGGCAGGTCCCAGACCCGGGAGGGGAGAGACCGACACCTCTGCGGAGACTGGAGGCAGTGCGCAAGTGGACCAAAATCAGGAGATGAGCGTACGAGGGAGAATAAAGGACGTGAAGCGCCACGGTGACCGATAAGTAAAGAGCACGGACACCAACACAGATTTTAGTTTAGAACTTTTTAATTACGCCTATTGTTTCGTGGCTTGACGGTCCTTTCGAAACACCGCAGTGATGTGATCATTTACAAGAGCATAGGCTGAGGGACTTATAGGATCACTTGTGGCAAATGTATATTTATGCCAAGGGTTCAAATAATGAATGGAAAATGTACACAAAGCCAGGAGCTCTGGAATTTAGATGTTGGACACTTATAGTGAGCTCGGGAGATCACCGCCTGAGGAGATCTTTGCCACTAAGGTGGCCCTCTCACTAGGAGAGGCTCTACCCCTCACCTACCTACAGGGGACAGGGGGACATATTTGAAACCCTGAAACGCCTTTGAAGTTCAAGTTCTGATTGTTCAAATTTGTTTTTATTTATTTATTTGATTTCAGGACAATTTACATCAATAAACATGTACAGCAGCACACGTCAATATGCCAGATTGTATCCCGGGGCCTAATATCCATCTGTAGTCCATTAGGCAGGTGGATGTTACAGTACAAATGAAAAACAATATACAATAGTAAAATTTGCTACATAAAACAGGGAGAAACAGAAAGAAAGAAAAAAAGTTTAGTTCAGCAGTTGCTGTAATTTTACATATTGGGTTATGTGACATGTGGAGAACAGAATAATGTTTCGAGAGGAATTATTATGCAATGTAGGGGTATTAGAACGGTGTCATTAAATGTTAATGGTATGAACAATCCGATAAAAAGAGGGAAAGAGTTAACAAACTTTAGAAAGAAGGAGTTGCAGCTTATTTTTTTTACAAGAAACACGTGTCATCACAAGAACTTGAACAATTTAAAAGATATGGATATAACAATGCATTTTAAAGCTCATTTAAGCAGTCTCATAGGAGAGGGGTGTCCGCACTAATAAAAAACTCAGTGAAATTTGAAACTAACAAAGAAATAGGTGACAGGGAAGGAAGGTATGTGGTGGTTTAGGAAGAACCATTTGTCCTTCCAAAAATGGAAGGACAAATGGTTACATTGATTAATGTGTACGCACCACCGGACAGCGATAAGACATTCTTTGAGGAGCTATTTGATGTCATAGCTGTGGAAATGGATGGGATCTTGATTTGCGGGGGGGGGGGACGACTTCAATGTGGTTTTTAATCATGACTTAGATACGATGAGTACAAGAAAAGGTAGGACACATATCTCCAAGTACATGAAAATACAAATGAAGCAGCTAGGAATCACAGATACAGTGGGGCAAAAAAGTATTTAGTCAGCCACCAATTGTGCAAGTTCTCCCACTTAAAAAGATGAGAGAGGCCTGTAATTTTCATCATAGGTATACCTCAGCTATGAGAGACAAAATGAAAAAAATAAATCTAGAAAATCACATTGTCTGATTTTTAAAGAATTTATTTGCAAATTATGGTGGAAAATAAGTATTTGGTCAATAACAAAAGGTCATCTCAATACTTTGTTACATGCCCTTTGTTGGCAATGACAGAGGTCAAACGTTTTCTGTAAGTCTTTACAAGGTTTTCACACACTGCTGCTGGTATTTTGGCCCATTCCTCCATGCAGATCTCCTCTAGAGCAGTGATGTTTTTGGGCCTTCGCTGGGCAACACGGACTTTCAACTCCCTCCAAAGATTTTCTATGGGGTTGAGATCTGGAGACTGGCTAGGCCACTTCAGGACCTTGAAATGCTTCTTACGAAGCCACTCCTTCGTTGCCCGGGCGGTGTGTTTGGGGTCATTGTCATGCTGAAAGACCCAGCCACGTTTCATCTTCAGTGCCCTTGCTGATGGAAGGAGGTTTTCACTCAAAATCTCACGATACATGGCCCCATTCATTCTTTCCGTCATACGGATCAGACGTCCTGGTCCCTTGGCAGAAAAACAGCCCCAAAGCATGATGTTTCCACCCCCATGCTTCACTGTAGGTATGGTGTTCTTTGGATACAACTCAGCATTCTTTCTCCTCCAAACACGACGAGTTGAGTTTTTACCAAAAAGTTATATTTTGGTTTCATCTGACCATATGACATTCTCCCAATCCTGTTCTGGATCATCCAAATGCTCTCTAGCAAACTTCAAACAGGCCCGGACATGCACTGGCTTTAGCAGGGGGACACGTCTGGCACTGCAGGATTTGAGTCCCTGGCGGCGTAGTGTGTTAGTGATGGTAGCCTTTGTTACTTTGGTCCCAGCTCTCTGGAGGTCATTCGCTAGGTCCCCCCGTGTGGTTCTGGGATTTTTATTCACCGTTCTTGTGATCATTTTGACCCCACAGGGTGAGATCTTGCGTGGAGCCTCAGATCGAGGGAGATTATCAGTGGTCTTGTATGTATTCCATTTCCTAATAATTGCTCCCACAGTTGATTTCTTCACACCAAGCTGCTTACCTATTGCAGATTCAGACTTCCCAGCCTGGTGCAGGTCTACAATTGTGTTTCTGGTGTCCTTTGACAGCTCTTTGGTCTTGGTCATAGTGGAGTTTGGAGTGTGACTGTTTGAGTTTGTTGACAGGTGTCTTTTATACGGATAAGGAGTTCAAACAGGTGCCATTAATACAGGTAACAAGTGGAGGACAAAGGAGCCTCTTAAAGAAGAAGTTACAGGTCTGTGACAGCCAGAAATCTTGCTGGTTTGTAGGTGACCAAATACTTATTTTCCACCATAATTTGCAAATAAATTCTTAAAAAATCAGACAATGTGATTTTCTGGATTTTCTTTTTCATTTTGTCTCTCATAGCTGAGGTTTACCTATGATGAAAATTACAGGCCTCTCTCGTCTTTTTAAGTGGGAGAACTTGCACAATTGGTGGCTGACTAAATACTTTTTTGCCCCACTGTATATGAAGAGATAGGCATACACTAGATAGAGACTACTCATACTATTCACATCCACACTCAACCTATGCTAGAATAGACTATTTTCTCATGTCCATGGAGGATAAAATCAGGGTAGAAGACTGTAAGATAGGTGTTACCGACTTGTCTGACCATAGTGCAGTATATCTGACGGTGAGTCAAACCGGTAGGAGAAAGAACACAGTCTGGAGGTTAAATGTTGGTCTACTGAATAATAAGGAATTAGAGAAAGAAATAAAGGGAGATATAACAAGATATAGTGAAGAAAATGACAATGGAGAAGTAAACCCTATTATTCTGTGGGACGCTCTGAAGGCAGTAATAAGGGGGAAACTCATAGCACGAACGGCACACCTTAAAAAGACCAAACTGGAACTGTATCAAAACTTAACAGGGCAACTAAAAGAGTTTAAAATACAACATAAAAACACAAATGACCAGGAGGCACTTGCAAAGGTCAAAGAAACTAGAAGCAAGATAGATAAGATATTATTGACAGAGGTGGAGAAAAAGTGAGGTTTGTGAGGCAGGCGTACTATGAAGGGGGACCCAAAGCAAATAAATTATTTGCCAGAAGGATTAGGGTACAAAAAAAATTTAGCACTATTCATAAGATTAGGAACCCGAACATTAATGAGTTATTTAAAGAGCCAGAGGAAATAGAGGGAGCACTTGAGGAATACTATAGGACACTATACACACAACCAGCTGCAGCAGATGAAGAGAGTATCAAGACATTTTTAGAGGGGCTAGACTTATTCATCGATAGGGGAAGGGCAGAATAAATTCTCCAACTCAGATATTACGGAGGAAGAGGTGGGGAATGCAATTAGTAGAACGAGAAATAGTAAATCATCAGGTAGTGATGGATTCCCATCGGAATTCTATAAAGTATTTAGGCAGGAACCCCTTATTGTTAGCATCATTTAGATACTATATGGGCAAAACTCCCCCATCCTGGAAAGAGGCTATTATTTCTATAATACCTAAAGAGGGCAGGGATACAGAACTGTGTAGTAGCTATAGACCGATATCCATGCTTAATGTTGACTATAAGATCTTTACTTCAATTATCTCAAAAAGATTTGAGTCATTCATGCCCAATATTATAGATAAAGACCAGACTGGTTTCATAAAAGGAAGGCAGGCACAGGACAATATAAGGAAGACAATTCATATAGTGGAGGAATTTAAAAGGAGGGGAAAGAGTCTGGTCTTAGTGAGTTTAGATGCGGAAAAGGCATTTGATTGTGTGGGGTGGACCTACCTGTATAAAGTCCTAGAAAAATTTGGCTTCAATAGAGACTCTATCAAATGCATACGGTCATTGCATCATGAGCCAACGGCAAGAGTGAAAGTGAATGGTAGTCTGACAGATCGGATTAAGCTAGAGCGGTCGACACGATGAACCCCCGATTCTGGGGGGTTCATTTATCCTGGGGTTTGGACCCTTTCGGGGACAGTGTGGTTGTTAGATTGAGTGGGGTTAATGGGTTGGGATTGTTAATTAGTTGTGTGTTGTTGAGTGTTGACATGTTGTGTGTATCGTTGCCGCCACCGTCACCGAGAGTGACGTCTTTGTTTATTGGGTGCGCTGTTTTCCATGTTTGATGTTGGTCGTGAATGAAGGCAGTCCAGAGTCGTGCGGTGTATGGGGCACGGAACTGCATAATTGGTTTAACCTGGGCTCCCGTCTCATCCTTCCTGTGCTGCTCGCCATAATACGTTTGGTTTTCTAAACCACACCACATTTGGATTGGGACCATGGGGCCACACGTGGAAGAAGGCCTTTATGGAAACAAGCGGGTATTCAACGGCCAGATAATATATCAGTATTGTAGCGCCCCAAGCCCTAGTCTCTATTCCGCTGTGGAGCGAGGTCCACTCAACGACAGGACTTTTGGCTTCTTTTTATTTCACTAGATTAAAGTATCACCTTTACCTAGAACTCGGCAAGATTGTAGTACCATCTAGATTATAGATCAATCAGGGAAACCACTAACATGATCAAAAGTATTATTATCATGGGTGCAAACTGGTGATGGCCAAAAAAGGTGACGACATTTTACTGTCAAATGAAAGATCACTGGACGGGCCCAGGCCTTCCTGTGATTCATGCTCCGTTCTAACATTTTAAGTGACTCATTAAAGCAGTCAGTGATGTTCAGACCTACTGTATGAAGCAGTGCTCACAACAACCTAATCCATTAGAATTTAAAATGTATTCATGTGAAACTTAAAATACATTCAAGGTAAGTAAC
Organism: Pollachius pollachius; assembly: GCF_949987615.1. NCBI lineage: Eukaryota > Metazoa > Chordata > Actinopteri > Gadiformes > Gadidae > Pollachius > Pollachius pollachius. The sequence goes on from NC_136950.1 coordinate 782,491, forward strand.
ATACAATACCTTTCAGTAATATTTGCAAACCCTCTTTGACAAATAATGTTAATTTTCTAATGGTAGCACTCTGGCCTACATCATCTGTTATAAGAGACAGTTTACTAAATAAACGACTGGCCGATAGACTACTAATTTTCCAATTTTCATGTGTGGATGGACGAAGGAATCAGGAATAGTTCACTCAGAATGCATAATAATGTAGTGGTCTCACCCTATAGTCTGTGGGCCAGGACTGATGCAAAGTCAATCCTGGCCAAGCAGCAGAAGTTAAGTGACAATGTGCCAACATTACTGGCTCATTTATGGGTGCACTAAAGATGCAAGAGTAGTCTTAATGTCACTGCTTATAACACAGGGCGCTTTAAGACATTTAGAGTATCCCCACTTCTCCCAGAACCACTACATCACTGCTTACAGCTGTTGAAATACAGCTTGACTTAACTATCAATTAACAAGTATTAATCCTTGGCTTTCCTTATTTATTAGTTCATAATCAATAGAGCTTTAATGAGTCTGTTTCTTCATTGGGTACATAATATAACAATATTATTCTGTATCCTATTCATATTTGTGAATACAAAATTAGCAATTTAGATAATGAGTACTGGATATAGTATGCTTTAAAACACGTTTAGCGTGACAAGTTTCAAATATTTCAAATATCTTTTATATCTTTCCAGAGACCCTCCAAAATGTTTCTGTTGAGGCTTTCAGGGGGTCTGAGGTAGGGGTTAGACCCTCCCAAGACCCCCTGTACTTCACACTGCTCTAAACTATCACCATCCCATATAAGGGACAGTGGGGGGGCAATATTATTATACTTATACGATTTTTTGTAAATGTCATTACATTTTTAAATTTGCAATTGAAAAGTTGCAGGCATATGGATGTATAAGAATATCCACCTAAACAACAAGGTGTTACTTCTCCAATGACCCAAGTCATGGATCTGGTCATCACAGGTACTGAGTTAAAAGCTGAGTTATATAACTGTCCTCTGATGTGGAACTTGTGTTGTAACTGTTTGACCATTGAGTAAAACTGACCTTAGAGTTTCCAGTGTACAGTGTGGACTCCCCAGTCCAGCAGAGAGCAGCTCCACTCCTGAATCCTGCAGATCATTGGTACTCAGGTCCAGCTCTCTCAGACTAGAGGAGTTGGAGCTGAGAACTGAGGCCAGAGCTTCACAGCATTCCTCTGACAGATGACAGCCATTCAGCCTTCACACAAACAATAAACACAACATGTTAGGAACCATGAATAATGTTTTAGGATCATTGAAACCAAAGTAATTTTACACACATGAACAAAAAATATAATTAAAGTTAATGAACTTTAAATATTAAGAGTCAGATTCCACAAAGTTTCACAAATCTCGTCAATATACTTCCCTTAAAATAAGTTTTATGTATTATGATGTTAATTAAACTTAATAAATAATTTTAAGGAAAGCTTACTGTCTGATTACATGATAAGCAGAATATAAATGTTACAATACACACCTTGTAGCGTCATTAACAAACTAAGAATGTGTTACAACACACACCTCATACCGTCATTAACAAACTAAGAATGTGTTACAACACACACCTCATACCGTCATTAACAAACTAAGAATGTGTTACAACACACACCTCATACCGTCATTAACAAACTAAGAATGTGTTACAACACACACCTCATACCGTCATTAACAAACTAAGAATGTGTTACAACACACACCTCATACCGTCATTAACAAACTAAGAATGTGTTACAACACACACCTCATACCGTCATAAACAAACTAAGAATGTGTTACAACTCACACCTCATACCGTCATTAACAAACTAAGAATGTGTTACAACACACACCTCATACCGTCATTAACAAACTAAGAATGTGTTACAACACACACCTCATACCGTCATTAACAAACTAAGAATGTGTTACAACACACACCTCATACCGTCATTAACAAACTAAGAATGTGTTACAACACACACCTCATACCGTCATTAACAAACTAAGAATGTGTTACAACACACCTCATACCGTCATTAACAAACTAAGAATGTGTTACAACGCACACTGTAATGGGAAAATTAAATTTTTGCATTGTGTTTCTCTAACTGCCCTTTGATGTCTGTACCTTTTTCCCTGACCCCTTGGTGGGGTCAAGGGGCACGGCTACGTCTCCCTCTGATACAGACATGAAGGTTTCCATCTATTATTGACTACCATCTGGTTTACCATATAAGTTTTATTGGGGAGCAGAGCTGTTAGCAGCATCCTGACAACACTGTTTAAGAAGTCCTTGCTTTGCCAATGCTTTGGACTTCTCCTTGCGGAGCTCTTGGAGAGCCGCAGGGTGAACTCCCATCTGAGGCCTCAGATTACTGTATGTTTGTTGTATGTTATTATATGTTTATTACTTAAATCTTTTCAACATCGTCTGATGTGTAACTTGTGGTGTAAGTATTTGACCATTGAGTGAAACTGACCTGAGAGTTTCCAGTGTACAGTGTGGACTCCCCAGACCAGCAGAGAGCAGCTTCACTCCTGAATCCTGCAGATCATTGGTACTCAGGTCCAGCTCTCTCAGACTAGAGGAGTTGGAGCTGAGAACTGAGGCCAGAGCTTCACAGCATTCCTCTGACAGATCGCAGCCATTCAGCCTTCACACGCAAGAAACACAACATGTCAGGAATTGGGTTGAATGTTTCATTTGAAATTTGTTATTAGATATGTTTTATTATTTTGACTAAATGTCAGTACAGTAGATTTTCAAAATATGTCTTAGTTAGAGGACAAATAACCTAAAATCCTGAAATTGTCCATAAAAATACCAAGTTCTAAGAATAATCTATTACACTTTACTAAACAATTCTAAGGGCAACCTTACATGATTATGAGTAGAATAGGAATGTAATAAAACACACATCTTATACCATCATTAACAAACTGAATCCAACGTACACCTTGTATTGTCATGGCAACACAAATAGAGTGAGATGAGGTTTTGTGTTTGATAAGATGAGTGATAATGGCGCTGCGATGGACACAGACTGCCAAGGTTTAGTTCAGTGCAGAGTTAAAGTGCGGCTGTATTGTGACGCCAATGTGATCGCTCTATTGGTAAACACGACCCACTTAAGTTCCCATGAAGACACTCTGCTTTGATCAGAAAACTAAAACACTGGTTTGTACTTTGTGAAAAGTTTCATTGAAACGTCACCGCAGCACTAGCACTACTCAAGAGCATGTGAAGAAATGCACTATTCTGGATGACCCAGAGAAGAAGATACATCCTTATTGGAGTATATTATCCAATCAGCAGCCAGTTATTATTAGTAGGTATTTGATTGAGGAGGAGGAGGATGAAGAGTTGGTTGGTGAGGAAAGAGATGTCGAGGCGCTGGCGGTAAAAACAGAAAAGGACCCTGTTACGGTTGCGGACCGACACCCCGCCCTCATGGGTAAAATCCTCTGTTTGTCGATGGCCATGCAGATGACCATGTGCTTTTCCCCGGACGTGATTGGTTGCTGCATCGGAAAGCCGAGGATCCGAGGAAGATAAAAGACGGGCGAGCTCAACATTCGCGGCAGCTTGTCTCGGATTTGCAGCTTGCCATTTAGGTCTTCAAATGCTTTCTTTTTTTACTTGATTGAGGCTCTTGTTAGCTACCTGGGAACTGGGCCTAGGGAAAGTTTGTTAGACACTATCGAAAACCGACACGCATTTACTCCTTTGTTTAGGAACACTAGGCGCAGGGGTGCTGTTCCACTTGTGTATTTTAGAGAGCTTTTCTTTGGTTTTATTCATTTCTTTGATTTGGACAGCACCCAATGGCCCTTTTCCTTTTGTAGTTTTGCCTCCTCTGTTTGTGTTTAATTGACTACCCCAAGATCCAGGTTGAATAAATGACTTTAAGTTAACCAAAGACATCTGGTTTTATGTTGCCACCCCTTCCCCTAGCGGGGGACGTAACAGACCCCCTATGCAATTATAACATTAACAACTTATTTAAAGTCAGTGAATCTGTTCATCTTTCTGGAGGTAAATCTATTCAATGTCCTCTGATCTTGTGGTGTAACTGTTTGACCATTGGGTAAAACTGACCTGAGAGTTTCCAGTGTACAGTGTGGACTGCCCAGTCCAGCAGAGAGCAGCTTCACTCCTGAATCCTGCAGATCATTGGTACTCAGGTCCAGCTCTCTCAGACTAGAGGAGTTGGAGCTGAGAACTGAGGCCAGAGCTTCACAGCATGTTTTGTTAACACTGCTTGTTAAAATGTTTTTATTTTTACAAGCTCTATTGTAGTGTTGAGACTGTCAGAGAACGCATCTGTACATCAGACTTTGAACTTCTAACTGTACCATTGTGTCCTTTCTATCTACCACGTTGAGTTCCCTCAACTCTTTTCAACAGCAGTCTGTATACATCCAAGGGCAAATGATGCCTCTGCCTCCACAAACTCTTTGACGTAGTGCTAAAATGACTGTCAATTTCACCAGATGCGCCCAACTTCATTTTAGGTGATTTTAACCATGTGTCCCTTAAAAAGACACAGCAATTTGTCACCTGTCCAACCAGGCAGGATAAGACACTTGATCTCTGTTATGGGTCAGTAAGGGACACATACAAATCACTGCCACTTCCCCCGCTGGGGTCAGCTGATCACAATTGCGTGCATCAATCGCCGACATACAAGACTGTTTAAAAGAGAGAAAATACTGAAATGAGGAAAAACAAGAACTGGACAGAAGAAGCTGTGGACTGTCTAAGGCAGGGGTCGGCAACCTGCGGCTCTTTAGCCCCTCAGCCGTGGCTCCCTGCAGTTTTCTTAAAAAAAAATAAATAAATAAATAAATTATAAATAATAAATATTATATATATATTTTTATATGTATCGTCAACTAAACGAGAGGTCGCAATGGATGCGCAATAGCGCTACCGTGAGGGGGGGAGTGAATGACAAAGCTTCGTTGATTTGCAGGTGGCTAATCCCAGTAGGAGTTAAATCTTTAACTGGCATCTGGCATCAGGAAGTAGCCTAGATGCTGCCATTGGCAGGAGGCGGGACATGCCAGTGAGCCGCCAATCAGCAGCATCCACCGTTGACAGCCAATTGCACGAACGAATACTGAGCGAGAAGGGTTTACAGCATTAAAGTTCGTAGTCAAAAAGTTATTTAGCTGTGTTGAATATTAAAGTTTCAGTACGTTATATTTTGATAATAAAGGTCCTTACAGTTTTTTCATTACTTGACTATTGTATCGCTATGCTATGCTATGCTATCTATTCCTTGTTTACATTGCTGGCCATGACCGATCACGTAGAACGTCAACGGTTGACGCTGCTGACTGGCTACTGTAGTCTACTGTAGGCTACTGTAGGCTATCCCTGATGCCACATGACAGCTAAAGATTTAACCATGTAACTCCCTCTCTGACTAATATTGAGTAAACTTACCATGGATAAATCCAAGAAAAGAAAAGTGGCAGAGGAAAATCGAGATTTTAATTCAGCGTGGACAGATTCATTTGCTTTCAGTACTACTGATGCAGGCTTACCTATATGCTTGATATGTGGCGAGAAATTAGCCAATAACAAAAAATGTAATGTTGAAAGACATTTCCAGAACAAACACTCCGCATTTGCTGAAAAGTACCAAGCAGGAGATGAAAGGAAAAGAGCGATTTCGGAACTGCTGCGGAAATGTGAGCAGAGTAAAATTACTTTTAAGAAATGGATCAAGTCTCCAAATTCAACAACTGCTGCTAGTTTTGCGGCAGCTCAGGAGATCGTCAGGTGCGGAAAGCCATTCACAGATGGAGAATACTTGAAAGAGACATTCATTAAAATATCAGAACATCTATTCTCGGACTTTAAAAACAAAACTGAAATTGTTCAGAAAATTAAAGATATGCCTCTCTCTGCAAAAACCGTAAAGGACAGGACCATTAAGATGTCAGAAAACATCACCAGTCAACAAATTAACGACATAAATTCAGCTCCAGCATTCTCCATCGCCTGTGATGAGTCCAGTGATGTGAACGACATTGAACAACTAGCGCTGTTATGCAAATACGTGAACTCTGACGGGCCGCAGGAAGAAATTATTGAGTTGATACCGCTCAAAGGCCAAACACGGGGGGAGGACATTTGTGAGGCTGTGGTGAATTGTTTAAAAGCCAAAGGAATAAATACCACCAACATGGTGTCAGTGGCTACTGATGGGGCACCTAGTATGAGAGGAACACAGAAGGGGTTTATTACTTTACTTCAGAAGTCGCTGGGTTGAGAGCTGCTGAGGTTTCACTGCATCCTGCACCAAGAAGCACTGTGCGCTCAAACATTTCCCCCCGAATGCAAAGAGGTGATGGACCTTGTCATTCAGATAGTCAACAAAATAATGGCAAAAGGGTTAAACCACCGACAGTTCTGTTCATTGTTAGATGAAGTCGACAGCGCATATTCGGATCTCCTGCTGCATAACAAAGTCCGGTGGCTGTCCAGGGGAGAAGTGCTTAAATGGTTTGCGGCTTGTCTGGAACAAGTGAAAACTTTCCTGGAAAGTAAGGGCCTCACCTATCCAGAACTGGAACACCCAGATTGGCTGGAAAAGCTGCACTTCATGGTGGATATGACAGGTCACCTTAACATTCTGAACAGAAGTCTCCAGGGAAAAGGAAGCACTGCCCTTCAGCTGCTGGAGTATGTTTTGGCGTTCGAGCGCAAGATGACAGTGTTTGCCAGAGATGTGGAGAAAGGTACGTTCTCTCACTTCCCCTCCCTGAGAGAGTTCAAAACGTCACACAACATCAATTGTGAGTACTTGCAGCACACGATCATTGCAATGCAAACTGCATTTGGACAAAGATTCAGTGAGTTCAGAAAGGAAAAAAGCACATTATCCTTCCCCGTCACACCCCTGGACATCGACCCGTCCATGCTGAACATGTCAGCATTCACTTTCGTGAGTCAACCCTATCTTGAAATTGAACTGGCTGACATAGCTGACAAAGAGGTATGGGTGTCCAAGTTCAAAAGTCTGACAGCTGATCTCGAAGACGTCGCCCGTCGGAAGGCTATTCTCGCTCGAGAACACAAATGGAGCGAAATAGAAAACCTTCCCAAACCCGACAAACTTGTGTTTGAGACATGGAATGCAATTCCCGAAACTTATCACAACATCAAGAAGTATGCCTTTGGAGTCCTGTCCATCTTTGGATCCACATACTTATGCGAGCAAATATTTTCTAACATGAACTATGTCAAATCAAAATATCGCTCACGCCTCACAGATGTCAGCCTGCAATCCTGCGTTAAGATGAAGGTCACGTCCTTCAGCCCCGACATAGAAAAGCTCAGCAGTGATGTTCAGAAACAGAAATCACATTAAACAGGTGAGGACACTACAATTTAATAGGCTATTATTTTGCACCAAAAAATATATATTTTAGAAACTGAGCTGGTGTGTTATTTTGATTTCTGTTCAGATTCGATGGTTTATTGCTGTGGCCGAGGAAAAATCAAGAGGATGACAACAAACCTATGTTTACCTGTTTAGGTGTTCTTTATGTTTAGACTTATTATAGCCTACTCGTTCTATATGTTTGATTTATTTCAAAGTTATTTCTCCTCTTCATAAGAGTTTGAGGTTTTCCTGTTAGAACAGCAATCAAATGTTCTTCAACAGCTTTCTCTTTGTTGTTTTATAATTTCATGAATGCAACGAACTATGTTCTTTATGTTTAGACTTATTATACTCGTTCTATATGTTTGATTTATTTCAAAGTTATTTCTCCTCTTCATAAGAGTTTGAGGTTTTCCTGTTAGAACAGCAATAAAATGTTCTTCAACAGCTTTCTCTTTGTTGTTTTATAATTTCATGAATGCAACGAACTATGTTTTTTTTTACAGAGTGTCACAGGGAGGGGGTGAATTAAAAAGTTTGCGGCTCCAAACATTTTTTTTTTGCGGGAGATGGGCCAAAATGGCTCTTTTGATACAAAAGGTTGCCGACCCCTGGTCTAAGGGAATGTTATGAGAGCACGGACTGGGACATGTTTAAACAGTTCTGTGATGATGACTTGGACGAGCTGGCTGATGTAGTATGTTCATATGCTGCCTTCTGTAGAGACACAATTATACCACGCAAACAGGTTAAAAATTGTCCAAACAATAAACAATGGGTGAATAGTTCTGTTAAATCTTATGTACAGAAAGAAAGGCTTGCTTTTAAGAGTGGAGCAGTCTCTGAGTTGCATGTGGCTAACAAAGAGCTGAAAATTGAAATGTTTAAAGCAAAACAGAAATATGAGACTGAACTGGAGAATAAAATGGCTGCCAATAATCTGGGCTCAGCCTGGTCCAGTATGAAAACCATAACGGCCTCCAGAATCAGAGAAACAGTTATGTCTCTCTCTGGTGGACTTCAAGTCGGACACTGAGTTTGCTGATGCTCTTAATTTCTTTTATAATCATTGTGATACCCTTGATTTCAGCCATGAGGTTCAGGAACTTGGTTTTAAACTCAAAGACAAACAGCACTTTCAACTATCACAAAATTACATTTTAAACGTCTTTCAGTCGACAAAGGTCAACAAAAGTACAGGCGCTGACAATATATGACACAGCATGTCCCTAAAGTCGGGAAGGATGTTGTGGTAGTCGCTGTCCCCAAATTGAGTGGTCCAAAAACCCTTAATGATTTTAGACCAGTGGCTCTTACATCAATAATAATGAAAAACTTCAAGAGATTGGTAAGGTCAGAGATCATGCGAAAAACTGAGCATGTACTTGATCCCATGCAGTTTGCCTACAGGCCACATAGGGGTGTAGAGGATGCCACTGTCACTTTGCTCCACTCACGTTCGAAACAGTTGGAGGGAGGTGGGTCTCATGCACGACTCCTTTTTGTTGACTTCTCATGTGCCTTTAATACAATCGAACCCCACATCCTGGCGGGCCGGCTTTTAGAACAATTCAACCTAGATTTTAATGTTGTGGGTTGGATCGGAGATTTTTTTACCGGAAGGACACAGACAGTAGAGTAAACGGAGTACTCTCTAGCCAACTCTGCTCCTCTACTGGTTCACCACAGGGATGTGTGCTGTCACCCTTACCTTTCATCCTATACACCAACATGTCTCAAAGTAATATGAAAACAGGACCATAATTAAGTTTGCGGATGACTCTGTTATTGTAAGTCTCCTCCAGAAAAATGAGACTAGTCATGGCCCGATAATTGAGGATTTTGTGAAGTGGTGTGAGGAGTCACATCTTCAATTAAACATATCCAAAACAAAAGATATGATAATTAATTTTAGAAAACATGCTTCCCCTCACGATGTCACGACAATAAAAGCAAAACCAGTGCAGTATGTGGATTCGTATAAATACCTTTAGTGGGGTCGTATAAGGCTCAGTCATTTCAAATTCGTGTTAAAGTTTGGTTTTCACTTCCAAGTTGATGTTTAGGGTCTACAGAAAAATTTGAGTCCGAGTGAATGAATGAAAAATGGCCTCTAGGGGGCGCCGCAAAATATGTAAACTGCTACAACTTTTGATTAGATTATCCAATTTTAACATATGAGGTATGTATGGATTCAGAATTAAAATGAGAAACAGGTATACCAAGTATTTGGTGACCAGATAAAAATAAATACACTTTTATCCCAAAATATTACATGGACACAAGCGAAATTATGCTTTTTTTGGAGATAAAGTCTGGAAATGTCCTCAAAGTTGCTATGAAACATGATTTTTAAAGTTATTGTAAATAAAGGCTGTGTAATGACTCGACTGGATTTAAGATTGGTGTTCAGAATATCCCTATAGCACAAACATAGCTAGGATACCCGTACACAAATATGGCTGCATATAGCCTACGTGATATGAAGCACCCAACTTGCAGGCCTTTTGTTATTGTTGCACTTTTTAATTATTTTGCTGCTTTCATCCATGAAAAATAAGGTTATAGTAGAGTTATGCCATCTACTGCCACAAGAGGGCAGACTAGCAGACACATTTCCCTTCATTTGACAATCAAGCATCTGTGCTAATTTCTCTCTGGCAATATTCGTATGTTGAAGGTAAGAAAACAACAATGAACATGTTTGGATGCTAAGTTATGTTTTTAATGAACTTGTATGACAAATAATGTGTGATAAATTGTGAAATATCAACCACAGCTAGTAGCTAATAAATCCAAACAGTAGCTAGCATTAACATTAGTCATTTTGCTAGCACCAGTTAAAGCTAACTTTAATGCTGGCAGCAGGATGGAATGAATAGGTCTACTGGGTCTTGCACTTGTGTAAATTTTAGGTTTTTAGCTGTTTATTTTACATAACATACTTAAGTGTGATTTGGTTACAAAAAGGTAAATACAAAACTATTATATTTTATCTTTCCTGTTGACAAAATACAGGAGTTCAACAAGCAGGGTATGGGCTGCTTGAATTCTGTTTTTATGAGATGGCTGAGGCAAGAAAATGGGAATTGTGCATTCTGTGCCAAAAAGAAACTGAGGAACAACTTGTTTGCCCTCTTGCGAATCCAGTTGCCAGTCGTAGAGTGGGAGCCTACAAAGAAATCATCAACCTTGTGAGTCAGTTTAGAGCTATTGGTGCGGCTCCCCACCCAGATGTAGATCTTCCAGATGAAGAATTGATGCAGCAGAATCGTGCAACCTGGCACAAATCATGTTGTCAGCTTTACAGATCCTCAGCATTTGAACACGCAAAAAAATGCACTGCCCGTGAGGGATTGCCTGGTGTAAATAGAAGATCTTGTCAGACTGGAGAACCTGTTAACCGCAATCTATGTCTCTTCTGTGCTAAAGAAACAGATGCAGTAGACCATTCTTTCCAGAAATTATCACTTACCCAAGAGATACATGACAAGGCAGTAAAACTAGGAGAAGATCGTATTCTGGCACTCCTTGCAGAAGGAGATCTGGTTGCTATTGAAGCAAAGTATCATCTGAAATGCTACACAATGTTTAACCGCCGTTACAATGTGATTTGTAAACAAACCACAGTGAGTGAAAACCTTGAAATCACAGCAGAAAATGAATTGCTACAATTCATAAAAGAAGAAATTAGCGGGGGTAGTAGAGTCTTTGCTTTGCAAGATCTAACAGAGATGATGACTGAGAGACTGGAACAATATGGTATCCAGAAAATCGTGAACCGGACACGCCTAAAGGAAACAGTCCTCAAGAACTTCCCTGATTTGACAGAGGAGAAAGGTATCAGGGACAGAGTTTTCATTATGTGTTCGAAAACTGCTAGGAAGATCATATCAGACACATCACAAACACCAGATGAAGAAGCGCACACATTACTAATGGCAGCTTCAATCCTCAGAAAAGCAGTTTTTAATCATGAAACTGCATTAAATTTGATGGCTCATTTCCCAGTGGTTGTGAAGAGACGTCTGTTCCCCAGAAAATGAAGTATTTCTTCCGCCATCTCCTCACAGGACCCAAATCCTCAACAGATCAAGATAATTCCAGACAGACTCTGTCTGTGAGTCAGGTGGCCATGCTAAATATGACCTCTCTTTCAACAAACTTGAAATGTGAGCCTCCACTTGCAGTGTTCCTTGCCCTTGATTTGCATTCGGAAACAAGAAGCAAGAAGTTAGTCAATCTGCTACACAAATATAAACTCACAGTATCATATGAGAAGGTCCTCAGCATGGAAGTTTGCTTTGCACAGGCCATTGCACAACAGACCAGGAAGAATGCAGATATAGTCTGTCCTACAAATTTGCGTCGGCAAATTTTCACAGTTGCAGCGCTTGATAACTTGGATCATAATCCCACATCACACACTGCAAGCTCATCCTTCCATGGAACTAGGATTTCACTATTTCAGTTTCCTACATCAGAGAAGCCTGGGTTGCACCAAGAATGTCTGAAAATCAACTCAAAGAAATCAGGAGAAAGCAGCATAGTAGGACCCATCCTGCCTCATTCGTATACATCTGTACCACCTGTGGGCCGGAATTTTGTTACCCAACCTCCAGTTAAAGTTGTGCAGCCAGTGGTGAGAGGTTCATTTGATGCAGAGAGACAGCATGAGGAGGCATGGATGAAGGCAGTAAATGACATCCTCTATGTCAATTCTGATTTAGAAAGTGGCCCTCCAACAATGTGGTCTTCATTCCATGCTGCTCGATCTGATGTTGTTGGACAGCCGGAAAAAAGCATTGAGGCCCTCCAGCCACTTTTTCATGACAAAGCAGCAACCCCAGAAATGATTCACCATGGAATGAACCTGGTGAAGAAAAACACTGAGCACCTCAACCCACAACAAGTCCCTGTGATGGTAGTGGACCAACCCCTGTATGACCTTGCAAAAAAAATGCAGTGGACCTTCCCTGACATCTTCGGAGAAGACAAGTTTGTGGTGATGTTAGGTGGGCTCCACATTGAAATGGCTTTGTGGAGTACCATGGGAGATCTTCTGCGTGGATCAGGATGGCCTGAAGCCCTGAAAGAAGCTGGGCTAGTGAATTCAGTGGCAGCAGCCACATCATTTCTGAAGGCATCCAATGTAATGAGAACAAGATATGCCCATCAAGTTACTGTTGTGGTACTCCACAGCCTTCTACAGCGAGCCTATGAGGACAGTGGAACTGAGATGGTCTTTGAGGACTGGGTTGAGAGAGTTGCCCATGAGAGCCCAACATTCTCCTTCTGGCTGCTTGTGTACAAGTACCAACAGAGTATCTTCATGTTCATACGAGCACATCGCGAACGGAAGATCGAACTCATGGTCACAACCCTGCAGAAGCTTGTTCCTCTGTTCTTTGCTCTCGACCATCATAACTATGCCCGGTGGCTTCCAGTCTTTATAAAGGACATGGACTGTCTCCCAGATAGTATCCGGGCAGAGTTCGAAAAGGGACATTGGACGGAAACTCGCAGCAATCTACGCTTTTCAGCTATGCCGATTGACCAAGCACACGAGCAAGCCAACAAAAGGGTGAAAGGAGTGGGTGGCATAATTGGCCTCACAGAGAACCCGGACATGTTGGAACGCTGGATTGTGACAGGCCCGGAAATCAGCCGTGTCCTGGAAGAGTTTACCACTGTAAATGACAGTGATGACTCCGAATGGCGTCCTCATCACGAGGAAGGATCAGCATCACAGCAGCGTTTTCAACGTCACACCAAACACCTGATGGAGCTGTTGCTCAGCAATGGGAATCCCTTTGAGGAGAGCAGTAAAGACCTGGTTACTTTAGATAACAAGGTGTGCGAGTCTGCAGCCGCTGCAGCATCGGTCCTTAAAGTTGAGTCAATGGGACAAGAGCAGTACAACAACTTCAAAAAGAATGTGCTGGACTCACATGACACACCACTGACAGCTCCGATCAAGCGAAACAACTTGATGTTGTTCCATGAGAAGAAAACACGCAAGAAGACAGCAGCTAAAATGAGGATGCAGCACTTCAAACGTCATGCAGAGGGAATGGGAAAGCTTTCATTGTGCTGGAAAGCCGGAGTGGGAATTTGGAAGATTTTTTCTGCCACGAGTCTTCTCCATACCCACCTGCATTGTCATGCGAAGGATCCCTCAACTCCTGTACGAAATCAGATTTGTTGTTTTACATCCTGGGGAATCCTAAGAGTGGAGGAATATCTGACAGTGAGGAGATAGTTGCACCAGATCTTTATGATTTCATTGTCATTGATGGTGGAGCACTTATCCATTCACTGCCTGGCACGACTGTCCAAGGGAAGACCTTTGAGTCCTACTTCGACAAGGTGTTCTGCCCAAGAGTTCAACGTGACCTGAAAAGATCAACACGAGTGGACATCGTCTGGGACCAGTATCGTGCTTTGACAATCAAAGGAGGAACAAGAGAAAAGCGAGGATCAGGCACCCGACAACGCATCTCTGGCACTGCCAAAGTCCCAAGAGATTGGCAGGCATTTCTGGCAAATGAGGATAATAAGACAGAACTGTTTTCATTCCTGTCAACTGCGCTTGTAACAAATGGACAGTTCCCAGATGACAAAGATGTCTACATAACAGCAGATGATTGCGTCCACCATGTTGGAAACAGTCCTCCAATGGATCGCTGCAACCACGAGGAAGCTGACACTCGTGTCCTAGTGCATCTTCTCCATGCCCTCCAAACAGCATCAGTTGGGATGGTCTATACTGGAGACACAGATGTTGAGTAATTTCCATCATATCAAGGCTTTGAATGCAACTGCAGAAATCTGGATCTGCTTCAAAACTGGAAAGACATCAAGAATGATCTCCCTGAACACTCTCGCCACAAAACTGGGCACAGAAACATGTAAAGCCATGGCTCTCTTCCACGCATTCACGGGATCAGACAGCACATCTTCTTTCAAGTTCAGGGGTAAGCGATCCTGCTGCAAATTGATGCACGAAGTTCCACACTTGACAGAGGAGTTCGCAACCATCATTGAGACTCCATTCCAAACCTCTCCAAGGCTGAAAGAAGTTGCAGTAAACTTTGTCTGTAGGCTGTACTCCAGTATATCAAATGAGGAAAATGATGTTGATCTTCTTCGAATGAGGCTATTCTCACAGAAGACGAGGGATGTTGAAATAATCCCCCCAACAATGGATGCTTTGGATCTACATCTCAAAAGGAGTGTCTTCCAAGCAAGCATCTGGACAACAGCCCACATGTAAGTATGCACCTGTATGGATTTGAGTACTATATAATCACAAAAAAAACATGCATTTATGTATTCATTCATTTAGGTCTATAATGCCAGACAACAACCCCACTGACCATGGGTGGAAAGAAGAGGACAGCAAACTTCTTCCCATTTGGACTACGCTACCACTTGCCAAAGACGTATTCCAACTAGATGTGAAGTGTGGTTGTACAAGTACTTGTACAAGTCGACCTGCCAGTTCTCGGTGCAAGTGCATGAAGGCGAAGTTAAAGTGCACACATCTGTGCAAGTGCACATGTCAGAACTTCTAAGACTGACATAGAATAAATCAAAGAAGTAAATTATAGTTATCATTGTAGAGTGAAGTTCTCAGAATAAATGTTAGCCCTATGGTCCTCTGTTCATTTTTTGAATGCCAGAAAAACTATTGTTTATCTTCTTATTGTTATTGATTTACTTTCTTCCAGATATAAAGTTCTTTTGTGAAAATTTCTTGTGAATAAAATGATGGCTTGTTGGCTTGATTGATTGATTGATTGATTGATTGACTGACTGAAAAAAGTTGAGACACCTGATCCTAAATCAATACATAGAAAGTTCATGGCTGTTACTACATTTTGCGGCGCCTCCTAGGGCATAGAATAGAAGAGTGAGGAGCATTTCAATTTCAGTTTAATCACCACACAGTCTTGACTTGTGAAATAACATTAAAAAGTAAAATTCCTTAGCAACTGTGAGGATATATTCAGACTTTATCTTTAAAAAAGCATAATTTCGCTTGTGTCCATGTAATATTTTGGGCTAAAAGTGTATTTATTTTTATCTGGTCACCAAATGCTTAGCATACCAGTTTCTCCTTTTAATTCTGAATCCATACATACCTCATTTGTTAAATTTGGTTAATCTAATCAAAAGTTGTTGCAGTTTAGATATTTTGCGGCGCCCCCTAGAGGCCATTTTTTATCTGTGTGTTTGACACTCGGACTCAAATTTTTCTATAGACCCTAAACTTCAACTTAGAAGTGAAAACCAAACTTTAACACCAATTTGAAATGACTGAGAAAAATTACACATGCATCCGACCCCACTACTTGGAACGATAACTGATTTTAAACTGAACTTTGAAGAAAATTGTATTGCTGTGTGTAAAAGGAGGCACCAGCGTCTTCAATGTCTGAGGAAACTGTTCTACCTCCATGTGGATAAAACCATAATGACCTTGTTTTATCGTACTTTTATCAAATCTGTTGTATCCTTTTCTTTGGTTTCATGGTTTGGAAGTCTTTTTGTCAAGAACAGGAACTCACTTAATCAGGTGGTGAAATGGTCCAGTAAGTTAATAGAAGATTCTCAGCGGAACCCGGCCTCCCTGTACACTAGACAGGTACAGCGGATAACCGACTCTATTTTAAATGACCGTTTGCATCTTTTGCACAATGAGTTTCAGCTTCTCCGTTCTGGAAAAAGGGTTTTAGTTCCAAAGACTTGAACCAAGCGTTTTAAAAACACCTTTGTTCCAGCTGCAATCAAGCTGATGAACAAGCTGTAGAAACGGCGAAATTTGCACAAAATATATCTGGAGAATATATGCTTACGTATTATTTATTAATTTGTTGATTTTCTGATTATTTTATCTGTTTTTTACTATCTAAATTATGCTGGTCAGTTTTAAGTGTCCTAATTGGGATTAGCACTGGAGCACTTTGAACAGTTTCACCTGACGGTCCCATTTGTGTTTGTGTGTATGTGATGTCTGAAACTGTGCCTGTCTGAAACAGAAGCCCACTTTTAAACTGCAAAACCAGATTACCTATGGGTACAAATAATAATTATGATTTGGGTGTATGTTAAATAGTTGATTGAAAATGTTTTTTTAATCTTCACTGCTTTTATATTGTAGTATTATTTATTTTGTGTTGTGTATAATGTAATACGTTATCACTGAACGTACAGCAAATTTTTCTATGTTATTATAACTTTTATTTTCTAGTTTTATGCATATTATTTTGTATGTATTGTTATACATTTTATCAATGAACCTTCAGGTATGTTTTGTTAGTTATAAAACCTTAAATACTCTAGGATTAGGTACAGTATTACAATGTTTTGTGTATTGTAAGACATGTTATAATTGAACCTAAAGAGATGTTTTATATATTATTATGACTTATATTCTAGTATAATGTATAGAGTGTTGTGTGTATTGTACGATATGTTGTTAGTGAACCTACAGAGATGTTTTGTATATTATTATAACTAGTATGTTTATTCTGTTATGATATATTGTTATGAACCTACAGAGATCTTTTTCATATTATTTTAACCTTATATTCCAGTTGTATTTATATTGTGTAGTGTGTATTGTAATACATGTTATTAGTGAACCTACAGAGATGTTTTGGAGGCTTTGATCACTGGCAGCAGCCTCAGCAGACCCTTCTCTGTTGCAGAATATTTCTTCAGGTCAAACACATCCAGCTCCTCTTCTGATGACAGTAAGATGAAGGCCAGAGCTGACCATTGAGCAGGAGAGACACGTTTTTTGGAGAGACCTCCTGATGTCAAGGACTGTTGGATCTGCTCCACTAGAGAACGGTCGTTCAGCTCATTCAGACAGTGGAACAGATTGATGCTTCGCTCTGTAGAGAGGTCTCCACCTATCTTCTTCTTGATGTAAGACACTGTTTTCTTAGTGGTCTGTGAGTCCCTTCTTGTCTGTCCCAGCAGATCTTGTTTAATCGGAGGGATCATTGATCTACTTCCTTTTTTCCCCAGCAGACCTCGTAGGAGAATCTGATTGGTCCCCAGAGAGAGGCCCAGGAGGAAGCGGAGGAACAAGTCCAGGTGTCCGTTCTCACTCTGTAAGGCCTTATCCACAGCACTCTGGTAGAAGAGGAGGAGTTTATCTTCGTCGGAGGTTGGCTGTTCTTCTGTGAGCAGATTGACCCCAGTGTTGATAAAGGACCAGAAGACATAAAGGGCAGCCAGAAACTCCTGGATGCTCAGATGGACAAAGCAAAACACTTTGTCCTGGTACAGCCCACACTCCTCTTTAAAGATCTGGGTGAACACTCCTGAGTACACTGAGGCTGATCTGATATCAATGTCACACTCTGCCAGGTCTGACTCGTAGAAGATCAGGTTGCCCTTCTCCAGTTGGTTAAAAGCCAGTTTTCCCAGAGAAACAATGATCTCCTTGCTCTCTGAACACCAGTCTGGATCTGTTTCAGCTCTCCCATGATACTTCCTGTCCCCCTGCATGGACTGAACCCTCAGGAAGTGGCTGTACATCTGAGTCACGGTCTTGGGCATCTTTTCTACTTTCTGGGATGTTTTGAAGAAGTCCTCAAGAACTGTAGCAGTGATCCAACAGAAGACTGGGATGTGACACATGATGTGGAGGCTTCGTGATTTCTTGACGTGGGAGATGATTGTGCTGGCCAGTGTCTCCTCTCTGAATCTCTTCCTGAAGTAATCCTCCTTCTGTTGGTCGGAGAACCCTCTCACCTCTGTCACCATGTCAACACACTCAGCAGGGATCTGATTGGCTGCCGCAGGGCGTGTGGTTATCCAAATGCGAGCAGAGGGAAGCAGGTCGCCCCTGATGAGGTTCGTTAGCAGCATGTCCACCGAGGTGGGCTTTGTGACATCAGTCCAGATCGAGTTTCTCTGGAAGTCCAGAGGAAGTCGACACTCATCCAGTCCATCCAAGATGAAGACAACTCGGAACCAGTCGTATATGTAGATTCCTGCTTCTTTGGTCTCATTAAAGAAGTGATGAAGAAGTTTCACCAAGCTAAACTCTTTCCCTTTCAGTAAATTCAGCTCTCTGAAAGTGAGGAGAAATGTGAAGTGTATGTCGTGATTGGTTTTGCCTTCAGCCCAGTCCAGAGTGAACTTGTGTGTTAAGACAGTTTTACCAATGCCTGCCACTCCAGTTGTCATTATTGTCCTGATTGGTTGATCTTGTCCAGGTAAGGGTTTAAATATGTCCTCACATCTGATTGGTGTTTCCTCCATGGCTGGTTTTCTGGAAGCTTTTTCAATCAGTCTGACCTCATGTTCCTTGTTGACCTCTCCACTGCCTCTCTCTGTGATGAAAAGCTCTGTGTAGAAGGCATTCAGATCAGTTTGCTGTCCTGCTTTAGCGATTCCCTCAAAAACACACTTGAACTTCTTCGCCAAACAAGACTTGATTTTATGTTGGCACTCGAAAGCATTAGATCCTAAATGAGTAAACAACAGAGTACATAAGTTAGTGGATGGTGACATCAGTGAAAACAGGTCAATATTTCCTTATTATCAACCTAAATTATCAACTTCTTGATAGTTAGTTTAAGGACTGCTTGTTACAGATTAAAAATGTTCAGGAATATTATTTCCACAGCAGTGTGATTGGTCTCATGATAGTAATAATGATAGTGAATCAGTCTAAAGTGACTTGTTCTGCTGTTATAACAAGATAGTGTTGCATCTATTCCACTGTGTTATTCTGCTGTTGATCTTCAGTATAATGTTTACCATTCTTTAACCTGATAGACCCCCAATAACCTATATATATATATATATATATATATATATATATATATATATCATACCATTTAACTTGATACCCCCACAACAACCCTACATATCTGGATCAAACCATTTAACCTGACACAACCACAATAACCCTTCATATCTGGACTAAACCATCAAACCTGATACCCCACAATAACCCTTCATGTCTGGATCAAACCATTTAATCTGATACCCCCACAATTACCCTACATACTGTATGTGGATCAAACCATTTAACCCCCAAGAGGAAAGATATCTTCACATTGAAGTTAAAAGTCATTTAGTCTGAAGAGAACAAATAAGAGCCTCATACTGTTCCTTAAAATTTGAATTTCTCGTGTTGTTAGGGCCACTTTATTTCTAGTTTCATTTTATGGAAAATTACCTCCCCCTGCTGGCACTTTTTATGTTGGTTTGAGATGCCTCCTGGAACTCAATATAGGTAGACAGGATTTGAGGCCCATTACGGGGCCGCATTAGGAAAATGCCAGCCACAGTCGGGAACGATATCGCTTTTTGACCACGAATACAAACACGAATACGAACACGAATACAAACACAAATAAGAATAGCCTATGCAAATTATATACAAAGATACACGCTTGAATATAACCTTTTCGTTTGCATATACACTGAAACCCGCATACACCTTAGGATAATATATTTTTTGTTATAATCAAGAGATCCTATTTTCGTTGTAATTAGATTTTGTTTGATTGAACTGGTTCGTGCGTCTGAAATACCCCCTTGCCTGGGCTCGCGCGGCGTCTTGAAAGAAGGTAGGACAAGCTGCCGAAACACCTGTCTTCAAAGTAAAAAAGAGTCTCTTCTGCCCTTCAAAATAATTGTCTCCTCTGTCTTCAAAGTAAAAGCCTCTTACCGCCCCCCAGTGTGTCGGCCAGTACCTCCTGGTTCATCTCCTTCTCTGTTTGATGCTGCTGTACAGACTGAGAACTGGTAACCTTTGACCTCTCCTGGTGTCTGCGGAGAACACACAGACACAAACAGACACACACTATTATATATTTTCCCCTGACTTGTAAAAATCAGTATCAGTAGAGTCTGATAACAACCAACTTGTCTGTTTAATCGTCTGTTTGAAACCCCTACCTCTCCTCTTTGGAGGGCCGTCCATATTTAAGGTCAGGAGGTAGACCCATAGACCCGTCACTCTTCATGGAGACACAGCTGGGTTCAGGGGAGTCTGCTCTCTGCTGCCTCCTTCTGAAAAACAAACACCATCTGGAAGTTAGGATTTGTGGATATCGTTTTATCATCATTTATTGCAGGGATACCCAACTACTATCTCATGACCTTCCATTTAAATAATCTTTCTCTGATTTTGAAATACGAATATAAAGGGGAGCTGAAAAATGTATTTATTATGGCATTCAAGCACTAACATGTTGACATAAAACACTAACACACTTCATACTGTGCATAGAGTTTTGATTCACAATGTTAACATAGAAAACAGAGCAGTCAGTTACTACATTTCTACACAAACTGGTTATTCTTCATGAATCATTTGTTTCAATAAATCACTTCACCGCCAAAGATCAATTCAAACTGATTCAATAAATGGGGCAGTTTAAAAGACGTTGAACCTTTAACATTAAACCTGTAAAGTCTGATACAAGTCGTCTTAAAATTATTTCAGTAATGCGATTCAAACAGCAGAATAAACGGCCTCAGCCATGAACCAATCCAGCACCAAGTGGTCCTGTGACGTTGGTTCTGTTGGGACAGACTGTTCTCCTCCAGCTCATCATCGCTCTCTACAGCAGGCGCTCTGTGAACGGTTTCTTATCGGGACCAAGAGGCCATGCGACACGGAGGGAGGCTGTGGTACCGCCCTCTGGTTCAGGACCGTTATAGCCCCCTCTGGTGGTCGTTCAGAGAGGTTCCGCTCTCTGGTTCTGGACCGTTATAGCCCCCTCTGGTGGGCGTTCAGAGAGGTTCTGCTCTCTGGTTCAGGACCGTTATCGCCCCCTCTGGTGGTCGTTCGGAGAGGTTGTGCTCTCTGGTTCAGGACCGTTATCGCCCCCTCTGGTGGTCGTTCGGAGAGGTTCTTCTCTCTGGTTCTGGACCGTTATAGCCCCCTCTGGTGGTCGTTCAAAGAGGTTCTGCTCTCTGGTTCTGGACCGTTATAGCCCCCTCTGGTGGTCGTTCAGAGAGGGTCTGCTCTCTGGTTCAGGACCGTTATAGCCCCCTCTGGTGGTCGTTCATAGTTTGCTGAATCTGCCCTATCCTGGTTCACATCCTACTTGATGAATCGCACCTATAAGATAACAACTCGTCCAAACCTTGCACGCTTGACACTGGTGTCCCGCAAGGCTCTTTAGGGCTCTAGACTAACTTTTTGAATTGGTTGCACTTGTCCGCCTATCTTCTTTTTTTAGGTGCACCAGCACAAAATATTGGTGCACTCACATTTTTCATTGCATCGCCTTTAACGCCATAAGGTCACCTTTTTATCGCTCTCCATAACCTTCATATAATGTGAATTAGGGCTGCAACAACAAATCGATAAAATCGATAAAACAATCTATGAGAAAACGAATTTAGTCATCAATTTGTTGAGTCGCGCGTTTAATACGTCACTCGTAGCCGGGAACTGTTTACAAAAGCCAACGCCGACAGGACCATGCTTCATGCGCGCCCACAGCGAGCCTTTTCATGCGCTATATTTTGAGTGACCACAGCTTGTATTTTGGACATGAAACATGGCGGAGGCGGAGAAACGGTTCGACCTAAATCTTCCAAGGTGTGGGAGCACTTTACAATGCATGAAGCTAAAAAGTGTGTCAGTTGCAATCTTTGCGAAAGCAAAATGGCGTGGCACTAAAGCACCACGGTGATGATACAACATCTGAAAAGAAAACATGTCGGAGTCATCCGTGACGAGGAAGGGGGCTCGACAGCAGGGTAAAGGTGGATGTATAGTCCTCCGTAAAGTGCTGTGCGTAGACACGGAGACCCTCTCCGTTGACGGAGAGCCTGTCGGAGACCCTCTCCGTTGCTCTACGTGCGCATCAGATATTTTTTAACTATCCATCGATGTGTACGGAGACGGACGGAGACGGCAAGGGCTGTGATTGGTCCTCTCACAAAATCATTTCTGGAATCACTTTTACCGGTTTGACTTTGCACCTTATTTACTATATACATTGTTTACTTTGCACATCAAGGACTAAAAAACACAAAATATGATTTGAAACCTTTGGAAGTTTATGTACGCTTTTTACATGGTTAGTATTCAGCATATGCGATCGGTCAGGCGGCGAATTTCATTGTGTATCCGACTTATTTATTAGTATTGGACATGCAACATTAGTCTCTCCTGTTTAGTGCGTTAATTTATTCGTTATCCAGCTTTACAAGTGTAACCCCTCTTGCACCTAAGTCTTTAAGCTAGTGTGTTTACAAAACCAAGAGGCAGGGGTCATTATCTATTTTAGATTCGATGAGGAGATTGGTTGTTATCTTTCCTGGTATACTGTAAGGATATACCTGTAATATCCACCCCAAATAACTCACAAGACATCCGACTGGCGATTTAGTTTGAAGAAAATATATATATTGAAACCAAAACTTATGGAGTCAGTATTCCACAATGCAGATATCACTAGAAATATGATGGAATGAAGAACAAAATACTGCTAATGCACGAATGTACCACACTTCTAGTAATAGTAATAAACAATTTAGTATGATAACACAGTAATATAGTTAAATTCACAAAGAACCTTAAACCTTCAATATCTTTTTCCTTTGAGTTCTGGTGAGCCACAAGTGGTTTTCTTCAATGAAATTGTACCAAAAAAACCTCTGAGATCTCAGGAAAAAGAAATAATAAAAAATTATATTAAAAAAATAATAAAAATTTGAGTCCACCCCGGGAGTCCTACCACCCCAATGGATGTCAGATGAGGCAATCCAGGAAGAGTATTGAAGGATGGAATGGCAATGTGAATGGTGATCCCCTGGCAGAAGATGGAAAGCAACCAGAATGGAGATATGGACAGATGACGGTCCTTTGAAGGGCTCCACAAAAAAAACCAGCCTGCACAACGTGCAGGAAAAATATTCATTAAGTCCATAATAAATGTCCACATACACATAAACACAGTACATATACACTTATCACATGTTCATATAGTCATGTTACCACCTTTTCAACAATATCCCGACTGGTTTTTGATAAAAGTTCAAGGCTAATCTCTGTAGTTTTAGCAGCGCGCAACAAATCGCTAATACAGTTAGCATGCTAACGTATCATGCTGAGCAGCGGCCATAACTCACCGGAATATCAATCAATAGTTCAACAAAGTTCTACACGACGTCCACAGCTTCTCAATCGTCTCAATGTTTATCAATATTTACTTTCTATTTCAGTTATCAACTTTCTAACTCAGTTTTATCAAGGTACAGCTATGTTGTTTCTCCAACATCCACACGAACTGCGTAGCAGGCAAGAGGAAGAACAAAAAACTCATGTGCGAGTAAGATGATGACTCGTAGCGTTTTTTCTTCGCAATTAAAAGAGTGTATTGACTGCGCCTCCGCTGCCACCTTGTGACCAAATTGGGAATAGGTTATTTCTTTAAAAAACAAAATTTAACAACAAATCACATGGAATGCAGCTTAATTTTCCAAAATAATGGAGGTAATAGCCTGGAAGATTTACTACCTGGGTTACACAAGCATACAAAGTTTATTAAACTAGCGTAAGCGTTAGCTGGTTAATGTCTGTGTGAGTGTGTGTTGGTCTGTGTGTGTGTGTGTCAGTCTAGTGAAGTAATGAACGAGTCCGGTTGTGTCTGTGCAAACGTGTACTGTAAAGTTAGTGGAACTAAGAATAAAGTACAATTTATTGTATGATGTGTACTTTTAGGGTTACTATAAGACCTATCATTTAGCGTTCACCACAATTGACTCTGAAAAGCAGTGCCAACATTAAAATATTTTTAAACCATTCAGCGAACAAAAGGCAACAGGCTGATTATCATTTAGGGTGCCACTCAACATGCAACACGCCCACTCAAATGGTGTGAAATGCCGACATTCTACTGCTCATTCACATATAAGGTAATTAACATTTCCGCCGGCTAAAATACAACCTCAGGGGTAGTCTTTTTTCAGGATGTTCAATGTCAGGATATGTCGTTTACATACACGACCCGTCGGGAGAATAGCGGGCTAATAGCGGGCTGTACGTCTATGAGTGTAAGCAGCTAGAATGGCATTTAAGCACTAACATGTTGACATAAAAACACACTTATTACCCTTCATACTGTGAGCGTTGATTCACAATGCGTTTAGCTAACACAGAAAATGATTCAAATTCATACGATTCAAACAGCAGAATAAACGGCCTCAGCCATGAATCAATCCAGCACCAAGTGGTCCTGTGATCGGACGTTTTTATGTTCTGATTAATGATCGGCGGGCCGGATCAAAATGATCCGTGGGCCGCCAGTTGAACAGCCCTGATGTATTGGCTGTATCCTCACCTTTTCTTATAAGGTTGGTGATTCCCATCTTTAAACTCATCAGGTAGATTCATAGACCGGTCACTCTTCATGGAGACACAGCTGGGTCCAGGGGAGTCTGCTCTCTGCTGCTGCTCTGGGCTTCAACACAACACAACACACAACACACACACACACACACAATTGTATTTTTCCTGACTTGTAAACATCGGCACCAGTAGGGTCTGATAACAAGAGCCTGCTCTCTCCTGCTGGACCTATACTGATGTGTTTTTATTCTGAGTACCCTAATGCTTTGAACTAGAATCACAGAATTATCAATCTGTTTGATCAACACTGACGTACCAAACTTTGTGATGGTCATAGTCTAATTTAAGCATGCTATCTTTTCCTTCTCTGATATTAGGAACAAACAATGACCAAATGGAGGTCACTGTTTTACTGTCAATGTTGACCACAGAACGGCAGTCATGCAGACCAAACACAGTAGAGAACAAAAACAGAGCCCTGTTCATATCAGGGGAGCCTTACTGCTCAGGTCAGATGTATTGCTCTTCCTGATTTTCTGGTCTGGCTGTTCACGTTGTGTTTTAAACGTGGCCGATACGACAACTGAGGATCTAGAGTGATCTGAGGTCTGCTGCTGCTCTGGGCTTCAACACACACACAGTTTTTACTCAGACTAATGATGGAGTCATGGTGTATCACTGCTGAGCTCTGAGGTGGACAACAGTCACAGAGAGAGAGATCCTCTTCTTACCTCTTAGCTTTGTTCCGGAGGCCATGTTCCCCAGACAGAGTGGTCTTAGAGGCAGGACCCCCCTCCTCTCTCTCCTCATCCATAGTAGACTGGAGACCTGGACACAAACACAACTCATCCATCACTTCAATTGCCTTTTGAACTTTAGATGTTTATTGAGAGAGAAGATCATTGTGACTGCGTCACATTAAAGCATTATGGACGTCATAGACCATCAATATGAACCCCACAACATAACCACACTGCCCTCACTACAGTACAGATGTGTACAGCAGATAATAACAGAGATGAATAATTAAACACCTTGAAGACTGTGACTGTGCTTAAACTACAACAGAAAAAAGAAGTGCAATCGACTTAAAAAAATGTGCAATTAAAAGTAAAGAACATTAGAATATTTTTTCCACTGGAACAAAGTTTGAATTCGGTCACTTTACTGAACCACAGATTCCATATAAATCAACTGGTGAAGCTCAACATATCGATAGGGTATCCTCTTATGACCAACAAGTATATTTTTCTCCCTCCATGGCTGTGGTTAAGCCATAGGAATCGAGTCTAGATCCACAGGAACCCCCCTGTGAAAGTGGTACAGTCCAGCTACAGGCTACTAGGTGGATCTATAAAACTGTAAATAACCAGTCAATACACACAAATATTTAACTCTTTAAAATATCAGCACATTGAAATGATTTCTGTCTCGTCCTTCTTTTAATTTGGAGTAGCATCAAGACAAACAAATCACTTGAATATTGAACACAGTGTTCAATTTACCCCACAGGTCAGAAAAGCAGTGAAACATGAACTAACTTTGTATTCTTTACAGTAAACTCTCAGTAAACTCAGTCTTTAATTGATAAGCAATACACGGACACATTTACCAATCCACAGAGGAGCTGCCCCCCTCAGCACGTGTTTCCAGGTAAAACAGTTTTGCAGCACACACACACACACACACACACACACACACACACACACACACACACACACACACACACACACACACACACACACACACACACACACACACACAGATCACTGAGCCAATTTATGGCACAACCTCTGACGACACAACCAGTCCACTGGGTTACAGCAGAACCTCTGGTCCAGACCCGCCCTGGGCCCGGACCCGGATCAGGACCAGGACCAGGACCCGGACCTTGACCGGGACCAGGACCCAGACCAGGACCCGGACCCGGACCAGGATCCGGACCCGGACCAGGACCCGGACAGGGACCGCGACCTGGACCCGGACCTGGACCAAGACATGGACCAGGACCCGGACCCGAACCCGGACCCGGACCAAGACATGGACATGGACCCGGACCAGGACCAATCCCGGGACCTGGACTGGGATTGGGCCGTGATCCGGGACCCGGATCAGGATCAGGTCCAGGTCCAGGTCCAGGACCAGGACCCGGACCCGGACCAGGACCAGTCTATTCAGGAATATTGAATAGTATTTTTGCCAGAAATGTACATCCCAACTACAAATCAACCTTTCAATATTCTTCTCTGGGTCATCCAGAATAGTGCATTTTTCCACATGCTCTTAAAACTTAAAAGTACAAACCACTGTTTTAGTTTTCTGAACAAAGCAGAGTGTCTTCATGGGAACTCAAGTAGGTTGTGTATCCCAATAGAGCAGTGGTTCCCAAACTTTTCACAGCCACGTACCCCTTTAGACATCTGACCTCCAGCCATGTACCCCCTACTACCGCACACACAAAAAACCTGTCTGTAAGTCCCCCCACCACCATCACCACACGCACGCACGCACGCACATACACACACACACACACACACACACACACACACACACACACACACACACACACACACACACACACACACACACACACACACACACATATTTCTATACATTTCTATATTATTTTATTTTTCACCAAATGGATCAATTCTTACCAGCATTTTTAGTGTGCAACACCAGTTCACTTTTGAAAAAAGTAATCTACCAAACATTTCTACATTTCTAGAACATATTCAATTATAAACCGCTTGAAACTAAATTACAAACTCACCGCAGCTTTAATGAGAAGGGTGTGCATGAGAGGATGCGCATAGGTCTGCAATATCTGGCTGAATTTGAGAAAGTCTGAGTCTTAAATTGTTCTCCACACAAAGTCTTGCTCTGTATTTTGTTTTCATACTTGTCAGAGCTGAGAATCCACTCTCACACATGTACGTGGTGGCAAAGGGCATCAAAGTCTTAACAGCGCGTTTGGCCAGCACGGGGTATTCTGTGCACAGTCCGATCCAGAAATCCGACAGTGGCTTCTGATTAAATTCCATTTTCAGGGAACCATCTGTTGTGATCTCAATGAGACTTTCCTGTTCAGATGTTGATAAGAAAGCAGGCATATCTGTAAACTGATGACGTATCCAACTGTCTGAGCTGTCAGATTCGGGGAAATACCTGCGCAGCTGTGCAGCCAGCTCACGGAGGTGCGCGGTTATCTCGTGTTTCATGCTGTCTGTCAGGCAGAGTTCATTTGCACATAAAAATTCATGCAACGTGGGAAAGACCTCTGTGTTGTTGTTCTCCGTGCAGTTTAACCAGAGGTTCAACTTTTTTATCATGGCTTCAATTTTATCTCGCACGTTGAATATGGTTGCTGAAACCCCTTGTAATCCAAGATTAAGTTCGTTCAGACGAGAAAAAATATCGGACAGATAACCCAGGCGTGTAAGAAACTTTTCATCGTGCAGATGCTCAGACAAATGAAAGTTGTGATCACTGAAGAAAATCTTAAGTTCATCTTTGAGTTCAAAGAAACGTGTTAATACTTTGCCTCTTGATAACCAGCGCACCTCTGTATGAAGTAGCAACGTCTCATGATCGCTGCCCATTTCACTGCATAATGCAGAAAAAATGCGAGAGTTCAGGGGCCTGGCCTTCACAAAGTTCACCATTTTCACTGTTGTGTCCAAAACATTTTTCATACTGGCAGACATTCCCTTGACAGCAAGAGCCTCTCGGTGGATGCTGCAGTGAATCCAAGTGGCATCAGGAGCAACCGCTTGCACGCGCGTTACTACTCCGCTGTGTCTCCCGGACATGGCCCGTGCGCCATCGGTACAGATACCAACACATTGTGTCCACATAAGTCCGTTTGATGTCACAAAGGTGTCCAGCATTTTGAAAATGTCCTCTCCAGTTGCCCTTTTTTCCAGAGATTTGCAGAAAAGCATGTCCTCCTTAATTGTCCCTTCATGAATGTATCGCACATATACCAGGACATGTGCCAGGCCGGCTACATCTGTCGACTCATCCAGCTGTAGCGCGTAAAATTCACTGGCTCGTACACGACGTAGTAGTTGTTTTAACACGTCCTCGGCCATGTCACTGATTCTCCGAGAAACAGTGTTATTGGATGAAGGCATGGTCTGTATAGTTTTTTTGGCTTTTTCCCCCAGCATCGTCCCGACCATATCCATGGCAGCAGGGACAATTAAGTCCTCGACAATAGTGTGTGGTTTGCCAGTTTTAGCCACTCTGTAACTCACCATGTAAGATGCTTGTAGCCCGCTCCTATTAACGGTATCTGTCTCCCGTATGCAAGTCTTACTGGTAGAAAGTCCTCTCAATTCTCGCTCAAAAAACTCCGTGGCTTATTTCTCAAATTAGCATGTTTTGTTTCTAAATGTCTGCGCAACAGTGACGGTTTCATTGAGTTGTGAGACAGTACTTTTGCACATATAACACACTGTGGCCGAGTAAATCCACCAGTATTAATCTTAGTGAACCCCAAAGCAATATAGTTTTCATCATATTTTCGTACCATATTTTCCTTTTTGACGAGGTTGTTCCTTTGCCCGTCGCTGCATGCTTTCCCGCATCAGGAGGCTCTGCATCGGACTCCTCACCACTGTCCGTGGCTATGCTCTCAGCGTGACCAGCCACAGGTGCATCGCTAGCATCCCGGTCAAAGGTAGACGACGTTGAAGGTGACGAATAATGTGGGTTGTTGTCGCTGGAAAGTGCACCTTCGACTGTTAGCTGACTGGTGGCAGCAGTGGATGTCCCTCTGGAAGGGCAATTTATCCTTTTTAGCCATTTATCCATTTACGGCGGTTAGCCGGGCGGCGGGCAACGTGTATGTTTCGGCAGTGCAATTAATTCACTGACCACCAGAGGGTAGCCTATACATGTCTATGCATGACAGTGAGTGAACAGGCGCTTATTAATCCGCCGGTTTAAACATGTAATGACGCTCTTTACAAAAGATGTTTTTTCTTTTTTTTCTTTTGCATTTTTTCGCGTACCCCCTGTGTCACGTGGCGTACCCCTGGGGGTACGCGTACCACAGTTTGGGAACCACTGCAATAGAGCGATCACACCGGCACCGCAACACAGCCGCGCTTTAACTCAACACTGAACTAAACCTTGGCAGTCTGCGTGGATTGCAGCGCCATTGTCACTCAACAACAAGTGGTAATTGGTAAAATGATAATTTTTCATGCAAAGAAAACTAAACATTTTCGTGTAGAAGTTTGATAATGTTAAGTTTTGTGTGAGGCCGCTTTGTGAACTACAGCTCTTCGCTGCTCTCAACGCGAATGATATACGTCACCACACCCGCACCCGGAACTCCGGTACAGACATGGCGATCTCTCTGCTCCACTTCACCACTTTTTTCCAAGGGGAGGATAAAAGCATTGAAAGAGGTGAAAACCATTATAAGTCGGGGCATGTGGAGAGTTTTAGTTATGCCGATGGGGAGATTGTCGGTCTTGTCCACGCCAGTCGCAGGGAGCGTGACGTCACATACGAGACGTATAGTCGTTGTCATTGTGTAATCTGGGGCATATAAAGACTGGGACCAGAAAATAATTACTTTATCTCCATTGAAACCCATTCATATTTTACGATCTCATAGGTCGTGTGGGCTCTACCGGAAGGGGCGTGGCTTCACCGCTCCATAGCAACCATGAGAGTCACGTGACGTTGAAGCAGGGCCATGAAAAGAAAAGCCCAAAGAAACGTAGGCATGTCACATGCTTAAAGCCGTTTTTGTATTTAATCAATTAAATATTAAAATATAGATTATGTATATATAAATATACAACTATTTAATTATATTATAAGTAGACCATAGCTTTATTCAATTATCAATTATTACCTTCCTCTCGGAAATTCTATGAATGAAATTCATATTGACGGTGTGGCACTATATCCCTATTCTCGCACACCCATCTTCAATTGAATATATTATTCTCGTTGCTTCGCGGAAGTCTGGTGGTCCCTGTATATAATAAATAAATAAATAAATAAATATATATAAGATTATGAAAGTTAAATGCACATTTCTCTCTAAAAATGTTTACATAAACAAATGGCGTAACTATACTAAAATATCATATTTTCCACCCAGAATAAAAAGTATGTTCGCCATTTTCACAGAAAAATATCCTAAAAAATGATCCAATTGGAAAAATGCTCACAGCGTCTATTAGAGCCGTAGTCGGGCTAATACATACCCGCTCTGAATGTCAAACATCAGCATTACATTGTAGTGAATTAAACCCCCTCTCCGTCTGCAGACAACGCCGAAGGGTACTTTTCCGGTCAGCAACCGATGCCGAAGGGTACTTTTTCCCGTCAGCGGCCGACGCTAAATTGCCCTTGCCAACAGTTGGTATTTGACATTTTCATACCGAGAGTGTGTTAGGTGCAACCAGCCTGTAGAGACTCAGGCCCCGTTTACACGAGGACGCTTGCGGGTAAAAACGTTACTCTTAAGCGTTATTCTTAAAAATGCAAATATCTGAAACCACCCTCCAGAGTGGAAAACTTGAACACGCTCCACCGTAGCGTTTCCATCTACACTGCCAAGACGCAAACTCTGCTCAGATCTGCTCACGTCGCGTACGCGTTTACGTTTATACATGCCCCAGTACAGGGAAATAAACAAACATGTTGGATTATTTCCATGCGTAGGACCGTCAAGCTGCTCCGGCAGCTCTAATAAACTTACAGGAGTCTTTCCACGAAATGTACAGGATATGTACAGATAGTATTGCTGAACGGAGAAGGATATGCATTATGTTTTGGTTTTCGCGGCGCAGATAAGAGAAGAAAGATTCCACGCATGCGCTCAGACATGGCGGTGTTGTGTGATAGTGTATGACAGCACCACCTAGCCACCTGACATGCATACCCAATCGAAATCCACACACTTTTGCGTCATTGTATGCACGCAGATTTCCTCCCGAAAACCCTCGTCTAAACGCAGAATAAAAAGTGAAGACGCGACGCCACTTTTGCGTCTTTTGTTCAGACCGTCATCATGTAAACGTAGCCTCAGTCACTGAGTCAGCTGCTTCTCTACAGCAGAACCAACAGGAACATAGATACCATGTAATCAATAAAGAGACCGATAATGTCTTGAATAGAAGCACATCAAGTAGAAAAGGCCTCCTCTGCCCTGTTTCTGCTGAACACCTCCATGTACAATCCCCCTCCATCCTTTGAAGACATTTGCCTCCGTGTGAACGTATGAATCAGTAGAATCTATACAATAGATGGATGATTTCTCTTTTCAGAATAGCAGAGTACTGAGTAGAGCTTCCTCTTAGTACAAGATACTCAGAGTACAAGATACTCAGAGTGCAGAGTACTTAGAGTGCAGAGTACTCAGAGCACAGAGTACTCAGTCTGCAGAGTACTCAGAGTGCAGAGTACTCAGAGTGCAGAGAACTCAGAGTACAGAGTACTCTGTAAGGGTTATCATGTTGTACTGGCGTTTGATTCTATAATAGCAGGGGGATTTTCTTTATCCATTTCTCTTAAATAAGTCTTCAAGAGAATCTCGTTGGGTTGGATTCTTTTTTGTCTTTTTACCTTCCTCATGTTACACCCTTTGCTGGCAGGTATTCAGATAAGGGCCAAGACACACACATACACACACACGCACACACACACACACACGCATACACACAAAAATAAATCTTCGCCTTTGCCACGTTTAACATCCTACCCTTTAAAATATCGCAAACGGTCTACTCTGCTGCAGTCTGTGATTCAATCAACTCCAGCTGTAGTGAAGTGGATCATTAAGCTTCAAGTGTAAGTGAACCATTTAAACGTCTTGGTAGTAGTAAACCAAATGATTTCACCCAAGCTCCATTTTGAAACACTCCAAAAGGTGCACCGCAGCACTACCTGCTGGTGAGAGGATGTCAGTGGGATTGGCTGAGCTGAAGAACACGAACCAGTCACCAGTGACTTCTGTGTTGAGGTGGTGGCGGCAGTGTAAATTCCCCTCGAGGTCATGTCCCTCTCACATGAGTGATGCTCTCAGATATAGAGTAGGCCTACACTACTGCAGAATGATGCAGGCCCACAGAGAACAAGACCCAGTACAAGATGACGTCTAAACACCTTCACTAACAAAGATGACCGTCTTACTGTCTAAATATTGTAATCATAATACCACACTACAAATATAACAACTGTCCATTCTGTCCTAACTACCTTTAAAGTCACTACAAGACACTTGTGATTAAGAACAAATCCAAAATCTGAGGAAACAGTCAGTATAACCTCAACCTGACGCTTGACTCCAGGCTGGAAGGTTCTGGGTTTGATCCCCAATGCCCACAGTCTAACAGGTAGCATTCTACAGAGCAGGAATCTTCAAAATGATTCAATAGCAATTTAGACAAATAGCAATGCATCAATACATTGAATAACGTTTTTAACCATGTGGTTTTACAGGAAACTAACCATCACCCTATTGATGAGATTCAAAGTTATTTTTCATCTATCACGGATCAGAGTGGACTACAGCACCTTAGTCGTCTTCTTGCTGTGATGAAGTGAGCCACACCAAATCGTCCGACTCATTTCAAGGAAATGGTGAACCAACCAGTCGGACAATTTCCCCTCCCAGTTCATACTCCTCCCAGACTAACATGGTAAGGCGGCTGATCCTAGAATAATAACCATGTGGTTTTACAGGAAACTAACCATCACCCTATTGATGAGAATCAAAGTTATTTTTCATCTATCACGGATCAGGGTGGACTACAGTACCTTAGTCGTCTTCTTGCTGTGATGAAGTGAGCCACACCAAATCGTCCGACTCATTTCAAGGAAATGGTGAACCAACCAGTCGGACCAGTTCCCCTCCCAGTTCATACTCCTCCCAGACTAACATGGTAAGGCGGCTGATCCTAGAATAATAACCATGTGGTTTTACAGGAAACTAACCATCACCCTATTGATGAGAATCAAAGTTATTTTTCATCTATCACGGATCAGGGTGGACTACAGTACCTTAGTCGTCTTCTTGCTATGATGAAGTGAGCCACACCAAATCGTCCGACTCATTTCAAGGAAATGGTGAACCAACCAGTCGGACCAGTTCCCCTCCCAGTTCATACTCCTCCCAGACTAACATGGTAAGGCGGCTGATCCAAGAATAATAACTTTATTCAAATTTGAACTTTGGACAGGGAGCTGTTATGCGTTGAAGCTCAGAGAAAAACCAAGAGACACTCGATGGTTCAACCAGCATGTAGAGACACTCAGTCACTGAGTCAGCTGCTTCTCTACAGCAGAACCAACAGGAACACAGATACCATGTTATCAATAAAGAGACCGATAATGTCTTGAATAGAAGCACATCAAGTAGAAAAGGCCTCCTCTGCCCTGTTTCTGCTGAACACCTCCATGTACAATCCCCCTCCATCCTTTGAAGACATCACCACCTTGTTTAACTGAACACTTAATTTGCCTCCGTGTGAACTTATGAATCAGTAGAATCTATACAATAGATGGATGATTTCTCTTTTCAGAAGAGCAGAGTACTGAGTAGTTTCCACAGAGTACAAGATACTCAGAGTACAGAATAATCAGAGTACAAGATATTCATGCAGTGCAGAGTACTTGAAGTGTAGAGTACTCAGAGCACAGAGTACTCAGTCTGCAGAGTTCTCAGAGTGGAGAGTACTCAGTAAGGGTTAACATGCTGTACTGGCTTGTGATTCTATAATAGCAGGGGGATTTTCTTTCTTCATTTCTCTTAAATTAGTCTTCAAGAGAATCTCGTTGGGTTGGAATTTTTCTTGTGTTTATTTTCCTTCCTCATTTTACACCCTTTAATGGCAGGTATTCAGATAAGGGCCAAGACACACACACATTTCAATGTCTTTATTTGTGTCCGCATTTATAAAATACATTGCAGGGGCACAAATATTTTTAGTTGCTTTTGATACCCTACATCCTCGAAACAACATGTTGTAATCCTTGAGTCAAACATGCACAGAGTAGACAATACGTACACATGAGCTTATTCAATCAACGTTGGTTGCACACAGTCTGTTAACATACAGAGAAAATCTATGGGTACAGAAAACACCTCCTCCTCCAAATAGCTCGGCTGCCTATAATGGAGGAGATTGAGCAATATGTTGCAAGCTGCTTTGCTTTACATTTGGACACCCTCATAATTCTCAAGCCTCTGACCACCAGCCTGTGGACATGACCTAGGCTGCCGAAAATTAAAACGATGAGCTGGCATTTATAGCCTAAACGTATAATAGCTTGCACTAATGGTTGGTACTTAACTTGTTTAGTGAGGAAAGCTTCCTCTAAACTTGAGTCAAAAGTGCAACCAACTTCCCATAGGAAAACCTCTCTGCTATTCTCATCAATCACAATGACATCTGGTGTATTTGCTGTTATACCTTGAAATACATGGGGGTCATTGCATTGAAACATTTCTGGTTTCACACATGAATGTTTGTAGAACAAAACAGAGGAATCAAACATGGGTGACACATCTTTGGTGATAATGTCAACAATTCTGTCATGCCTGGCTATGTATAGTAAACATTACAGCCGTTTACAATGTGGGACATAGACTCTATGGTCTGACGCTGTCCATGGTGTAGACAGTGAGAGTCATGATTATTGGGACACCAGATGGACAGATTCAGTTTAGTTGGCAGCACCTGAAGGCGTGCCTTTACCGTAAAAATTAGGATATCCTCATCGATAGCTGCATTTTTTAGAATCGAGTGGGACACAGAGTGATCAGCTGACTGGAGGCAGGCAAGCTTCCCTTGCAGCCTCAGTCCTGTCCAGCACTCCTTTCTCTCTTGCTTTCTGAGCGTTAGAAGGCGCGCGCGCCGATGGTGGGGAGCGCGCTTGATGGTCCGTCGCGGCTCACTGTTGCGTGCACATTTATTGACAGGTCCGTGATCACAGACTTGGAGACGCTCACCGTCTCGTTGTCCGCTCTTTTCCACTCCAGGGAAACACCAGTCCAGTCACACAGGTCGTTCAGGTCGGGCCAGTCAGAGTTTACGCCAAACCCTGGCGCATTGGTGTCCAGTTTACCACTGGGCTTCTTTTTAAACCCAAGGAATCTGGGGAGGTCGCTCAATTTCGGTACCTTGCGCTGCTCCAGGTCGAGAATGAGCGAGGCTCTGGCGATCTCTCTGACTGCCTGATCGTCGCTGTTAAGCATGTTTAATAAATGGGCAAGGCGTGTGGAAATATATGTCCATTCAATGTCTGTTATCCCTAGTCTCCCCTCCCGCTTACTGTGAAAAATGAAGTCACGGGTTGTGTGTGTGCTCATGCCAAACCACTCTCTCGATCGTTGTACAGTTTTGTTGTTGAGTTCGTACAATACCTTCTTTGGTATGTGAACATTGGAGAAGAGATGGTGTATTTTGGCCAGAGCAATCTGCCCGATCGCCTCCAGTTTCATAACCAGAGGGAGAGGAGAGGAGTGTATCATGTCCAGCCTGGTAATGTAGTCTGTGACAATCTCGTCTACTTGCGCTGTCCACTCCCCGGCGATAATGAATTTATGGCCGAGGTAGCTGTATGTTTCGTGGCGCGCAAAGACTCTGATTGGTACATTGTTTATTGTGAATGTTGGGATTGTGTCTGATTTGGCATGATACCAGCGATTGCTGCCACTCCTCCTCTCATAAAAGACAGCGCATTTTGATTGTTTCACCTGTAGTCCAGACCACTCTAAAAAAGAGTCAGTCCTGGAAAGCATGTCTTTTATAACGCCTTCGTGTCGGGAGCATACGACCACGTCGTCTGCGTACCCCTGCACGGGGTTGGGGGAGTAGGTGTTAAGGGGCGCACACTGGCACATCCACCGTATCCATCCATTGATTGCCAGCACAAAGTTCACCGCACTCCACGGGCAGCCCGTTTTTATACCCAGTTGTAATGGGATTGGGTCCGTGAGCTGTTTGCCGCATATCACTTGGATAAAGGAATCCTTATAGACGTCTTTGACTATGTCTATATACACCTGAGGCAGATGTATTTCGTGTTTAAAATCATCAATGCCGGTCTTAAGGCAAAAAGTATGTTCATTCATCCCTTGCCTTTCTATGTAGGCTTTCTGCTTTGTGGACAGAATATTATTTTCCACTAGCCACGGTAGAATACGGGAGAGAAGGCATTTCATGAACACCTTATACACAGTTGGGAGGAGGGATATGTCTCTCCATGTAGTCGGATCGTCTGGGATGTTATCTTTTTTCGGTATTCTGTGAACGAGGGCCCCTTTCCATGAGTCGGGTACTCTCTTGTTCTCCAGACATACATTAAAGATTGTTGTTAGAGTCCTATATGAGTTTGTGCTTTTGAGTGTTTCGTACGTGACCCCATCTACACCACTTGCTTTATAATGAGGTAAACTGTCAATTACCTTTTTCACCTCTTCTTCGGTGAAATGTGCAGTGTTTGGTAGATGCTCTGGTTCGGATGATGGCATCAGGCCGGTCCAGGGTGGGGGTGGCAGGGGGGCTGCAGATGACGTTTGACCATTCCCTTGACATTTATCCTCACAGTAGGGCTGTATGTGTGCGATGTTACTGGAGCAGGGGGGCGGGGCGGGGTACTCGCTATTATTCAGAATGATTTGGATCGCTTTTGTTCTTCTGTTTTGCCACAGATATGAACGTTTATTGCGTTTTACTTTCCTGGAATGTCGGCTTTGTACGGCCCCAAGAGAGGGCTGGATTATATCCCTTACAAAGCGGAGTTGTATCTCAATCCAGGAAGCGAGTGAAGCTGATGGTAATTCCCCAGGGAAAGGTTGGCCCACTGGAAGTTTCTTCAGGATGCGTGCTGTGTATTTCAAAAAAGGCTCTCCATATGATAATCCACTGAATATGCCATTCTTGTAGAATACGCCGTTGAGAAGTGATATTAATCTCATCCACTTGCCCGGA
Source organism: Pollachius pollachius (assembly GCF_949987615.1). NCBI lineage: Eukaryota > Metazoa > Chordata > Actinopteri > Gadiformes > Gadidae > Pollachius > Pollachius pollachius. The sequence goes on from NC_136950.1 coordinate 820,216, forward strand.
TCTGCAGACGAAAGGAAGTGCGTTTTTTGCTGCACTTTCTTTGTATCCATCGTCTCTCTAAACGCTCTTTCTGCCATTTGGAAATCATTCCAGTGATGTTCAGTCAGTGGTCCAGAGAATGTTGAAAAGTCTGTGTAGGGATTTGATCTACCCATAGCGTCGAGAGTAGGGTCGTGGACAGCCCATGCTTGTTGGTAGATCCTGCCGCTTCTCAATGCTTGTTTGTAAGCACCCCTTAACGCCGACACGGCGCACATGATTAGAACAAGTTTGCAGAACATCTCAGCAACTGACTACATTAACGGCGGGGGTTACGACGGGTGCGGTTGTTTAAGTTTTTACAAAAACAACATTGGCGTCGAGCGGTGCTTCGCCCGTGACCGGCGTCGAGCCACACACACACACACACACACACACACACACACACTCAGTGATATCTTTTTACACCCTTTACACACAGGTTTTTAGATTGAAATGATATATGGGTTGATATGGTATGATATATATTTTTAGAACCACGCAGTAGTCCCACAAAAGGATACAATTTAACAGTAAATATAAAGACTCTTGCAATGATACATTACAGTAAAAATATCATCATTTAAATAGTGAATTAGGTAAACTGAATTCTTTCTTGTTGTTGTAATTGAGTTGTATACACAACAGCATAGTGTGTTGGCTTGTTGATTTGGATTCTTCGCGTGTTTCTTCCTTCTTATCTTGTAACACCCTTTACAGGCAGCCATTCAGACAGGAGCAAAGGTGGCACAAACAGACATGCACACTAGAGATGGATTTATTGATTCGTTTCCGCGAACCAGTTCGCGTGATTCAGTTCGCCAAGAGGAGTCGTTCGCGAATCGTTCGTTCGTTCGTTCGTTCAGTCGAGTTTCCGGTAGCAGTGAATCGAATCATCTACGGTTCTTTGAGTCAGTAGGACTCAGCTCCTCCCTCGTTCGTTCGTTCGTTCGTTCAGTCGAGTTTCCGGTAGCGGTGAATGGAATCACGGAATGCACGGTTCTCAGCTGAGTCAGTCAGACTCAGACTCTCAAACGATCGTGGAAGTCGGCCATCAACATAACAACATTACAACTCAATTCCTTTCAGCTGAGTAGGAGAGCTTCATGTTCAGGATCTGGATGTTGTTGCCCAGGCCCCGTACGTCAGCTGCTGACTATCATGAAAGGTGAGTCAATATCGTTCATTTTATATATGGAAAATTACCAGAGATAAAGGAACAATGCGTCAACCCTAACCCCAAAATGTATTAAGACCAGGCTACTCGACAAGAAAATGCCCAGCTGTAGGCCTATTGCAAAAAATGTAGTTCTTGGTGGAAACGATGTAACCACCTGACGTTTTACTTTACCTCAGAGATAATACCATAGTTAATAATGATATGCCATGCGGCATATCATGCGGCATCACCTGCGCGTATTGCTGCTGCGTAGGCCTACATGGACGTTCCAATTATGTTGACTTTGTGTATCGTTGAAGCTAAATAAGTAGTAATAACTAATATATAACCTACTCCTGGTGCAGTGCATGCAACAGTGTGTGCCATTTATTCAGCTCCAGTATGCGAAGTTCTTCATCAGTGTGTGGAGGGAGGATATTACCACACACACAACAGTGGAGTCTCAATCTGTGTGTCTAAAGTAAGTTTGGTTTTCATGCGTCCTATCGTCACTAGTCCCATCTTTGTCCACTGGGTGGCGCTTTAGAGACTGATTCACCTTGTGATCCAGCAGCTGCTCTGTGTGGAGAAGCTTTAAGGTTGAACTTTAACACTAACTTTCCCTCTTTGTTCTTCACATTATGGTTCCTCTTTGTGGTTCCAGTCTTTACTAAAGGCCTTAGCTGTTCAACAACCCCATAACAGCAAGTTAATGAATGACTAATATCTCTGACAATTTTACCCAGTTATAAGATAACCTAAAGTAAATTATTAACTAATTTCACTGACTATTAAGCCCAGTTGTAAGATGAGTTAATGAATAACTAATATCTATGACTGTAGGAGCCAATTCCTTTGCATTGTGTGTGTGTGTGTGTGTGTGTGTGTGTTTGTGGGGGGGGCGTGTATGAACTTGTACTCATAACCCCTATGTATCTGGATCATACCATTACCTGATACCCCACTAACCCGATGTATTTGGATCATACCGTTAACCTGATACATCCACTAACCCCACACATCTGGCTCAAACCGATAAAACTGCAAGAGGAAAGATATTTCCACATAGAAAGGTTAGACATTTAGAAATCCCATGGTGTAATTAAGAAAAAATGCAATTGTCTTAACCCTCAAAAATAGGAGACGCCGTCTTAAATGTTTTCAAGATAAGAGCCTCTTACCGCCCCCCAGTGTGTCGGCCAGTTCCTCCTGGTTCATCTCCATCAGGCAGAGCTTTGTGATGTCCACCACTCCCTCTATGGCGCGCCTCCTCTGCTCCTCCTCCTTACCATCCTCCTCCTCCACCTCCTCCTCCCTCTGGCTCTCTGAGCATTGTGGGTAATCTGGGAAGGGAACCCTCCAGAGCTTCTTCAGCTCCTTGTCTAGGAAAGCGTGTGCGTTCTCCTCAGCCCTCTGGAACAGAACAAACATCAAGGAGAACTTTACTCTGAACTAACTGAGACATCGGAAGCATTGTTGATCTGAAGAGGGAAGCCTGGAGACTATTAGCACCACTATAAGAGATGCTCTCTAATGTTCCTGTAGAGCTAAAGTCAAACGTCTTGGTGGACATTTACACACCTTGATCAGCTCTGTTTGGAGCTGCTGAACATACTGAGCACTGGCGACCTTTGACCTCTGCTGGTGTCTGTGAAGAACACACACAGATATACACACTCTAGTGTATCTCTCCTGACTGGTAAACATCAGTACCAGTAGAGTACAACCAATTGGTCTGCTTTCATCGTCTGTTTGAAACTCCTACCTCTCCTCTCCGGAGGGGCGTCAAGAACCAGGATTTATGTAGTTATTCATGTAGTTGTATTTTTAATCTCTTATCTCCTACCAATTCTTACCTTTGCTCAATAGACTGATTTCCATCTTTAAAATAGAGAGGTGGATCTAAGATTGGCCACTTTTCATGGAGACACAGCTGGGTGCAGAGGAGTCTGTTCTCTGCTGCTGTACTCTTCTAGAACAGCAAGAAGATGATGTACATGGTTACAACTACTAGTACAGTCTGGCAACAATGACTGGGGTGTTGACATCGCCGTGGTTCAGAACCAGTTGGTCTTGAATCCAAGCTGGGTGTTTCGTGAAAAATGACACTCGGCATTGAGTAATTAATTTGTCACTTTTTTGGCAAACATTTTGTCATACCTGCACGTATCATAGCAACCATCTCTGTATATGGAGTCTTTAGATTAAAAGACTGTTGCAATCCTGGCTACATGACATGACATTTATGATGAGCTGGTTAACCACACACACACACACACACACACACATACACACACACACACACACACAAACACACTTGTAGTTTCTTGATCTCCTTCTTGAGGTCCGCTTCATAGTTCTCCTTCTGGTTGGCGTTTGCGGCGTTGTGCAGCTGTTGGGAGAGTGTGTCAGCAGAGCACCAGCACAGATCACCACAGCAGACTGGGAGGAAGGCTTACACTGGGAGAGCACCACAGCAGACTGGGAGGAAGGCTTACACTGGGAGAGCACCACAGCAGACTGGGAGGAAGGCTTACACTGGGAGAGCACCACAGCAGACTGGGAGGAAGGCTTACACTGGGAGAGCACCACAGCAGACTGGGAGGAAGGCTTACACTGGGAGAGCACCACAGCAGACTGGGAGGAAGGCTTACACTGGGAGAGCACCACAGCAGACTGGGAGGAAGGCTTACACTGGGAGAGCACCACAGCAGACTGGGAGGAAGGCTTACACTGGGAGAGCACCACAGCAGACTGGGAGGAAGGCTTACACTGGGAGAGCACCACAGCAGACTGGGAGGAAGGCTTACACTGGGAGAGCACCACAGCAGACTGGGAGGAAGGCTTACACTGGGAGAGCACCACAGCAGACTGGGAGGAAGGCTTACACTGGGACCCTCAACAACATCTGGTCCATTGGTCACAGCGCACAGACTGGCCCCTCCCACTCAGAGCAGGAAGTGCTATTAAGGACTGATTGGGCCCCCAATTCATACTCATAGGGGCCCCTACTGCACCCCCTGAAGAGTTAGTCATTAATACACCGACTCATAGGGGCCCCTACTGAACCCCCCTGAAGAGTTAGTCACTAATACACAGACTCATAGGGGCCCCTACTGAACCCCCCTGAAGAGTTAGTCATTAATACACAGACTCATAGGGGCCCCTACTGAACCCCCTGAAGAGTTAGTCATTAATACACAGACTCATAGGGGCCCCTACCCAACTCCATATTGTTTTTATGGCCGTTCAGCGTCGGTTTATTCTCTGCTTTAATATGAGCTGCATATTGCCGGTCTCAGGGGCTGTTGTCTCTTTGGGCGAGAGGCAGGGTGGTCTTTCCTAGACGCAGACCCTCTCCTTCAGATGAGGGGAAACCTGATGGGCCACTCAGAGCCAGTTCCTCAACATACTGTCCTGTTCCAGGAGGCTTTACCTCTGGTTCTGACCTCCATAACACGCTCCCCGTCGGGAGGCCAGCCAATCACAGAGCCTCCTCCATAAGCTGTCAATCAGTAATGCTGTGGAGCTGAACCTTCCACACCTTGGTCCCCCTCTACTGATGAAGACCTCCCTGGGTACGTCTGCAGAGGAACCTGAAGATCAAGAAATCCCTCCTCTTCTTATCGTTCTTGCTTTAACCGCTCTGAAAGCCTGACCATACATGGACTTCCTCGTGACGTATGACATCACAACCAGATCTGTGAGGACAGGCCCATAGAACAAGACCATCTTAAATATGTAATAATATACGTTTAAAACCTTCACTAACCAAGATGTCCAACATCCAGACCAATAATATCAATAATCATCATCAATAATAAAAACAACGTGCCAACATTCTACACTAAGTACCCTTAAAGTGACACAAGAACACTTAAATCAGGTGAACAATACATGTTTTTACATCTTAATGACGTCAAACTTTACCTTAGGTCACTTCAATAAAAGCATCTGCTGAATGGTAAATATTAAAAGAGTAAAACGTTGAGCTCCAGCAGTGAGACCGGCTAACTTACAAACTTACACTGGTAGGCTTCAAGGTCGTTCACAATTGTAATCCCATATTAAATAACATCTTTATCCGTATGCGTTACAGTAGATGGATCAACCTACTGATATATAATGATATACAATGATAATATACACAGTACATATGATTATTATATCACAGATCAGTGTTGACGACCGTACCTTAGTCTTCTTCCTGCTGTAATAAAGCGTTTCCGTCTACACTGCCAAGACGCAAAACTCTGCTCAGATCTGCTCACGTCGCGTACGCGTTGATGTCACATACAGCCCCAGTACAGGGAAATAAACAAACTAGTTGGATTATTTCCATGCGTCCGACTGTCAAGCTGCTCTGGCAGCTCTAATAAACTTACAGGAGTCTTTCCCCGAAATGTAGAGGATATGTACGGATAGTATTACTGAACAGAGAAGGATCTGTAATTATGTTTTGGTTTTCGAAGCACAGATAAGAGAAGAAGGAAGATTCTACGCATGCGATCAGACATGGCGGTGTTGTGTGATAGTGTATCACAGCACCATCTAGCCGCCTGGCATGCATTCCCAATCGAAATCCACACACTTTTGCGTCACCGTATGCACGCAGATTTCCTCCCGAAAACGCTTGTCTAAACGCGGAATAAAAAGTGAAGACGCGACGCCACTTTTGCGTCATCATGTAAATGTAGCCTTAGTAGCAGTGGAAAAACACGGGATGAAAATACAACACAATAAAATAAGAATACAAAGTACTAATGCAACAAAAATAGACACTCAGATAAATGCTAAACGAAATGCTGATGTAGGGACAAGACAAACAGACCAAACAACAATACAGGGCAAACAAAACAGACGGTTTAAACAATATAAATTATAAATGATAAAAGTGTAAATTGCAAATTATAAAGGGGTTAAGTTCCAGAAATACAATGTAAACAAAGACGCAATGTAAACAAAGAGAAAGTGTGCCAGTAATCAGTCCCAAGGAGCAGAGACCCTCTGGTCACCATAAATGTATCCAATATGTTACTTTTTAACAGTAGTTTCCAAGTACATTTTTACCCAGATAAATACTTTGATACCATCATTAGTACCTTGTATCTGACCCACTGTTTTTACTTATGAATAACTTTTAAATCGTAATTACAACTAAGATATCTGAACTTCTACTCAAGATGGACTTTGAAGTCCTTTTTTACCCCACTGCGTATTTCCAACGCACCCCAGCTTCTCCGTGGGTCACGCCAGAACGCAGTCTGCTGCGCTGTCGCGCCTTGTTCAGGGCTTGTTCAGGGCTTGTTCAGGGCTTGTTCAGGGCTTGTTCAGGGCTTGTTCAGGGCTTGTTCAGGGCTTGTTCAGGTCATGTTCAGGTCATGTTCAGGGCTTGTTCAGGGCTTGTTCAGGGCTTGTTCAGCGCTTGTTCAGGGCTTGTTCACACTACCTCCATCCATCGATGGATCTCATTGACTTTGCATGGGGCGCTCGCGAAATGCATTGTGGGTCCGTCCGTCCATTTGGCTCCGTGGCCTACGTCAAAAAGTTGAGAAATGTTCAACGTTTGAGGCAGTGCCGGATCCGTCGGCCAATCAGATCACGCTTATGAAAATACACTACACGCGTCTACTGGACACATTTTGCAATAACAAGCAGGAAGAAGCAGGAAAAATGATATCTACACGTCGGCTTTGTAGCGGGAAGCGATTTGATTGGCTGCAGTATGCGTCTGCAAAGACCAGTCCCCTATACGTCAGACACGCCCTCGGTCATCCGTCGATGGACGCATGTAGTGTGAACAAGGCGTCACACTGCATGCGTCCGCCCACTTTTGGCGGTGGAACCACGACCCGTGCCGCACCTTAGCGAACAGAACCGACCCGCCCCCTCTGGTGGAAACACGCCATATGTCCATTAAGATGTCCTGTACACCAACTCCCAGGATCAGAGCTGCTGACACACACAGCGGGCGGCAAAACCTCCTCACCTTCATCACTCCAAACCTCCTCACCTTCATCACTCCAAACCTCCTCACCTTCATCACTCCAAACCTCCTCACCTTCATCACTCCAGACCTAACTCACCTTCATCACTCCAAACCTCCTCACCTTCATCACTCCAGACCTCCTCACCTTCATCACTCCAGACCTCCTCACCTTCATCACTCCAAACCTCCTCACCTTCATCACTCCAAACCTCCTCACCTTCATCACTCCAAACCTCACCTTCATCACTCCAAACCTCCTCACCTTCATCAGTCCAAACCTCCTCACCTTCATCACTCCAGACCTAACTCACCTTCATCACTTCAGACCTAACTCACCTTCATCACTCCAGACCTAACTCACCTTCATCACTCCAGACCTAACTCACCTTCATCACTCCAGACCTAACTCACCTTCATCACTCCAGACCTAACTGACCTTCATCAATCCAGACCTAACTCACCTTCATCACTCCAGACCTAACTCACCTTCATCACTCCAGACCTAACTCACCTTCATCACTCCAGACCTAACTCACCTTCATCACTCCAGACCTAACTCACCTTCATCACTCCAGACCTAACTCACCTTCATCACTCCAGACCTAACTCACCTTCATCACTCCAAACCTCCTCACCTTCATCACTCCAAACCTCCTCACCTTCATCACTCCAGACCTCCTCACCTTCATCACTCCAAACCTCCTCACCTTCATCACTCCAAACCTCCTCACCTTCATCACTCCAAACCTCCTCACCTTCATCACTCCAAACCTCACCTTCATCACTCCAAACCTCCTCACCTTCATCAGTCCAAACCTCCTCACCTTCATCACTCCCAACCTCCTCACCTTCATCACTCCAAACCTCCTCACCTTCACCACTCCACACCGCCTTCACCTTCATCACTCCATACCTCAAATACCTTCATCTTCATCACTCCACACCTCACAAACCTTCCTCATCAACCTTCATCATCATCACTTCTCACCTAACAAACATCTTCATCATCATCACTCCAGACCTAACTCACCTTCATCACTCCAGACCTACCTCACCTTCATCACTCCAGACCTAACTCACCTTCATCACTCCAGACCTAACTCACCTTCATCACTGCAGACCTACCTCACCTTCATCACTCCAGACCTAACGCACCTTCATCACTCCAAACCTAACTCACCTTCATCAATCCAGACCTAACTCACCTTCATCACTCCAGACTTCTTCATGCCTCCTCCTCCTCCTCTCATGCTCCCGTTGCTTTCACAGCCCCAGGAGTCAGAGGTCAGGGTCAGAGGTCAGGGGTCAGGGTCAGAGCTCAGGGTCAGAGGTCAGAGGAGGTCTTCTTCAGCTCCCTGTAAGAAGGTGGATCGAGGAAACAGGGTGCTGGGGTCCTAGGAGACACCTCTAGGGAACAGGGTGCTGGGGTCCTAGGAGACACCTCTAGGGAACAGGGTGCTGGGTTCTAGGAGACACCTCTAGGGAACAGGGTGCTGGGGTCCTTGGAGACACCTCTAGGGAACAGGGTGCTGGGTCCTAGGAGACACCTCTAGGGAACATGGTGCTGGGGTCCTAGGAGACACTAGGGAACAGGGTGCTGGGTTCTAGGAGACTCCTCTAGGGAACAGGCTGTTGGGGTCCTAGGAGACTCCTCTAGGGAACAGGGTGCTGGGTTCTAGGAGACACTGGGGAACCCCTTCAGGACTCCACTAACAACACGGCCGTCGAGCCGAGCCGTGGTTTGGGTGAGTCAGAGAACCGTGGTTCTAGCGGACGTTGATCACCGAGATGCTGAGGGTGGTGGGATGAGACATGATGAGCTGGTTATGCTTTCTGAGCGTTGAAGTCACACGCCCCTCCATTGGAGAACTTCACTCAGACCGAAGACCACATGGTTTGGATCTCGTAGTATGGAAGAAATGAATGACTATATTTTAAGGCAAACCACGATTATTATTAGGCCTATGCATCTAATGGTAGAAAGCATCTAAAAGCGCCTCTGAACTCTTATTTAGGACTTGGCACAGCGCCCAGAAAGTCTGGGGTCAGAGAGTGAGTTAGAAGTCGCCAGACACCGGAGGCTATGGGGTCAATGTGTGTTGACCTTAGCCTGGTGCTTAGACTAGTGTTGCCGGCCACTCGTGGAAGGAAGGTATGATTGATCGGCCAAAAGGGGTGGCCGTGGGCGGACGCCTCACAAGAAACAGTGTTGTACGTGAGGATAAAAAAGAGGCCGGGATCTGTTGACCGGCAGTGCTTTGCAAACTACTCGGCTTTGTTGTTGTCCTTTTAACGATAAAGTCTTTTTGTCATACTTGCTCCGGACCCCTTGATTTCTTTTGCTCTCTTAATTAGTTGAAGTGATAGAACGCGGTTATTTTCTGCCACAGTAGAAGTCGGTTCCCCTGTGAACGCCAGGTGGTTCTAAGGTGGTTCTTACCCTTCAACAATGTGTTGCTGACCTGCAAACAGACTCATGTGTTCACCATAACAAACTTCCCACTTTTGTCGAGATGAGGAAACGAGAAACGTTGCCCTCTGGTGGTTGTATATGGTTATTGTAAATGACCCATATAATTTTGTTTTATCATATTTTATATTATTGAGATTGGTTTATAGTGCCTTGGATATCACATTTGTTCATTCAAACTTGTATGGTGCCCTAAATGTGTTTCTGATTAATATTCATAGCGAATTTTACTTGCACCTTGTTGTGTGACCTTTATTTTGAAAGGCCACAGAGACGTTTACCTGCCGTCTCTCGGTGCGCGACTCAGACGGAAAGGAAGGTTTAAGAGGTGAACACATTTGTTCATGCTTAGAACTGTTCACAAAACATATGAAGCATTGTTCATCCTTTTAATAGCACCTAGCTGGAAGGCGAACAGGTATGTGTGTTGATAAACTGTGGAATTAAGTTCTGTTACGTTTTGTTTTTGATATATGTGTAAGAGTATGCATTTTTGGAGTTAGCTAATGCTAGCTAGTGCTATTCACCTCGTGGTGGTAGCTAGCTGTGGGGAAAGCATGGTCATATTACGAGTGCATGATTGTGACTTTTTATTTGCTTTCAGCTCTTACGGTGTATCTGTGGTATGGATGTGTGAAAATAAATGGTTGATACCGCACCATGGGCCATCAGTCATCTTTATGGAGTGCATCGCTAATTAAAGTCTGAATAAAGTCCAGCTGGGAATGCTACACCCCCCGGTCCAGCTCCAGCCCCCCTCTCTCTACACACCAGCTAAAGACATTCTAAGAGACCCTCCACCAACCTACCGGTCGGACCAGCAGCGTCCCACCTCTCCACCACACACTCAAGGAGTCTCCATTTGATCATTCATCTGTTATTATTTATTATCGACAGGCTCTGTTGTAGTGCATTTTTGTTTATTTTATCTCATTTTATGATTTAACCTATACAGCCAATGACCCCATTTATGTTTATTAATTATTTACAGTATCTGTTTTACAGTTTAACCTCATTAGAGTCTACTTTACATCTCTCTTCTGTTGTGTTTTGTTCTTTTTGTCTCCTTAACCCCGCCTCCCCCTGCCCTAACCCTAACCAACCGTCCCTCCGTGTGTCTCCTCCTCACCCCTCACCCCCCTCCCCGTCTCACCCTAACCATTCTATCTCCACAGCGTTCCGTCCTAGCCAGCTCACCCTCCACACGTGTCACCTTAACCCCTGGTCACCCACTCCGTCTCACCTTAACCCCTCGTCACCCACTCCGTGTCACCTTAACCCCTCGTCACCCACTCCGTCTCACCTTAACCCCTGGTCACCCACTCCGTCTCACCTTAACCCCTCGTCACCCACTCCGTGTCACCTTAACCCCTCGTCACCCACTCCGTCTCACCTTAACCCCTGGTCACCCACTCCGTCTCACCTTAACCCCTCGTCACCCACTCCGTCTCACCTTAACCCCTCGTCACCCACTCCGTCTCACCTTAACCCCTCGTCACCCACTCCGTGTCACCTTAACCCCTCGTCACCCACTCCGTCTCACCTTAACCCCTCGTCACCCACTCCGTCTCACCTTAACCCCTCGTCACCCACTCCGTCTCACCTTAACCCCTGGTCACCCACTCCGTCTCACCTTAACCCCTGGTCACCCACTCCGTCTCACCTTAACCCCTGGTCACCCACTCCGTCTCACCTTAACCCCTCGTCACCCACTCCGTCTCACCTTAACCCCTCGTCAGCCACTCCGTCTCACCTTAACCCCTCGTCACCCACTCCGTCTCACCTTAACCCCTCGTCACCCACTCCGTCTCACCTTAACCCGCCTGGGGCCTCCTCTACGCCTCACCTTAACCGGCTCCCCTCCCACACTGGAGGGGCCGACTTAGGGTCCGCCTCCGTCCACAGGCCGGCTGAGGGGGGCCCCCACTAGGAGGGCCTGGATCCCTGAGTCAGGTGGTCTTCCCCAACAGGTTCCCTGAGGGGACCCCTGACATCAGGAGCGGAGACGATCAGGGGGGTCAGCCACACACACACATCATACCCCTCATCAGCACATTGACACCAAACATTACTCACACTCCAAACTGAAACACGCATTCACACGCACACAACACAACAATCCCACACTCCAGAATCATAAAATAATATCAGCTTACAGGAAAGTCCTGGGACCTCCAGGATGTCCTGGTGCGGGCCGCTTCTCCACAGATAATAGAAGCCCCCCTCTCCACACCAAAGCCACTTTCAGCAGCTGGCGGTCTTCAGGAACCAGCACGCCTCCACCTCCAGCCCTGTTCCGCAAAAACTCACCATGCAGGACAAAAACATAATCTACGCCATCACATGCTCCGAATGCCACATCATATATGTCGGCGAAACAAAGCCCAGGATACTCACCAGACTTAAACAGCACTTATATACTATACACATAGGCACACTCAACACTCAAACGGTCCAACACTTCCAAACACACCCCATCACCTCACTATTCATCACCGGGCTGGAGATGAAGGCGTGCTGGTGGGACAGACAGAGGAAGGCGGCGGAGCATAGGTGGATAGCCAAGCTTAGGACCCTTCCCCCCTTGGGCCTGAACATCAGGGAGTAGGGGCCGCGCTGGGACGCTGCTGGGGGCGCTGGGGGGTCCTGGGACTCCTCCTTGGGGGTTCCCTGCATGGCGTCAGGTCCACTGTGTGTTTTAATATGTTGCATGTTTTTATCTTTACTGTGTGCTTCCTCTGCATCATTATTTAACTGAGGCCTTCCACCTCTTTCACTCCCCCATTTATTACAATGGAGGCTTCTTTTATGTGAAAGGATGGTATGAATGTGTGAATGGTTTTTGAATGTGTGAATGAGCACTTATTTTTCCCTGTGTGTTTTTAATACTTCTTGCATGCTTTTACCATGTTTTTATAGATATGTATATTTGTAAATTGTTACATTAAAGGGGTTCCTGTATTTTTCACCCATGAATTCCTCAGATTGCAGTGTGTGTAACGTGAGCGTTTGGCTGAACCCAAGTGCACAGACGGGCGAAGAGCGTGGAACAGTGTCAATCGTTTATTCGGATTCAGGATCGGCAGGCAGGATAGTCAGACAGGCGGGGATCAGGAGCAGGCAGGGTAGTCGGACAGGCGGGGATCAGGAGCAGGCAGGATAGTCAGACAGGCGGGGATCCGGAGCAGGCTGGATAGTCAGACAGGCGAGGATCAGGAGCAGGCAGGGTAGTCGGACAGGCGAGGATCAGAGAGCAGGCAGGATAGTCAGACAGGCGAGGATCAGAGAGCAGGCAGGATAGGTGGTAGGTCAGGATTCGAATCGCGGGAAGGCACTGTGAAACACAAGAGACAATCTGACAGGGAATGTTTGGGAGGAAAGGACTGATATAGGGGAAACACAGGTGAAGGTGGCTGGGTTAATTGGGAGTGATCAGGGTGGCAGGCAGGTGAATGGGAAAACCAGGGGCGGATCATGACAGTGTGCTCCTTTTTATTCCTATATTTTGTATTCATGTGCAAGATTTACTATTTATGAGAGAATGTGTATGGATGAGTCTGTATGCGTGGATAAATGTGTTTGTGTGTGTCTCTCTCTCTACACATATGTTTATATATGTGTATATAAATATATATATATATATATTTTTGTGTATGTGTGTGTGTGTGTATGTGTGTGTGTGTGTGTGTGTGTGTGTGTGTGTGTACTGTACCACATGAAGGCGGACGGCTGGGTGAAGGTGTATAAGGAGGACGTCTCAGAGCTGATCCACAGATACAGGAAGGACATGTTCTGACCTCTGACCTCCCACCTGGAGCCCCGTGTGACCCGGCCAGAGGACGGGCTCTGACCTCTGACCTCCCACCTGGAGCCCCATGTGACCCGGCCAGAGGACGGGCTCTGACCTCTGACCTCCCACCTGGAGCCCAATGTGACCCGGCCAGAGGACGGGCTCTGACCTCTGACCTCCCCCCTGGAGCCCCATGTGACCCGGCCAGAGGACGGCCCTGACCTCTGACCTCCCACCTGTAGCCCCATGTGACCCGGCCAGAGGACGGGCCCTGACCTCTCACCTGGAGCCCCATGTGACCAGGCCAGTGGACGGGCCCTGACCTCTGACCTCCCACCTGGAGCCCCATTTGACCCGGCCAGAGGACGGGCTCTGACCTCTGACATCCCACCTGGAGCCCCATGTGACCCGGCCAGAGGACAGGCTCTGACCTCTGACCTCCGACCTAGAGCCCCATGTGACCCGGCCAGAGGACGGGCTCTGACCTCTGACCTCCGACCTGGAGCTCCATGTGACCCGGCCAGAGGACGGGCTCTGACCTCTGACCTCCCCCCTGTAGCCCCATGTGACCCGGCCAGAGGACGGGCTCCTGATCAACTCTCATCATCACATCACTCATGATCACCGAGCGTCGTGTCCAGGAATGTTTTAATAAAGCGCTGAGAGAAGAACGCTGGGACTCCTGTGAGCTCATTACACCAAACATACCCAACGCCTTTAGTTTCAGGACGTTTTCATCTACAAGCTTCAGTTAAAACCCCTAAACAGCGTCGCTCTGGTACATTGGAACTCCCCTGAAAAGGTGATGAGTGATTAGTGACTTTTCCTTTGTTTTTCCTGACCTTCCAAGCCCTCTAAGACAGACTTCCAGTGGTGGCGTCAGATAAAACATGAAGTCTTGGATAAAGTGAAGAGAAGATTCAGTGAAGCCTGTTAAATGTGCATCCGAAAAGTTTATACACACAATTTCAATGTGTTTGAATCACACATTATAGCCAAGCTTGTGTTGTTAGTGTAGGATCAATAGGTCGATTAGTGAAGCTCCAGATTGACAGATTGAGGGAGACGGGGGGGGGAGACGGGGGGGAGAGGGAGACGGGGGGAGAGGGAGACGGGGGGGAGGGAGACGGGGGGGGAGAGGGAGACGGGGGGGAGAGGGAGATGGGGGGGAGAGGGAGACGGGGGGGAGAGGGAGACGGGGGGGAGGGAGACGGGGGGGAGAGGGAGAGGGGGGGGAGGAGAGGGAGACGGGGGGGAGAGGGAGACGGGGGGGAGAGGGAGACGGGGGGGAGAGGGAGACGGGGGGGAGGGAGAGGGGGGGAGAGGGAGACGGGGGGGAGAGGGAGACGGGGGGAGAGGGAGACGGGGGGAGGGAGAGGGAGACGGGGGGGAGAGGGAGACGGGGGGGGGAGAGGGAGACGGGGGGAGGCAGACGGGGGGAGAGGGAGACGGGGGGGAGAGGGAGACGGGGGGAAAGGGAGACGGGGGTGAGGGAGACAGGGAGAGGGAGAGGGAGACGGGGGGGAGAGGGAGACGGGGGGGAGGGAGACGGGGGGGGAGAGGGAGACGGGGGGGAGAGGGAGACAGGGGGGGGAGAGGGAGACGGGGAGGAGAGGGAGACGGGGGGAGGGAGACGGGGGGGGAGGGAGACGGGGGGGAGGGAGACGGGGGGAGAGGGAGACGGGGGGGGAGAGGGAGACGGGGGGGAGAGGGAGACGGGGGGGGAGAGGGAGACGGGGGGAGAGGGAGACAGGGGGGGGAGAGGGAGACGGGGGGAGAGAGGGAGACGGGGGGGAGGGAGACGGGGGGAGGGAGACGGGGGGGAGAGGGAGACGGGGGGGAGAGGGAGACGGGGGGAGAGGGAGAGGGAGACGGGGGGGAGAGGGAGACGGGGGGGAGAGGGAGACGGGGGGGAGAGGGAGACGGGGGGAGAGGGAGACGGGGGGAGAGGGAGACGGGGGGAGGGAGACGGGGGGGTAGAGGGAGACGGGGGGGAGAGGGAGAAGGAGACGGGGGGAGAGGGAGACGGGGGGAGGGAGAGGGAGACGGGGGGGAGAGGGAGAGGGAGACGGGGGGGAGAGGGAGACGGGGGGGAGGGAGACGGGGGGGAGAGGGAGACGGGGGGAGGGAGAGGGAGACGGGGGGGAGAGGGAGAGGGGGGGGAGAGGGAGAGGGAGACGGGGGGGAGAGGGAGACGGGGGGGAGGGAGACGGGGGGGAGAGGGAGACGGGGGGGAGAGGGAGACGGGGAGAGAGAAAGAGAGACAGAGTGTCCGTCCGTCTGTCTGTGGTTTCTTTCCACAACCGACACAGAGACACTGAGAACCCCCCCAACCAAAACCCAGGGAGGAAAAACATTTGTGGTTTTATTTATAATTTCTGATTAATATTAGGTCTGTCAAGCGATTAAAAAACATAATCTAATTAATTACAGGCTCTGTGATTCATTAATCTAAATTAATCTCATACTTCCATTTTTCCGAGACGGTATTTCAAAAATAATTTAATTCAAGTAAATTACGGCAGATGAGTGTCTTTCATTAACATACGGTGCATGTTAAGATCAAATGAATAACATTTCCATCTCACCCAGGATTCAATGCATCTCAGTCGAGTGTGGCTTGACGAGGCTGGCTGCTAGCGCCAGCTTCAGGGGCGGTGGCAGCTCGTACCTGCCAGCTTGCTACCAAACGTTTTGCGTTGAGGTGATATTTAAGGGTTGAAGAACTCCGGTGATAGGAAAATTCCTTACTACAGAGATTGCAGATAACGGTGTTCCTATCGACAGTTCCGTCTGGGAGTTTAAACTTTAACTTTCCGTGCACGGGGCCGAGCAGCGTTTTCTCGTCTGCCTCCATTTTGTTTCAACCCATATGACGCACCGGGTCAAAGGGCACTATAGAAGTGCGATTAATCTGCGTTAATTTTTTTTAACGCGTCATTTTCTGTGATTAATTAATCGGAATTAACGCGTTAATTTGACAGCCATAATTTATATATTATTTTTCTTAAGGCACTTATTGAAGCATTATTCACTAAAAAAACAAGAAATCATCGGCTGAACACAGGAGAACATTCAGTTGGATCCACCAAGTTGTTTATTGCAATTATGCTTCATTAACAAATACAACAGAAAAATAGTCCCTTTACTTGTACACAATAAACAGGAGGACTAAAACAATAGAAGCAGCAGACTTTACAAATCATCAACAGGTGTGCACATATCTTTAATAACTGAGCATGTTCTGCGGACGCTTGGTTCACATCAGAACACAAAAAATCAAGATTCAGTTTAAAGTAATTTACAACATGCAACATTATCCCATAGACCTCTTGGTTATTATTAATAAAATATAAAATCTGCTTTAAATCAGGTTGTTAATCAGGGTTATAACAAAAATGATATCAGAGCCCTTAAGACCAAAACTGGTGACGTCTGAAAATATACAAACATTTACCATCAATAGGTATTTTATATACATTTCAAATAATAAATGTGCTTCTCTAACTATGGGAGATCTTAAAAGTCTTTTCATGGTTTATCATACTATACTGTCTAGAAGAGGGAGAGAGAGGGAAAGAAAAAGAGAGAGAGAGAGAGAGAGAGAGAGAGAGAGGGGGAAAGAAAAAGAGAGAGAGAGGGAGAGAGAGGGAAAGAAAAAGAGAGGGAGAGAGAGGGAGAGAGAGAGAGAGAGAGAGAGAGAGAGAGGGAAAGAAAGAGAGAGAGAGGGAGGGAGAGAGAGAGAGAGAGAGAAAGAAAAAGAGAGAGAGGGAGAGAGAGAGGGAGAGAGAGAGAGAGGGAGAGAGAGAGAGGGAAAGAAAAATAGATAGAGAGAGAGAAAAAAATAGAGAGAGAGAGAGAGAAAAAAATAGAGAGAGAGACAGAGAGAAATAGAGACAGGGAGAGAGAGAGAGAGAGAGAGAGGGAGAGAGAGACTATAACTGCCACAGAGACACTGAGTCATCAGTCCTCTCAGTGTGTGTGTGTGTGTGTGTGTGTGTGTGTGTGTGTGTGTGTGTGTGTGTGTTGTGTGTGTGTGTGTGTTGCAGCACTGCAGCCGACGGTCCTCCTCCCCCGCGCCCGCTTTTTTTTTTTCTACAACCGACACAGAGTCGCTGAGCTCCCCCTCTCCTCTCCCACTGGGGTCCCCCCCTGCCATACCCAGACCCCAGGGAGGAGGTCCTCCTGGGTGAAGGAGGACCAGAAGGTGTGGAGGTGTGTCAGTGTGTCTGAGGACCCTCCTCCACCTGGGGACACTCTGTAGAAGGACAGAGAGCCAGCAGGCCGGTCCAGATACACTCCTACTCTGGTGGAGCCAGCGGGGGGGAGAGGGAGGACTGTTCTCCTACCGTTGTACCGGGCAGAGTAACCACGATCAGAACAATCAAGACTCCAGGACTTGTTGTTCCCTCCAAGCCCGCTGTCACGACCCGCTCCTCTCCTTGTGATTCCTCTGTATGTCACTCCTATATCAACATCTCCTTCCCACTCTACCTCCCAGTAACAGCGGCCAGTCAGAGCCTCTCTACCCAACACCTGGGACCAGTAGTCAAATCTCTCTGGGTGATCCGGATACGACTGGTCCTCTCCAACCCCCGTCACCTTCCTGTTGTCCTCAGACAGAGAGAGTCGTCTGTGGGCCGTGTTGGGGTCCAGTGTGAGTTCACAGGCATCTGAGGGAGAACCAGACATGATGAGCTGCTGAACCGCTCTTCATCCTCATCATCATCATCATCATCATCATCACTAGTACTGTTCTCCTGCGCTCTTCTTCTCTTTATTCTCTTACAGACTCTTTTTGTGATCGCTCTCTCTTCTTCAAACATTAACATAGAAAGACAAAAAAAATATATGATAGGTACTATATTGGAATCATGTGCTGTATATTTTCTAAGCAATAGGACACATTATGTTTAAGATAATTAAAGTTAAAGTTGATTGGAAATCCCATGTGTGTGTGAGTGGCTGTCCCAATCAAAACATTGAAACGAGGACAAATGTATAAAGTGCATTTACTCCCTCAGTATTTACTTCACATTAACATATCATACATCAAAATGTTCAGTATGATGAGTTGATTACACCCATGAAATATCTAAACAATATTTGTAACATCTTCCAAGATATTCCACTTTTGGATTTCCCAATACACATACATGGCCCTCAACCTTCAAAGGGACACCTGTGTAAAGAACAGACTGAAAGAGCTGAGCTCACATACAGCCTGGAGATGGACTGATGAACCACAGAACTGGTTCATTTATTATAGACATGTACTCAGACATACACCTGCTCACCTACACATACATATACACATCACTGGGGGCACTTGGCTAGGATTCATATCTATATCATCATACACACACAGACAGGCTGGAGATGGACTGATGAACCATAGAACTGCTTCATACATCAGGCATGTATTTATTCATGTGTGCATAAGTACACATAGTATAAATACACACTATATATATACAGTATAGTTTGTATCTGTGTGTGTGTGTGTGTTTGTGTTTGTCTGACTGTGTGTATATGTGTGTGTTTGTGTGTGTGTGTCTGTGTGTGTGTGTGTGTGCATGCGTGCGTCCGTGCGTGTGTGGGTGCGTGCGTGGGTGCGTGCTATGAATACATCAACAACAGTGTTATGAATACATCAACAACAGTGTTATGAATACATCAACAACAGTGTTATGAATACATCAACAACAGTGTTATGAATACATCAACAACAGTGTTATGAAAACATCAACAACAACGTTATGAATACATCAACAACAGTGTTATGAATATATCAACAACAGTGTTATGAATATATCAACAACAGTGTTATGAATATATCAACAACAGTGTTATGAATACATCAACAACAGTGTTATGAATATATCAACAACAGTGTTATGAATACATCATCAACAAACATCTCTCCTTGGATGCAGGACTTACCAAAGACAAGCAGTTGAGCGCTGTGATTGGCCGTGCCAGCGCTGTTGCTCGCCATGCAGCAGACCGTGTTCACGCCATACCCCACCCCTCTGACGAAGAGGAAGCCCCTCTCCACCCAGGCATCTGATTGGTCTGTGCCGTCCCTCTCCAGGGGCCTGCCGTTGTGGAGCCACTCTACTGTGGGCTCCGGCGTGCCGCCGGCGTGGCAGGTATAGCGGGCCGTTTGGCCCACGGGCAACACGTGGGTAGAGGAGTGGAACTCTGTGATGCTGGGAGCCTCCTCCTTCGTGGGCATCACTGAGCCTGAAGAAAGCAGGAGGAGAGGAGTGAACGTTTACAACACGGATCTAGAGATGCAGCGTCAGACACTCCCTTCACTCTGTCCTAACACCTGTCCACTAGAGGGTGACCCAGGGGATTCACCCCCAGTATTCTCGCCTGCCTCCTCATACATGATTGAATATCACAGCAGTGTCTACAAAGATCTCCCAGGGAGGGGAAGTCACTCCAGCGCAGAGATTAACGAGGCGGGGGCGGAGCTTGCAGAGAAGAACGCAAAACCGTTCAGCAGCTCAAAGAGAAACTAGTGCAAGTGAACCCAGAAAGGGTTGACCCTTGTGACCTGACCTGAGGAGACCGCAATAGAAACATGACCTGAGGAGACCACAATAGAAACCTGACCTTAGTAGACCACAATAGAAACCTGACCTTAGTAGACCACAATAGAAACCTGACCTCAATAGACCACAATAGAAAACTTACCTTAGTAGACCTAAACACACCCAACAACCTTTCAACTCTTAAAGAGTGTATTTACTGTATCTATGGCACAGAGAACAGAAAGGAGGAACCGTTCTCCACTCATGAACACAAACAAAGTCTGCGGACCCTTTTTGTTCAGCTCAGCCTCCAGATGATCCAGGTCTACGCTCTTCTCACAGATCCAATGGTGCAGTGTGTAACACGGTTCTTCAGACCAGCCGTCCTCCCCTGCCACGACACAGTCTCTTGCTCCGCCGTCATCGCGTGGTTTACCGTGTCTCCAACTGAGAACCACGAGGAGGAGACAGAGGAGGTCACTCTGTCACTCTCAGAGAAGAGATGCTGCTGAATAGTTTTCAGCCTTACATTGAGGTCATGGGGGTACCATCCACCCACTTGAAGGTCCCCTCTGTCTCTCCATCACTCAGTCCAATCCAGGAAGGACCCATCAATCTGCTGACAAACACCTGTTTCCAAAGGAAATAGCATCTGTTGTCATGACTACAAAGTACACACACACACACACACCAGACACACACACACACACACACACAATCTCTCTCTCTCTCTCTCTCTCTCTCTCTCTCTTACTTATTCACTCACACAAATAATATGTCTCTCCACACACACACACACACACACACACACACACACACACACACACACACACACACACACACACACACACACACACACACCAGTTCTTCTCTGCTGTTGATGACCACCAGGTCTGCCTTCCTTTGCAGACAGTCTTCTCTACTGGCCCTCCAGCCCTTCTTAGTAGTAGAAATAAGGTAGAAACTCTTGTCGTAAAGCATCCAGCCCTGAAGTGTAAATTCATCTGTTGAATGTAAAAGAAAATCCTGAACAAACAGAGAACTGCTTATCTTACGATCTTCGTTACGGACACACAACCCTGAGACCTGACCTTAACAGACCACATAGAAGCATGACCTTAATAGACGACAATAGAAACCTGACCTTAGTAGACCACAATATGAATCACAAAAGCAGAGGGTGTTGAAATTAATGTTAATGACGCGATTGATTTAATAACTTGGATAAAACCCTCACCGAGTTCACCCAGTAAGTGCTCTCTCCCCTCCCTCCAGGGTGACGGTGAGTCTAGGACAGGACAGAGGAATACAGAAGAATTGAGCTCTAAAACAGAAGCAAGCATCCTTTGCCGCCAACGGAGCTTCATGCCAATTCATTGTCACCCACGGCCGATAACCACCAGGTTGAACGCTGATTGGCTGTTACGTTACGTCCCTCAGTCGCCACGCTATTGAACGCTGATTGGCTGTTACGTTTCGTCCCTCAGTGGCCACGCTGTTGAACGCTGATTGGCTGTTACGTTACGTCACTCAGTGGCCACGCTATTGAATGCTGATTGGCTGTCATCACCCGAATGTGACAAATGACAAATGCAGTTGATTGCTTGTTTAAACAGGGTGAGAAAACAGGGAGTGGAAGGACGGGACCATATAATGTTCAGCTAACTGTTGGGTTACAGGGGTAATTGTTTAATGGAAAGTGTAGTATACTATGCATGCAAATCAATCACTCAATAGCTTTTACTGTTATTCAGGGCTCAAAGTGCATTGATACTTAAATACTACTAAATGCACGGCAACTACTATTGGTTAGTTGAAAATAATAAGAACAAACAGCTGAAAATTGTGTTCAAGTAACAACAGCTAAGGCAGCAACCTGCCTAACTATAGTGAACTAAAGCACGGGCTTGTGTGGGGGGGGGGGGTGTGAGGGCAAGATTGCAGATTGTACATTGGCTACCTGACGTGGGAGATGTTTTTTTTTGTTAACAGAAGAATGCGTCATTGAGATTAAACATCTCTTCAAGTGATCTGGCCAAGACAGGCAGCAGTAGCCTACAGTCACACATAGCCTACACATGAAACATGAGAACAACAAAACAACTGAAACAGTCGGCAGGGGGCAGGGGGGATTTCTATATCGCAAGACATTTCGGGAGGCTCAAGGAGGTGGATAATGTTTAAAGAAAAATAACGTTTTGCAAAAAAGTGTCTATGATAGACATAAGGCTCAGGTGGGAGAGTGTGTCGACGGCGGGGCGGTTATCTCAATCTTGCCGTTGTCTTGAAACGTCTGCATCAGCGCGCCCGTGTGTGCAGTGTGTGTCCCTGTGCGTGTGTGTTCGTGCACGTGTGTGTGGATTGTGTGTGCGTGTGTGTATGCGGTGTTTATATGTGTGCGTGCGGTGTATGTGTGCTAACCCTATTATTATCACTGAATCTAACAAAAACAATATGTATCATTATCATTGCTGTTATTACAGTCATTAATATGATTATACTGTATTGTAATTCTATTCAGGATGATATGATTTAGACTCACTGAAGCGCAGGGAGATGAGGAGAATACTCAGCAGTCCGATGCTCACAATGACAATGATGTGAAACCATAGAGCTGTTCAGGAGTAGGACACACACACACACACACACACACACACACACACACACACACACACACACACGGTCACTTTGGCTAAAAAAGTTTTCTAAAGATAAATCTTAAATGTATTTGGAGGAAAACATACTTTTTTGGATCATTGTTTTGGACTGGATTATTTATTTTAAGTTCTCTCTAAAGGACCACCTACCAAATCTTCTCTTCCTGGTCTCCTCCCGGTCCAAAGACGTGTCCTCAGGTTCCTCAGAGAGTCCAGGGTCCGGTTCAGAGATGGTGACCATTGTTGCTCCCTGACGTCTTCCACGGCTTCTGAACTTACCCTTCTTCTTTGCTCTATCAGCTGGAAAAACAACGTCACTTGTTTTCATTCTGACCAATTATCAGCTTGCAATCTGATACCATCAGTGTAAGGAAATGTTTTTCTTCTACTAAACACAGACTCACAGACTCACTCAAGCACACACACACGGACACACAGAGTAATGTACACACAGATAAATTCATACTGCGTGGCTGTCATTCACAGTCCAGACTCCCTACGGTCTGCAGAATCCCTCCCCGTCTTGAAGAAACACCTGAAGACCTCTACTGAGAACACCTCAGTAAGTGATGACGGGTACTGTGGCTCTCGTGTTTAGAACACACTTAAGCAGAGCAAGTACAGGTCTCTAGCATACATGTTATTATTCCCTCATTATTGACATACACGCACACATCGTTTACAGTAATACACACAGAAATACATACGTATACACACAGTAATCGAGGGGGGACAACATGTGGCCTGCGTGTCACCACGGTCTTTCACATCGGCCCACGCAGAAAATATGAGGACATGTATTGTGGGATAATTTGAGATATGTTTATATTAATGACAAACTTTATAGAATTATGTTAAATTCATAAGTACACCTGATATCACTTCAGTTAAATGAGCAGCCTTTATTAAAACACAAAATTGTTGATTAAATAAACCATTGTCACTCTAATGTCACGCTGCACTACCATCAATACTAAGTAATGAAAAAAACTAAACTTGTGTTCTGCTCCCTAAAGTTCCTCTGCACTCTGTTCCACGTATATAACGAACATATATCATGAAACACACAACTACTTAAGATGCCTATCAATAGTTTGTAACTCATGGGCGTAACCACAAGTCAAGTAAGGCTAATGTGAGCTTTTTGTCTCGATCACACACATGTCGTTATTTAGGAGAATAAATCTGTCTATACAGTTGCTGGTTCATCAGGTCGGCCCATTTGGCTAAAAACATTTTCTAAAAGTACATTTTAAATGTATGCAACACGAAAAAAACGCGTTTTTTTAACTGGATTATCTATTTTAAATCCTCTCAAAAGGGCACCTACCAAATCTTCTCTTCCTGCTCTCCTCCCGGTCCAAAGGTGTGTCCTCAGGTTCCTCAGAGATTCCAGGGTCCGGTTCAGAGATGGTAACCATGGTTCCTCCCTGACAGCTTCCAATACGTCTGCTCTCAGGAGTCAGCTCTGCTATATCAGCTGGAAAAACCACGTCACATGTTTTAATTCTGACCAATCATCAGCCTGCAATCATCAGTGTCAGGAAGTGACAGTGTTTTTCTTCTACTCTTATCAGATGTCTTCAGTTGACACACAGACTCACGGACGCATGCAAACACAAACACACACACACAAGATTATTTTTTATTGAATATAAAGACACAACATACATAGGTATAATATAGCAGATAGCGTAGTGGACATGTCTTGGAGTCCACTACCGATTTGTATTCATATTTTAATACAACTTAACTCACCACATTATGGGAACAGCAGAATATCTGTGTTTCGCTGACGTTGTCTGTGTGTGTGTGTGTGTGTGTGTGTGTGTGTGTGTGTGTGTGTGTGTGTGTGTGTGTGTGTGTGTTGAGAGACATATTGTGCGTGTGATTAAGTGAGTGAGTGAGTGAGGGAGAGAGAGAGCGAGAGAGATATTGTGTGAGTGAGTGAGTGAGTGAGTGAGTGAGTGAGTGAGTGAATGAGTGAGTGAGTGAGTAAGTGTGAGATAGAGAGAGAGAGAGAGAGAGAGACAGACATTGTGTGTGTGATTGAGTGAGTGAGTGAGTGAGTAAGTAAATTGGCATGCTATTTGTCCCTTAGCAGAGACTACACCGTAGCAGAATACCTGACCACCGTGACCGACCCAAAACTGAGGAAATCCTTGACCAGATACAGACTCAGCGAACACAGCCTTGCCATCGAGAAGGGATGCCACAGCCAGACCTGACTCCCAAGAGAAGACAGACTGTGCTCCCACTGCACACACAACCAACTAGAGACAGAACTGCACTTCCTCAGGAATGCACACTTCCCACGGATTACAAAGGCATGCAAGGACTTCAAAGACACTCCAGATGCTCACAAACTGCCATACCTGTTGGGAGAAATACAACAATGTACGAACGCAGCAGCAAGATTCGTCACCTGTTGTGATGAGAGAAGGACCTCAAACTCCCCATAGACTCATCCCCCTGGACTCACTCTGAACAAAATTATTGCACTAATCCTCCATAATGTAAATACTGTGTATTTAGAGTGTATCTTTAATTTATCTGTTTATACGAGATACTGTAATTTTATTAATTTTATAATATCGCACATTTTACTTTTTAAAGTACTTTTATAGTATAACATTTGATATGTAGAGATATTTTGTATTGAACGGTTTATACTTATTATGTTATCATAATGTACATCTTACCTTTATACTTTTTATTTTATAACGCTGTTTATTTTATTGTTCACCTGCTTTGGCAATGCAAATGTATATTTCTCATGCTAATAAAGCTTTTTTGAATTGAATTGAATTGAATTGAGAGAGAGAGAGAGAGAGAGAGAGAGAGAGAGAGAGAGAGACTGTGTGTGTGAGTGAGCGTGTGAGTGAGTGAGTGAGTGAGTGGATTTAAACAGTTATTGCTCAGAGGTGGTGTGATTGAGAGAAGGGATATGGCTGTTTTATTGATGTGGTTAACATGGTGTGAATTATTGCAACTGTTTGTTCGTCTGAATTCTGCATTCTCCGTCCGCAAACAACATGAACAATTATTACTATTGTAAAATGACGACTTTTTACTCGGAAAAGTGACTTTAGTGCCTGGACGAGTGAAACGTAAATGTACCTATCCCAGGAACAATGCCTCATGAAAAAAGTTTATGTTGACACACACACACACACACACACACACACACACACACACACACACACACACACACACACACACACACACACACACACACACCTTTGCTGTTCTGCAAGCTGTGATGGACACTTGCAGACTAACACTATTCTCAATTCAATCCATACAAATTTTATCTAAAGTAAAATATTTACAAGCCAGGGCAACATGTTTGTGGCTGTATGGCTCTGTTGGGGGAAACTGGAATAGATCACAGCGATCTTCATTTCCTCCTTGCACCGCTGCGTCTCCAGATACGTAGAGATACAGGACGCTACACCCTGAGTCTTGTTATCTGTGGTCTGTGTGTGTGTGTGTGTGTGTGTGTGTGTGTGTGTGTGTGTGTGTGTGTGTGTGTGTGTGTGTGTGTGTGTGTGTCTGTGTGTTTTTTTCCATGTCATCATAATGATTATTGAGTGTATTTATATTCTCAGCCGGGGCAACATGTCTGTATTTGGCGGGATGGCTCTGTGGGGGAAACTCCCCGGCCGTCCGAGCAGCCTTGAAACACCACATCCCCATCAGGTCAAACAGTTTAGAACGCCCTGGACCAGAGATCTGAAGGGCTTCGCAGGCCGCTTCTTAAAGGACGCCCACTGACCCTAGCCCCCCAAAGGGCAGGGAAAGCCCCCCTAATATCAGGGACCCTGGAGAAGGAACCCTGAAGAGGGATCCCTCTCCAGGGATGGTAGGAGTGCAATAGGAGCCAGAATAATGTGTAGACGGAATGGTAGCATTACAACTGCTATCTGACAGATATCCTCTATCCATCGCTATCTCTTGTCTTTATAGTCCAACACTTAAAAGCGGTTGCTTTAGTTATTTCATCATTTTGTTTATATGTACTTTCTTTTTTTTTAAGCACAGAGAGAGAGAGAGAGAGAGAGATTCACACACACACACACAGACAACCAGCATTTCAAGGTCCTGGAGTGGCCTAGCCAGTCTCCAGATCTCAACCCCATAGAAAATCTTTGGAGGGAGTTGAAAGTCCGTGTTGCCCAGCGAAGGCCCAAAAACATCACTGCTCTAGAGGAGATCTGCATGGAGGAATGGGCCAAAATACCAGCAGCAGTGTGTGAAAACCTTGTAAAGACTTACAGAAAACGTTTGACCTCTGTCATTGCCAACAAAGGGCATGTAACAAAGTATTGAGATGACCTTTTGTTATTGACCAAATACTTATTTTCCACCATAATTTGCAAATAAATTCTTAAAAAATCAGACAATGTGATTTTCTGGATTTTTTTTTTCATTTTGTCTCTCATAGCTGAGGTTTACCTATGATGAAAATTACAGGCCTCTCTCGTCTTTTTAAGTGGGAGAACTTGCACAATTGGTGGCTGACTAAATACTTTTTTGCCCCACTGTATATACACCTCCACACACACTCATTAACACACATCGGCTCAGCCGCAATATATTAATTAATATATACACCTCCACACACACATTAACACACATCGGCTCAGCCACAATATATTAATTAATATAAACACCTCCACTCACACTCATTAACACACATCGGCTCAGCCACATAGTTACCCTGGTCTCCCCCTCAATAGAATTAGATCTCAGTCCACCCCCCACTCACTCTGTTCCTCCCCCTCCTGTAGATTCCACCAAGCAGCGGCCCCCACCACAGACCCGGACTGGTACAGGTACAGCGGAGAGACTCAACGAGGTGGCTGAACAGAACACCATGATGATGGGTCAAAGCAAAGGGAAATGTCCCACAAAGCAATCCCAATCTGAAGCCACCTCTAATGACACCAAGTCTCCTCCGCTGTCCGTCCAGTCCACGAGCACACCCTCACAGCGCACTGTGCAGCTTAGACTCCACCACGCCCTTAATTCGGCCACGTTAAGTCCCCTCACCATCACTCCCGAGCGCCGACGGCCGAGTGTAACCACCGACCCGAAGCCTCAACCGAACAAGACGATATTCAAAATGACCAGACACCTTTGGGTGTCAAGGCACCTTTCATGACACCCAAGGTCCCCTTGCAATTCATGAAAACAATCTAGGGTCAAAAACAGCAGGAGAACTCGTGCTCCTAGCACCCACGGTGCTGAGAGCCCTAGCACCCATGGTGCTGAGAGCCCTAGCACCCATGGTGCTGAGAGCCCTAGCACCCACGGTGCTGAGGCAGGAGGTTGGGACGGTGAAGACCAGCTGAGGATGACGAAGGGAGCGGCAGGGCCTGTCCTCCTGGAGGAGGTCGGGGAGATAAGTGGGGGCCACGTTGTGGAGGGCTTTGTCGGTGAGCAGAAGGGTTTTAAGGTCAATCCGGTGTTGGACACTGAGCCAGTGTAGTTGGACGAGAATGGGGGTGGCGTGGTTGGGTGATTTGGTGCTGGTAATGATGACATTTAACATTCTTTAACCTGAGACCCCCACCATTACCCTACATATCCGGATCAAACCATTTAACCTGATGCCCCACAACAACCCCACATACTGGATCAAACCATTTAACCCCAAAGAGGAAATATTGTCTCCACATGGAAGTGTGAAATGTATAAGTCTCACACTATGTAATTTAGTCTGAAGAGAACAAATAATAATCTCCTACTGCTCATCAAAATGTGTATTTCTTCTCTGTTTTCAAGATAAGAGCCTCTTACCGCCCCACAGTGTGTCGGCCAGTTCCTCCTGGTTCATCTCCATCAGGCAGAGCTTTGTGATGTCCACCACTCCCTCTATGGCGCGCCTCCTCTGCTCCTCCTTCTTACCATCCACCTCCTCCTCCTCCCTCTGACCCTCTGAGCATTGTGGGTAATCTGAGAAGAGATCCCTCCAGAGCTTCTTCAGCTCCTTGTCTAGAAAAGCGTGTGCGTTCTCCTCAGCCCTCTGGAACAGAACAAACATCAAGGAGAACTTTACTCTGAACTAACTGAGACATCAGAAGCATCTGTCCTGGATCCACGTCCCGCTGGACAAGAGATGCTTTCTAATGTCCATGGAGAGCTGAAGTCAAACGTCTTGGTGGACATTTACACACCTTGATCAGCTCTGTTTGATGCTGCTGTAGAGACTGAGAGCTGGTAACCTTTGACCTCTTCTGGTGTCTGTGGGGAACACGCACACACACACACACACACACACACACACACATACACACACACAAACACACACACACACACACACACAAACACACACACACACACACACACACAATTATATTTCCCCAGACTTGTAGACATCAGTATCAGTAGAGTCTGATAACAACCAACTGGTCCGTTTTCCTCGTCTGTTTGAAAGTCCTACCTCTTCTTTCTGGAGGGGCGTCCATCTGTAAAGTTCAATGGTAAACGCATAGAGTGGTCACTCTTCATGGAGACACAGCTGGGTCCAGGGGAGTCTGCTCTCTCCTTCTTGGCTCTTTTAGAAAAACAAAAAACAGGATTTATGGACTTTTGGTAGAAGTTGTGTCTTTATGATCTCTGATAAATCCTTACCTCCTCTCAATAGACTGGTTTCGATCTTTAGAGTTATCAGGATGTTCCATAGCGGGGGCACTCTCAAAGGAGTCACAGCTGGAGCTGGATCCAGGGGAGTCTGCTCTCTGCTGCTGCTCTGGGCTTCAACACACACACACACACACACACACACACACACACACACACACACACACACACACACACACACACACACACACAGCTTTTACTCAGACTAATGATGGAGTCATGATGCATCACTGCTGATCTCTGAGATGGACAACAGTCGCAGACAGAGAGATCCTCTTCTTACCTCTTAGCTTTGCTCCGGCGGCCATGTTCCCCAGACAGAGTGGTTTTAGAGGTAGAACCCCCCTCCTCTCTCTCCTCACCCATAGAAGACTGGAGACCTGGACACAAACACAACTCATCCATCACTTCATTTGCCTTCTGAACTTTAGCTGTTTATTGAGAGAGAAGATCATTGTGACTGCGTCACACTAAAGCGTTATGGACGTCATAGACCATCAATATGAACCCCACAACATAACCACACTGCCCTCACTACAATACAGATGTGTACAGCAGATGACAGGTGAAGAATTAAACACCTTGGAGACTGTAACTGTGCTTAACTTACAACACAAAAAAGATATGCAATAGACTTAAAAGGATGCATTGCGGTACAATTAAAAGTAAAGAACGTTAGAATAATTTCTCCACTGGAACAAAGTCTGAATTCTGTCACTTTACTGAACCACAGATCCCATATAAATCAACTGGTGAAGCTCAACACATCAATAGTCAATCCGCACAAATATTGAACTTTTTTAAACATCAGCACATTGAAAGGACTTCTGTCAGGTCCTTCTTTTAATTCGGAGTAGCATCAAGACAAACGAATCACTTTAATATTGAAGCAGTGAAACATGAACTAACGTTGTATTCTCTACAGTAAACTCTGTCTTTAATTGATAAGCGATACACGGAGACATATACATAGGCGTCGATTACTCCGGGGACGCCGGGGACGCGTCCCCACCAGTTTTCGGTAAGATTCATTTTGTCCCCCCCAGAAAATAAATAAATAAATAAATAATAAAAAATAATAAAATAAATAAATAAAATAAAAAAAAATTAAAAATTAAAAATTAAGTTAATAGCGCGGCGAGACAGATGCCAACCAATCCACAAAAAGTATCCGGATACGGCACACAGCCGTCAACAATTTGCAACAACTAACATTTGGATGAGTAGTTCTAGAATGGGGGAGGGGTGGGTGGTACGGTGGGCGGCTCCTTCTCTCTGCAATCTGAACCTGACTGCTTGCTTCGCATTTCCATGGACAATCTGCTGCGGTTGCAGCCTGCATTTGAGGAGAGGAGGTCCGGAGGAGGTAACGTAACGTATTTAGATTTATTCATGATGACAATCTGTACAACTCCTTTGACGTAGTTTGACTACTAGCTTCTAGAAGCCAAGTAGGCCTAGCTGCCACAGTCAAGTTGGATCTGCCGGCTGTTAGCGATAGCATTAGATAATTGTATCATCTTAGATGCAGTTAGAGTTTAGATAAGGTAACATTAATGCTACACTACCCTCAGCCAGTCTTCCCATGTGGTAACATTTTATTTTACCAAAGTTAAGCTTATCTAAGCTTGTTATTGATGAGCTAGTGTAACACAATTCCAAGTATGTAGGCCTAGTGGTTATGTTTCTGACACTGATGCAATCCATTTTATTATCCTTCTCCAGACCAGACCTGCTGCAAGTGCCTTTGCAAGGACTGAAAAAAGGTGGTTGCATATGCATTACGTTGTGAAAATACCGAAGTAAGAACTGTGACCAGACATGGATGTGGGTTCAGCATTTTTTTTTTTAATTGATTGGCAAAATAAACAGAAAAGCTTTTTGATTGCACAGAAATTCTAGCAGAACATAAAGTGTGTGTGTGTGTGTGTGTGTGTGTGTGTGTGTGTGTGTGTGTGTGTGTGTGTGTGTGTGTGTTACACAATATATACAATAATAACCCAGAAAAACTGCTGGGCAACTACTAAATACAATTTATTGCAAGAAGAACCCTGAAAAACTGTTTTTCTTTGTGCAAATTCTTGAAGAACACAAAACTGGGGTGTGTGTGCAAATTATGCCACGCTGGACAACTACTAAATACAAACAAACGTAAGCCTATTGTATATTCTGTGTTTTAAAATGCCCCAAACAAATGTGCACGCCTCTCCGATGTGGCAATGAAGGCAGTGGCTATTTTCTGTCTTGTTATTTTCTCTAGCTTCTCCTTGTGGACATGGCAGACAGACACACTGTTGAGTTGTGACTGCAACATCGTGGAGCGGAGCCAATTCTTCAAACGAAGCAGGGCACTGAAGCTTCGCTCCGCTTCGCAAGAAGAGCCTCCACTTGGGTAAACAGCCGCCTAACTTCTGGTACCATGGTCTTCAAGACATTAGTGACTTCTTGACTAGAATTGAACTTGTCATTTGCCTTCAGCATAGTTAGTTGCACTTGCAGCAGCTGTGCATCCAATTCTGGGTAAAGCTCTACTACCTCGCTAATTTTCCCCGACACTAGGTGTTGCTCCAACATGGCCAAACGACCAAGGCCCTCTTGGTTGAACCTCTCATCCAGCTGCATGCTTGCTGTATCGATGGCAGAGAAAAATTGCACCCTGAAAGAGTCCTCTGCCGAAGATGGGGTGTGGCTGTTTGCAGGCCCACCATATCGGTTAGGTGGTTTCCGTACTTGTGGAAGATTTATTGGCTGCAGATCAAGAGATGTGGTGAGTTCTACAGCTCTTGAGTAAAGCCTCATAAATTTCTCGCTTGTTCTCTGTGCCACAAACGCTTTTCTTGTGCAATCAACAGCCTCTAACATCCCGCCAATTGTTACTGCCCTCCCTTGCAAGCTCTTATTAAGACCTTCAAGCTGCAGGAGAATATCCTGCCCAAGGATAAGGCCAAGTACCGTGTTGCCTTTATGCAGATGGTCAAGATGGCCACTTGCTCGAGGAGCTGTGACCCCTTTCGAGGAAGCCAACTCCTCCAATGCAGCCAAGATCACCTCGTATTGGGTGAGGACCGACTTGATCGCTGGCGTTCGCACAGTCCATCTGGTAGCACACAATGGCTTAATTGTGGTGAATGAACCATTTTCAGATATGGCTATCTGTTTAAAGATTGTTTTGAATTTCCCAGACTGGCCAAACAAACATCCCAGGTCATGGATCCACTGGAGGTCATCTCGCACAACTGGTGTGGATGAGCAGGCTGCTTGCGTGACCAGATTCACACAGTGAGGACCACAGTGGACAAAAGTGGCAAGCGGCTGTTCTCTGCGGACCAAAGCTTGCATCCCAGATAGGTGCCCTGACATGTTTGCTGCTCCATCATAGGTTTGGCCACGAAGACCCGAGAGTGGAAGATTGAGACGGAGCAGCACATCGGAGGCAATTTTCCAAAGATGCTCGCCAGTTGTGGAAGAGGCCTCGTACAACCCTACAAACTCCTCCCTTGGTTCCAGATCTTGGTCCACATAGTGGAGGCAGATGGAGATCTGCTCTGTTCCACTGACGTCCTGTGTGCCGTCCATTATGAGGGAATACTGCAGCACAGGTAAGGAAAAAATCTCTGCGGCTATCCCCCTAATTATAAAATGACCTATAATGCTCAGTAACTCATTTTGTATTTCAGGGCTTGTGTAGGGATGCTCTCTCTTCAGCCAGCTTGCAAGGTTGGGGTCATCCTCCGCCTTATCTCGGAGATAATTTTGGAAGTTTCCATCCATATTGGCATGGCCTCTAAGAGCCAAGCCCTGTTTGGAGAGGTACCTTACCGCACCTACAATTTGTAAAAGAGCTAACCTGGCTGCCTCTTGAGCCCTTGCTGAAGGGCGGCACAGTTTAATTCTTATGGAATCCTTTGTGTGCGCCTGTGTGTTGAGGGCAATTAAATGTGCCTTGCTGTTTTGGTGTGTGCTGAATGATTCCCTACTTTTTTTCCAGTTTCGGAACCCTACAGAGATGAATGTTTTTTCTGCGATTTTGGCCAATGTCGACTTCTGGTTTGCAAAAGCAGTCATACAGGGGAAACACAAAACACCCTTAACTTGCTGGCTGTAGTGCAGCCAAGGAATGATTTATACCAAATATCTTGGAATGTAGGAGTCCTATTCAGCAGAGTTTGTGGCTCAATTTCTCTTGCACTGGGCTGGTACGGGCCATCCAATGGGTGTTCAAGGCAGATCCCCTCAGTTTGAGTAGCTGGCTGCTCCTGAAATGTAATTAATTTATTGGATGTGAGTAAGTGTAAATCGTTCAGTGTGTAAATAGTTGTTAATAGTTGTATTTTTGTGGAGTAGTCCAGTAGGATTGAGGACTGCATATTTGGCAAACAGAATGCATATTTCAGTATTGAATTGTTTTAAGATCATTGTTGCTGCCTGTCTGTATGTTTATTTGAATACGATCAGGTCTTTTTCAAGACATTTGAGGGCCTCACCTCGTCATGCTCATCTGCCTGTTCCTGCAATTATTGGTTTGTCTCAGATGGGCCGGGGTCCTGTTCCTGACACAGACCATGTAAAAATTGAATGTTACTTGTTTCAATGTATTGAATCATACTTTAATGTCACAGGGTGAAATATTGTCGTTCATGTAGTGTTGTTTTAATGGAAATCTGTCAATTAACACACAGGTTTGTTTTTCTAGGGTGACTGAGTACTGTGAGCAGCCAATAACGGGAAAATGTCCTTGTGACGAGTCCATCCAGGCAAGTCACAATGCTAATTTATATTTTAAGCCATGCTCTTGGCCTGTTAACATGCTCAAAATGTCATTACAAGCACTGCTCTAAAAAATATTATTTTTTTCTTCAGTTACATGTTGACCTCACCTCTCCATTGTCATCATCCACAATTTCCTGGCATTCACTAAGTACTGATTGACTTAGATCCTCTCCCTGATAAAATGTTAACAAAGACAGAAGATTGTTGATAACTTCATTGATTTAGCTCTGTCTTATTTATTTATTTTAAAATGCAGTGTTTCCTCCTTTTAGGAACTTGTTTCTGCCAACTCACCTCTTCATTGCCATGATCTACCAGTTCCTGCCTTTCATTAAGCTCTGATGCACTTTGTTCCTGTTCCTTATGAATAAAAAAAAAGATTGTTAACTCAATTGATTATGCCCTCTATTTTATGTGATTTATGTGGTGTGCAAACAAAAGTCTTGTAACCTTTATTGTAATGATACGACTACTATGACGGTATGTTGGTTGTGGTATATATGTTATCAGTATTGTAATTGGTTTTTGACAAAATATTGGTTTGAAGTGTGCGGTTGCCTGGTACCATGGTTGTTACTTGGTACAAATAATATGGATGATTTACGACCATCTAGTGGGGAGTCTGCAAACTGCTAACAAAACGTCATCGAAGTGAAAATAAAATAAATCATCCGTACTGTTATAAATTCAAAATTAATTTAAATAGGAAAGCTAAACGTTAAAGCACAAAGGGCAAAACACTCCGGTAGCACTAGGCATGCTAGCCAACAGTGTGTCGCGCTGGTAGAGGCTAGCTAGCTAAAAAAACTCAAGAATGACATTTCTAGAATAATATTAATTTAGCTGAGCTCATAAGACACTAGCACACTAACTGTGCATGTCAGCTTCAACTGCTTAGCTTTAAAAAAAAAGCTCTGATGTCCTGTCCACTCCTTTTTGACATTATGCTGTATAATTAACTATGTAGGATGAGAGAATGTCGGGCTCTGGTTGTATCGCTATCTCGTCTTTTTTCAGTCGTGACTAGATGCCCCCTCTGCAGCACCGTAGTTGTGGATTCTTTTTGTATGAGGCGCCAGCCTGGCTTGGACAATGAATGAGATATTAATACCAATACTCTATGGCTGGTATGCAATGATGAGGCATCAGACCGTCAATTAATTTTAGCCTGAATACATAGGAAAAAAACACCAGACCGTTAGTACCACGGATGGACAGTATCAGAGCGAAAACCTGTTGAACTAAATGGATGTGGTTAGGCAGCAGGCATGCAGGCAACCCCGCGGGATACATCTGCAGACCACTGGCACATTAATAAAGGTAAGATGCGATATTTATTGCTTAAGATTTGCTGGTACTTTGGCAAGATCATTTTTTGCCCTCATGTGGTCAGCTGTTTTAACTTGAAATAGTACTACTAGCCATAGCCTCCAAGTAGCTTAACTTAAATTATCCAGTGTTTGCGTTCTTACGATGTTGGGTATAGAATAGTGGATATTACGATAGTGGAGTCGGTGGAGTCAGTCTCTTGTTGACTCAAAGTGACTTTTGGTCATTCGCTTTGCTTGAATTCTGGAATAATTGTGTCTGTGTGGTTGGGGGGGGGGGGGGGGAGTGCATGGGTTTCGGTCAGAATGCCCTGTAGATTGGATGGATGTGTGTTGTGAATTGAGAACAGCCAGCTCATGATGTGATATATAGCGTTCAGCCAGGGCCGCTGACAGGTTTGGCTGGGCCCGGGACAAAATTCTCTCAAAAAAAAAAAAACACACACACCTCTACTTTCTCAGTCCCTACCTTACCCTTAAATGACGGAAATTCAAAAAAATACTCTTTACTCAACAAACAATTTATTTGAACATTTTAACATTAACTTTGTGTGCAACTATTTAGGTGCGAAATGCCATGCGCCGGACTTTTGTGGTGTTAAAGTCATCAATGAGGTCATTGAAGTCCAGCTTCTTTGCAAGCTTGTGCTCTATGGAAAGCATTGCCAGCCCGTTGAGCCTCTCCTGTGACATCTTTGAGCGCAAGTAGTTTTTTATTAGCCTCAATTTGCTGAAGGCTCGCTCACCTCCAGCCACAGTCACTGGCATGGACAGGAAGATCCTGAGCAAAATGCAGAGTTCCCCATAAATGCTCTGAAGCCCCATTTCGTATATGGCATTCAAAAGATCCAGGGATCCAAGATTTTCTTTGAATGTTGCACTGTATATTTTTTTAATGTGCAGGATTTGGTCTTGAATGGACTCCGTCAGGTCACTCTTGTACTTTTCAGTGAGATTTTTGCAGGCTTCCTTGATGCTGTCCTCCGGCATCTCCCTGAACTTCCAGAGGACACAGAACTCACTGCAGATCTGCTGCATGGACTGAAATCTTGTTTCTAAGTGGGACATTATACTGTCCCGAAAGAGGTCCTCTGGGCTTTGCACCTCTGTCTCTGTCTGTTGCTCATCAAAAAAGTGTTTCCTCTTTCGAGTCTTCACTTCAATCTTGGCACTGATGCCCATGTCAGTGGCAACAGCAGTTGCCTCTTTCAAAAAATTGTTCCAAGAGGAACGCAATAATGCAATCTCCCCCTCCAACTCTTTAATATTAGCTGCTTGGACATCCAATGAGATTGTTGAGGACTGACTTATAATGTTCCTGTCCTCGATACATTGTAGCACCTTTGTCCAAAATGTGAGGAGCAAGACAGCATTAAAGGATTGAAAGTAGGTTTTCAGCCCATGTGCCTCAGCTTTTGTGTCATTGCTCAGGTTTCCTGTTGAAATGAGTGTGTCAAGTGCCTGTATCACGCTTGGCAAATGTTTTGCCACTGGGCGCACAGCTTCAATCCGAGCACTCCATCGCGTGTCTGATAAGAGGTGAAGACAACATCCCAAAACTTTTTTGAGGATTCCCCACCGTTGAGGACTTCCACTGAACAGTTTGTACAGCTGATTTACAAAGCCAAAGAAAATATCAACTTCTGGGCAAGCTCTGGCAGCATGGACACCAACCAAGTTTAAGGTGTGAGATGCACATGGGGAGAATCTGGCCAAGGGGTTCTTATCTAGTATGCGCGCTTGCACCCCTTTCACCTTTCCAGCCATGTTTGCACCATTGTCATAGCACTGACCCCTACAATCAGCTAGGTCTATTCCATGCTGGTCAAGTGCTTCCTCCATCATGTTGGCTATTTCCTCTCCTGTTTTTTTGGAAAAATCTTTGAACTGAAGGAAACGCTCCTTAATTTCCCATGCATTTTCAGTGGAGGTTTGACTGACATACCTCAGTAACAATACATTTTGCTCCACATTAGAGATGTCTGGGGTTGCATCACACATAATTGAACAAAATGAGGTCTCTTGCCTTTCCTTCAAAATAGCCTTCAGGACACGTTGTGCACAAAGTTCAATGAACTCGTTTTGGCTGTCAGGTGAGAGGTAATGTGCTTGCAGCCTTTTGCCCTGTAGCCGCTGCTGTCTGATGTTTTCCACATGACCCTTTAGGACAGCGTCATACCTCGATAATAGCTCAATTAAGCCCATGAAATTACCATTATCTGGTTCATCAATTTTGTTTGAGCTGCCCCTGAATGGCATATTTCTGCAGGCCAAGTACAGGGTCACATCCAGCAGTCGCTTCAGTAGTGCTTTGTTTTTTTCAATTTCTGTGTCCAGCAATTTCTGTTGTTCACTATCAATTCCAGCTGTATGTAAGACAGAATGTTGCAGGTTTTTCCATTTCCAATAGCAATGTTTGTGTGCCACATTTCTTTCATGTTCTGGGAATCTTTCATATAATTTTTTGTATTGGACTTTGGAAATCTGTATCCCATTTGTAGAATTTAGTGCACTTGTTGACCTTTTCTCTACTTCATGAGAGAAAAGTAAACATGGAAGGCAAAATAAGGCTTTCTTCGTCCTGCTATAGAGAATCCAGTCCCTATCGTTTTTTTCCCGTCTATTGTGAGAGGAAGAATATGTTAAATAGTGGGGAAATGCCCTGCCTTCTGCATCTGCTGGCAACTCATTTGCCATCTCTGAAAATGGGATTCTTTTCGCCATTGCACGCACAACGGTTACTCTGTCAGCATCTTCCATTTTTGCTGGCCATAATGCAGGGTCATGGTAATCAGGGGAATGAGCCCCTCCTCCTTCGCTGTGACTTTGTCTCTCACTGGTAACCTCTGACTCTTCCTCTACTCTGGGGGATGGATCCACTCCTCCTGAATCACTGTGTCTTTCTCTCTCTCTCCCTTCACTCTCCTCCCCTTCTCTCTCACTGGTAGCCTGTTCTTCCTCTATCTCACTGGTAGCCTGTTCTTCCTCTCTCTCATCCTGTTTGGTAGCCTGTTCTTCTTCTCTCTCATCCTCTCTAGCCTCTCCTATAAAGGTGAACATATTTCGATAAAAAGGGCTATATCTAAATTAACACGGGTCAGAATGAACCATTTAAAAAAGAACAAATTGAAAACCCCTTAATTTGACGATTTAAACACAGAAAAAAATAGGTAAGGTTTTTTAGCTAAGGTTTTTCAGCTAAGGTAGCTAAGGTTTTTTTTTTTGTTCCCAAAATTGTCAAACGCCGAAACACAACCACAGAATTCCCTTGTGCAGCTCCCAAACACATGACGTCGGGATGACAAGCCCATTTATTACGGATAAACCAAAAGGATTATTTACAACTTTAATTGGATAGGCTATGGATATGGACTGAGTGAAGTTATGGCTTTCAGAATCATACCACAATAAAACTCACGCTATTGTATTCACTTAGAGCTCATTAACTGCACATTTCATCGACCATTTTTCACTTGACCAAGGGGAATCATGTCAAGGGTACTTTTATTTATCGCCAGACCCGCGTTTATGTCCGCTGAACATCCAGAGAATGTTTGGGGAACAAGGCGGAGCCATTCATCTGGCGAGTTTCAAGTTAACGGCAATCAGAAACTAAGTTACAGGCTACCCCAAAACGTCACGTTTATAACCCATTTGTTACATCCAACTCTATCTAAATGGCAATTTCACATGTTGCCATGCCACTGGCTTATTTTAAACCATGAGCCGCGTTACACTGGCTGTAATTCAGCTGACTGGGAATGATTCTCAAATCAATTCAGCCTGATTGGAGTGCGCAGCGCGTGCCTGCCTGAAACATTTGATTTGGACATGGGCCTATTTGCGGGGTAATGTGCATATTCTAAGATTCAATTAGATATAGGCGTATGAAACACAGTGTAATAAAGCCTTTGTGGTTATCAAATTATTCAATGCCCCCTGTCTGTCTGATATTGATCTCCGTGTGACTTGCTCATGTGGTGCTGCGCTGATATGTTTGACACGCCGCCTGTGCCTGTGTTACTTGACGACGGGGCTGGAAAAAGTTGGCCGTGTCTTACCTGGCTGTGCTGCACAGCTGCCTTTACTGGTACCTGCAGCATCACCTGAGTCTTTTCTGAAATATTTATAAAGAGATCCCCTCAGGCTTTCGGCTTCTTCCCCTCTTTTTCGCCTTTCTTTTTTTTTCAGGGCTCCTGACTTGTGCATGTTGAATCAACTCGCGCACTGACCACTAATGGAATGATGTCGTCTTTTTTCTTCTCCAAAGACCAAACCATTTTGGCATAGGGGTGATAGGGGGTTATTGGCCGTTTTTTCAAGGGCAATGAAGGCAAACAATCTAGGAGTCATTAATTGAATGCAAATAAAGCACTTTTCTTCTCTAAATCAACACATTTTGAAGTATACATACAATAATTAATCCCAACTTCATGGGGGTCCAGTTATGGGCACCCCCCATTCCAGGGCCAGTCCAGGGCCCGGGACAACGTACCCGTTTGTCCCCCCCTGTCGGCGGGCCTGCGTTCAGCTATTATTATTTTTAGCTTTTTCAATCTATTTGTAGTGCTATGTGTAGCTACGTTTGCCCCTTCTGAACTTAAACACGTAGGTAATAAGCTCCTCTTTGTTTATGTTGGTATAGCTCATGCCATGTCACGTCAACATTGAGTGCATCATGGAGCAGAACATAGTGGGTCATCATGTCCAATGCTTTTTGAAAACACTTTCTTCATAAAACGTGTCAGACATTTTTTTGTATAAATTTTATATTAGTAAGCTACATGGGTATCCCGTCTTTCAGAACCTTTCATGACCTGAGCTAAAGAAAAATAAGGTGCATCCTCAATGTACCCAGCACTTCTGAAAAAGCACTCCAGATTGCGTCTCTGTCCCCACCACATTTCAAACCAAACTGACGCCAATGGACATATACAAATATGAGATCAATATTATATACCAGTCACGTAAAGACAATATTAACGGTAGTAAGCTGGTTGTTCATTATCATATACATAACCTAAAGACAATATAAACGCTAGTAAACTGGTTGATTATTATATACCAGTAACCTAAAGACAATATAAACGCTAGTAAACTGGTTGATTATTATATATCAGTAACCTAAAGACAATATAAATGCTAGTAAACTGGTTGATTATTATACACCAGTAACCTAAAGACAATATAAACGCTAGTAAAATGGTTGATTATTATATACCAGTAACCTAAAGACAATATAAACGCTTGTAAACTGTCAGCCTACCTTACCTTATCGTATCTACTCCGGGATTATATTGCGTCCATACGGTATAAAGTTGTAAAAGTATAAATGTATGGGAAGAAACGGAGGTTAAAGTGCTCATAAAACAAGTTAATCAGGTGAAAGAGAGTGAAAGTAAGGCTCCTCGCTGCAGCAGGCTGTTCTGAGGAAGTGATCTGAACGGTTTGACTCGCAGTGGAAAAAACCCAGAGGAGCCTCCCCTCTCAGCGCTGGTCACGGGTTTAGAGAGAGAGAGAGAGAGAGAAAGAGAGAGAGAGAGAGAGAGAGAGACATTAAGAGCTATACAAATTGAGAGACACAAAGACGCAGAAAGAGACAGAGAGAGAGAGACAGTGAAACAGCGAGAGAGTGAGACAGCAAGAGAGTGAGACAGCAAGAGAGTGAGACAGTGAGTGAGTAGGAGGAAGCAGAAGAGATCTAGTTTTCTCTCTGTGAGGAACAAGCTGTGAGGGTCTGGTCTGAGGAGGGGGTCTGGTCTGGGGGGTCTGGTCTGAGGAGGGGGTCTGGTCTGGGGGGTCTGGTCTGAGGAGGGGGTCTGGTCTGGGGGGTCTGGTCTGAGGAGGGGGTCTGGTCTGGGGGGTCTGGTCTGAGGAGGGGGTCTGGTCTGGGGGGTCTGGTCTGAGGAGAGGGTCTGGTCTGAGGAGAGGGTCTGGTCTGGGGGGTCTGGTCTGAGGAGAGGGTCTGGTCTGAGGAGAGGGTCTGGTCTGGGGGGTCTGGTCTGAGGAGAGGAGAGGGTCTGGGGGTTCTGGTCTGGGGGGTCTGGTCCGGGGGGTCTGGTCTGAGGAGAGGGTCTGGTCTGGGGGGTCTGGTCTGGGGGGTCTGGTCTGGGGGGTCTGGTCTGGGGGGTCTGTCTCAGGAGCCACCATGAGGTCCAGCACATGGCTCCTCCCCCTGCTCCTTCTCAGCTCTTCAACCAGCGGTAGGTTGACCCTCCACACTGGTTCTGCTCTCTGCTGGTTCTGCTCTCTGCTGGTTCTGCTCTGTGCTGGTTCTGCTCTCTGCTGGTTCTGCTCTCTGCTGGTTCTGCTCTCTGCTGGTTCTGCTCTCAGCTGGTTCTGCTCTGTGCTGGTTCTGCTCTCTGCTGGTTCTCCTCTCTGCTGGTTCTGCTCTCTGCTGGTTCTGCTCTCTGCTGGTTCTGCTCTCAGCTGGTTCTGCTCTCTGCTGGTTCTGCTCTCAGCTGGTTCTGCTCTGTGCTGGTTCTGCTCTCTGCTGGTTCTGCTCTCTGC
This sequence comes from Pollachius pollachius, assembly GCF_949987615.1. Classification (NCBI taxonomy): domain Eukaryota; kingdom Metazoa; phylum Chordata; class Actinopteri; order Gadiformes; family Gadidae; genus Pollachius; species Pollachius pollachius. The sequence goes on from NC_136950.1 coordinate 862,097, forward strand.
TGGTTCTGCTCTCCGCTGGTTCTGCTCTCAGCTGGTTCTGCTCTCTGCTGGTTCTGCTCGGTTTCATTCTTTGAGTGGAATCACGTTCAGGCTCATTCTATCATCTGAATTCTGTCCAGTTGATTTCTGTCACGTTTAATCCATTCATATTAATTCTGTTCAGTTTAATTCACTTTGTGTAATTATTTTGGTTGAATTTGATTCTGTTTAATTCTTTCTGTTTAATTTTGTGTTGATTAATCCAGTTCTGTTAAATTAATTTCAGTTCAATCGTTTCAGTTCACTTGTTTCAGTTCAGTGTTTCAGTTTCATGCCGTTACTCCTCTGCCGTGCATTGCCTTTGCGGTTGCTTTGTAATGATCATTTAATGTATGAATCTGTGAAATGGTGCAGCCATGAAATTCACAATAGACACCATTAGTGTTCATTGTTATTCATTAAGCATACATACTGTAACGAGTATACTGTTCCATCAGGCGCCGGCGGCCTGGGGAGCCCCTCCGTGTGCTAGCTAATGACATTGAAACTCTAGCCAGGAGGGCTTATGCCCACATGCCCCCGGAAATACAGACGGAGCTTGCCAGGGACCAGTTTGTCCAAGCCATAACCCCCAGGGAGCTGCACATTCAGACCCAGCTCACCCATCCCCGCTCCATACAAGAGGCTCTGGAACTGGCTCTGGAGAGGGAGATTGTGGGGGGCGGGACCATGGGAGGCAGCCCTGAGGAGAGTGGTCCTACAGTGAGAACCGCTGCATGCACTGATGCAGCCGAAGTAAAGCCTGCATGGGTGGCTGAAATTACCAAATTAATTCGGGCTGTCTCCATGCATTCGCCGCAAAGTGCCACACAACCTCGCCATTGCCCCCTGGTCTGCTGGGGATGCGGACAACCTGACCATCTCCTCAGACAGTGCTCCAAGCATTCCAAAGACCAGGGAAACGGCCCGGGGCCCGTATAGATGGGACAGTATGGACCCCGGGCACCGTGTCCTGTGCTGTTGCCGCAAAGGATTGAGGGGCCCAACAGCACAGATGGGGGAGAGGGGCTCCACTCCCCCCTGAAGCAGACGATAACACAGAATCCACGATGGTGGTGGGTTGGACTCATTCTGGGAATTTCTGCCATGTTCCCGTCACCATACACGGGGCCCCACATACAGCCCTTGTGGACACGGGCTCCACAGCAACACTGATGAGGCCAGATGTAGTTCCGGCGGGGACACAGTTGGAGCAGACTACAGTGCAGCTGAGGAAAGCAACTGGTAAGTTGGCCCCTATGCTTGGTAAGGGGAGGGTGACGTTAAATGTGGGAGGTCTGTCAGTGGATTTCACTGTATGGGTGGCGCAGGTGCAGGACCCCTGCATACTGGGGCTGGACTTTTTGAGGGCTGCGCGCTGTCTGCTGGACCTGGGGAAGAACACATTGACATTTCCCGGGGGCCCCAGTGTTAAGTTGATACCACCCACCCAGTCCCCAAAGCCACACCCCCTGGTCAGGACAGCCATGGAGACACACTGCCATGACACAAAAACCCCAGTAGAGAGAAATACCCCCCCTGTAAGCAGCTTCCTGCCACTAGTGCCCCATGCCCCCAGCAACGGTCAGCCCCCCTCTGCACATGCCGAATCATCTTCCCCAGCCCAGTCAACTACGGTGGGGGAAACGGACAGGTTGTCGGCGGTGAGAGGGATATGGAGACAGAACTGTGGCCAATTGGAGCAATGGCAGCAGGAGGAGCTGTGGAAGGTGTTATCTGACTTTATGGACATTTTTGCACTAACAGACAATGAAGTGGGCCTGACACACCTGGTTCAGCACGAAATAGACACTGGGGATGCATGGCCGATCAAGACGCGTCCCCGGCGTCTCCCCATGGGTCACCGTGAGGCTGCAGACAGAGCGGTTGAAGAGATGCAAAGAGATGGCATTATTGAACCGTCGGACAGCCCCTGGGCCTCGGGAGTGGTGATGGTGTCGAAAAAGAGGAGCATCCATTACCCAGGATCAATGAGTCATTGGACTTGGTGTCTGGCTCTTCCTGGTTCTCTTCACTAGACCTGCGAAGTGGATACTGGCAGGTGCCCCTCAGCCCTGAAGCAAGACCAAAGACTGACTTCTGTACGGACAGGGGGTTGTGGCAGTTCCGGGTCCTCAGTTTTGGCCTGTGCAACGCCCCAGCCACCTTCGAGAGACTCATGGACAGGGTGCTGGCTGGCATCCCCCGTCAGAGATGTCTGGTGTATTTGGACGACATCCTGGCCCATGGGAGCTCCTTCCAAACGGCCCTGGAATCGCTGAGGCTGGTGCTGCAGAGAGTGGCGGCGGCAGGCCTAAAATTACACCCGAATAAGTGCCGCTTCATGAGGAAGGAGGTGGAGTTTTTGGGTCACAGACTGGGGGGAGAAGGCATCAGCACACTGGAGGAGAAAGTGCATGCAGTGAGAGACTGGCCGACACCAACTGACCAACGACAGCTTCCTCGGCCTGGCCTCATATTACAGAAAGTTTGTACGAGGTTTCTCCTGCATAGCTGCCCCCCTGCACCACCTGCTGCAGAAGGACAGGGACTTCACCTGGACGCCACAGTGCCAACAAGCCTTCAACTCCCTCCAGAAGGCACTGACTGAGGCCCCCACGCGGCCACGGAGACAGGGACGTCGGCCGGCCCGTTTCAGAGACTTTGTGTAGTCCCTCGGGATGAGGGACTTTGTTGGGGGGAGCTTTGTAGCGAGCTGGGTTAATTTGGTTCGGTTATTATGCGTTCAGCAGCAATACAAATGTTCTCATGTGTTGGGTTATGCACTAATGTTATTAGTGGGGGTTAATAAGGGATTGTCTCGCGAGAAGGGGGGGGGGGGGACAACGTGAGGGAGGGTCCGGAAGCGGCGGGTTGTGGTAGTGAGACCTGTGTTACGTTTGGATGTACGAGTGGTCACGGCCAACAGTGATCGGAGACAAACTTTGGATTTACTAAATAAAGAGCAGGATTGCAAGCCGGACATCGACTGTTTATTCGACGCTGCACCACGTGAGGTGGATGTTACAATACTGTACATACTACTTTTGTGTGTGGTTTCCTGTTCCACCCACACCACATCCTGTGTGAGGATGTGATACCTACCACGGCCGTGTGAGCGCCTGCACGCAAGCAACACCTCGTCTTCACCAGACAGCTGAGGACGCCATCTTAGGACGCAACCAACAGAGACACTCAGAAGAAGACCTTCAACTACCTAACCACCTCTAAATAAAGAGACACACACACACACACACATACACATACACCGAACTGTTGAAAGGGGAAGTACTTGAGGAAGCAAGAGAGAGAGAGAGAGAGAGAGAGAGAGAGAGAGAGAGAGAGAGAGAGAGAGAGAGAGAGAGAGAGAGAGAGAACAGCAGAAGTAGAGAAGGAGGGGGATAGGGAGAACACAGACAGCAGCAGGGTCAGTGAACTAGTATATTCTGCATTTCTGGTGAGTCAGTTATAGATTGTGATTGAATATAGATATATCCCAGCCATTTTGAGCCACAAGCAAGTTGAAATGCGACATTGTGACTTCCATTCACATCCGATCCAGTTAAACGTTGAGTACTACTGTAATTAGTTTCCACTGCAGTGACCCCCAGTGACCACCAGATGTCCCCAGAACACGATATAAACCGTTCGGATGTTGACACTCAGGGTTCTTTAGGCTGGAAGTGCGCCACATGTCCTGGACCGATCCAGAGGGGTTTTTCATCAACCAAGCTAAAGGCAAAGCCGGTCTTATTTCGCTTAGCCTTGCTACTTCCAGCTAGAGTTGCGTTCCATGAACCTGACTTAAGTGAATCTCCGCTAAGCAACCATGGCAATTTATCAAACCAAACTAACCTGCTCGGTACCAGGCCAACTGTCAGACTTTCTTGAGCGGCGTTTCAGAGAAGTCCATCTGTCGGAAACAAGTGCATCATCAGAAGGTTCCGCCAAGCCTTGTCCTCACGATTTTGTCATAAATGTACATGTATGAAGTGCAAACAGCGTATATTTTCACTAAGGGTCTAAGATTAAATGATGCAAATAAAATAATTTAATGAATTGCTATCTATTGTTATCGTGGATATTTTCTCAACACATTTTTATAGAATTCTATGTATTCTATCGAAATTATCAACCAGCAGTAGTGTGAGTGTCACGCCGCGTCCTGCTACGCGGTCCAACACCGCCACCTAGCGATTACTTGACGCTAGTGGCCCTTCTCCCGGCACACCAGGCTGCAATCTGTAATCACCATTCCCTACTTCAGCCAGGGATTTCCCCTCAGCCGGCGCCAGTTCGTCGTTACGTCTACACAGTCAGTATCGGTCCTACCAGCATTATTGAATCCCTGCTTCGTAGCCTGCCCCTGTGGTAACCACCTCTCCTCTCTCGTAGCTCCCCACCTGACACCGGACCCCTGCCTGCCTGACTACCCGCTTACCGTCTCGTCCTCGCCTGCCTGACTGCCTACCCGCTATCGGACCCCTGCCTGCCTGACTACCTGCCTGTCGTCGAACCCCTCTCTGCCTGACTGCCTGCCCGTTACCGGACCCCTGCCTGCCTGACTACCCGCCTGTCGTCAAACCCTCTTCTGCCTGACTGTCTGCCCGTTACCGGACCCCTGCCTGCTTGACTACTTGCCTGCCTGTCAATAAATCCCGTTCCACTTACCCCGTCTCTGCCTCCCTGTGTCCAGCATTTGGGTCCCCACGTCCTGTTCCCCTTAACAGTACGAACTGGCCATCATGGACCCAGCGGACACAGAGGCATTCCGCCAGGTGCTCTCCCATCAGGGGACACTCCTGGGGCAGCATGAGCAGATCCTGCAGGAGATCACCTCCAACCTCCGTGAGTTGACCGTCTCGGTACACTCCCAGCGCCCCTTCTTTCCGGAACCCCCATTCCATGCCACTGGTCCATCGGCTTCCTCCCGGGAGCCGTTTATCCCAGCCCCCGAACGCTACGAAGGGGACCTGGGTTCCTGTCGGTCCTTCCTTCTTCAGTGCTCTCTGGTTTTCGAGCTACAGCCCCAGACCTACCCCACGAGAAGTCACGGATCGCCAATCTGATCGGCTCCTTGCGAGGTGAGGCCCTCGCCTGGGCGACAGCCGTGTGGGAACGTGGTTCCGCGGTGTGCTCAGACTATTTCGCCTTCACCGAGGAGATGCGCAAGGTGTTCAATCACCCAGTCCGGGGCAAAGAGGCCTCTCAGTGTCTTCTGCGTCTTCGCCAGGGATCCCGCGGCGTCGCCTCCTTCGCGATTGAGTTCCGCACCCTTGCGGCCGAGAGCGGCTGGAACAAGGAAGCTCTGCAGGGGGTTTTCCTAAATGCCCTCGCCGATGACGTCAAGGACCAGCTGACTTCTCGGGAGGAATCCACAAACCTAGATCAGTTGATCGCTCTCTCCATTCGCTTGGACAATCGCTCCACCCCTTCACGAGCAGGGACTCTCCCCCGAACCCATGCAAATTGGTCGCATGCATCTCTCCCCCGAGGAGAGGGAACGCCGTATGCGCTCCGGTTCCTGCCTCTACTGCGGTCTTCCGGGCCATCTCCGGGCAACCTTTCCCTCGCTTTCGGGAAAAGAACGGGCTTGCCAGTTACCCGAGGGATCCTGGAGAGCCGCTCCCGTAACCCCTCGGTCTCCCATCCCCTCCTGGAAGCTGTCCTCCTGTGGCAGGATCAAACCCTCCCGATCTCTATCCTCCTGGAAACCTGAGCTGATGAGAGTTTTATTGATCAGGAGTTGGTTCTTCGTTTGAACATCAACACTGTTCCACTTGACCCCCCAATCGAGACCCTGGCGCTAGACGGGAGGACACTCACGCGGGTGGAGCACCGTACCGTTCCGGTCAACCTACTCGTCTCAGGTAATCACCACGAGTACATCTCGCTTCTGGTAATTTCCAGCCCCTTCTCCCCGGTCGTTCTGGGTTACCCCTGGCTTAAAACACACAACCCCCAGATCGATTGGGGTACAGGCTGTGTAACGACCTGGGATCATCCGGCCATCCTCTTCACCGGTAGGAGCGGGGTTCTTCTTTGTGGGGAAGAAGGATGGCTCGTTCCGTCCCTGCATCGACTACCGTGGTTTGAACAACATCAAGGTGAAGAACAAGTACCCCTTGCCCCTCATTAGTTCCGCCTTCGTCCCCCTCCACGGAGCCACGGTCTTCACCAAGCTTGACCTGCGTAACGCATACCACTTGGTCTGTATCCGGGAGGGAGACGAGTGGAAGACAAGGCATTCAACACCCCTTTGGGCCACTTTGAGTACCTGGTCATGCCCTTCGGTCTCACCAACGCCCCCGCTGTCTTCCAGTCCCTGGTCAATGATGTCCTCCGGGACATGTTGAATCGCTCCGTGTTCGTATACATTGACGACATCCTGATCTTCTCGAGATCCGTGGAGGAGCACGGGGTTCATGTTCGGCAGGTTCTTCAGCGATTACTGGAGAACCGACTTTATGTTAAGGCGGAGAAGTGCGAGTTCTACGTGCCATCCGTCTCCTTCCTGGGCTACATAATCGGTCAGGGCCAGATTTATATTTACATTTACATTTAGGGCATTTAGCAGACGCTTTTATCCAAAGCGACTTACAATAAGTGCATTTGTTACAATAAGTACATTTGTCATAAGAAGTGAAACAACATATCGCTGTCGGTACAGTAAAGACGTTCATAGAAACAAGTGCAAGTATTACAATCGCTAGGCTAACCCATTCCCCGTGTAAAGCAGCGATAGCAGCTACTGTAGATGCTACACAATGAAGCACCTTGAATAAGTGCAATGTACAAGTGCCAGGACGTACAAGATTCAATGGTGGCTGTGCATTGGTTTCTATGCAGAGTCGAGATGATCTCTGAACAGGTGAGTTTTGAGTCTTTTGCGGAAGCTTGTGAGCGACTCTGCAGTCCTGACATCGGTAGGGAGCTCGTTCCACCACTGAGGTCCCAAAACAGAGAAAAGTTGTGACATTGCTGATCGACCTTTGCTTGCTCTTAGCGATGGCGGTACCAGACGTCCGGCTGAGGTAGTTGAGCGGAGGGATCGAGCTGGGGTGTGTGGCTTTACTAATGCTTGGAGGTAGGCAGGGGCAGTTCCATCGACTGCCTTGTATGCCAGTACCATCATCTTGAATCTGATGCGAGCTATTACAGGGAGCCAGTGGAGGTCTCAGAAGAGGGGGGTTACATGTGAGAACTTTGGTAGGTTGAACACGAGGCGCGCTGCTGCATTCTGGATGCGCTGCAAGGGTTTAATCGCAGAGGCAGGGAGTCCAGCCAGGAGCGAGTTGCAGTAGTCGAGACGGGAGATGACCAGTGATTGGACTAGAAGCTGAGCTGCTTCCCTTGTGAGGAAGGGCCGGATCCTGCGGATGTTGTAAAGAGCAAATCTGCAGGACCGGGCCACCACAGTGATGTTTGCGGTGCAGCACAACTGATTGTCCAACACTACACCAAGGTTTTTGGCAGTTGGAGAAGGAGATACAGTGATGTTCTCAACAGTGACCAGTAAGTCCATGTGTGGGCAATCTTTCCCTGGTATTAGGAAGAGCTCAGTCTTTTTGAGGTTAAGCCTCAGGTGATGGGCAGTTGTCCAGGTGCTGACTTCTGCCAGACATTCAGATATGCGTGTTGCAATCAGGGCTTTGTCAGATGAGGGAAAGGAGAGAAATAGCGTGTCGTCAGCATAGCAGTGATAGGAAAAGCTGTGGGATGTAATTACAGAGCCCAGCAATCTGGTGTAGAGGGAGAACAGAAGAGGCCCCAGCACCGAGCCTTGAGGGACACCTGTATCAAGCGTGTAAGCTTTGGACAAGGAGCCATTCCATGTTACCTGATAAGTGCGACTCATCAGGTAGGACGTGAACCAGGAAAGGGCAGATTCAGCTCTGCCAAGCTCGGCGAGAGTGGCGAGGAGGATCTGGTGGTTCACAGTGTCAAATGCTGCAGACAAGTCAATGAGAATGAGAACCGATGAGAGGGACGAGGCTCTGGCCGCCCGGAGGGACTCAGTCACCGCGAGGAGAGCCGTCTCAGTGGAGTGTGCTTTTTTGAAGCCTGACTGGTGAGGGTCAAGCAGGTTGCTAGATGAGAGATAGGAGGACAGTTGGTTAGCGACGGCACGTTCCAATGTTTTAGAGAGGAATGAAAGAAGAGATACCGGTCTGTAATTCTGGATGTCAGTGGTATCAAGCGTTGGTTTTTTAAGGAGAGGCTTTTTTCTGGCAGTCTTGAAAGACGTCGGAACAATGCCAGAAGTGAGGAAAGAGTTAATAAGTGCGGTTAAAAATGGCAGGATGTCGTTTGACACAGCCTGGAGGAGGGAGGAAGGGATAGTGTCAAGGGGGCAGGTGGTGGCATGGTTAGATGTTATAATTCTGTTGACCTCGTCTGAGGTGAGAGGGATGAATTGGGTAAAGACAGAGGTGGGGGTCGGGGTAGGGAGGATGGTAGCAGTGATAAAAGAGGAGCTAATGTCCTTTACTTTCTGGGTAAAGTAGGTAACAAAGTCATCAGCAGTGAGGCAGGAAGGAGGAGGAGGGGAGGGAGGGTTGAGGAGGGAAGAGAACAAGGAAAACAGTTTCCTGGGGTTTGAGGCGGAGGAGGTAATTTTGGTCCGGTAGAAGGCAGATTTGGCTGTTGACACAGTGGAGGTGAAACCTGAGAGAAGAAGGAGATAGTGAGATAGATCATTAGGACAGTCTGATTTCTTGCATTTCCTCTCAGCTGCCCGCAACTCTGCTCTATGGGTCCGCAGAGATTCAGACAGCCAAGGAGGGGGGGGGTGAAGATCGTGCCGGTCTGGAGTGGAAGGGACAGAGGGAGTCCAAAGAGGAGGAGAGGGAGGATAGCAGGGTGTCAGAGGAATCCTCTGGATAGTTGAGAGAATTGTTCAATAGAAGGTAGTGAAGACAGAACAGTTGAGGCAAACGTAGAGGGAGAGAGAGTTTTGAGGTTGCGGCGGGTGGTGACAATGTGGGGACTAGAAAGGAGGGGGGGAGTTGACTTTAAGGGGAGTGAAAAAGCAACAAAATGATGGTCAGACACGGGGAGTGGGGTAACAGAGAGAGCAGAGGTGCCACAGGACCTTGTGAATATCAGGTCAAGCTGGTTCCCTGCCCTGTGTGTGGGAGGAGAAGGGGATAGTGTTAAGTCAAAGGTGGCAAAAAAGTTGGTTAATTCAGGTGAGTACAACTTCTCTGGCAGGATGTTAAAGTCGCCAAGTATAACGAGTGGTGTGCCATTTTCAAGAAAGCAGCTGAGAAGGGCATCCATTTTGTCATAGAAGTCACGAAGGGGACCAGGGGGACGGTAGATTACCAAAAAGAAGAGATTAATAGGAAGGGTGACAGTGACAGCGTGGAGTTCAAATGCAGATCTGGCCAAGTGTTCTAGTGGAAGGACCTGATAGGTCCACAACGGAGAGATGAGGAGTCCAGTCCCTCCTCCTCGCCCCGAAGGTCTAGGGGTGTGTGAGAAAGAGTAAACAGTGGAAAGGGCAGCAGGAGTGACAGAGTTCTCTGGAGTGATCCAAGTCTCTGTCAGGGCCAGGAAATGGAGGGTATTGAGGGACGCGTAGGCCGAAATAGAGTCTGCCTTTTTGACCGCTGACTGGCAATTCCAGAGTCCTCCCATCACTTCAAGGTCAGTGATGGCGAGGGTGGGTAAATGGCATAGATTGGATGGGTTGCGACGCCGAGCAGAGGATCTATTGCGGCGTCGTCTATGAGTAGAGATTCTAACGATAATTGAATTACGACACATAGCTACTATACCGTGGCCTCTAAGGTCTTCCTTGAGGGACTCCCACAGAGAGACTCCCTTGGTCTTTGTTTCCCGGGTCTTGACTCCCACAGAGAGACTCCCTTGGTCTTTGTTTCCCGGGTCTTGACTCCCACAGAGAGACTCCCTTGGTCTTTGTTTCCCGGGTCTTCGTTTGCTGGGTCCTGACCCTAAAGCTGACGCTGCTAACACTTAGCCTTTAAATGCACATGGTAGCTCAGGCAGCCTTAGCTCCGCCCAGTCAATCAAGCCTATTGTTCACACCTTGTGACCGAAACTACACTCAACGACCTTACTATCAACAACAACACAGCAAAAACCAACACTGCAGGTACTAGGGTTAAAGTTAGTACAACCAATTGAAATGCAATTAGCTCTGCCCAGTCAATCAAGCCTATTGTTCACACCTTGTGACCAAAACTACACTCAACGACCTTACTATCAACAACAACACAGCAAAAACCAACACTGCAGGTACTAGGGTTAAAGTTAGTACAACCAATTGAAATGCCAAACACTATAATTCTTACTTTCAACACTCACCCCAGCTAGATATGAGACGACCTTCTTAAAGACAAAATGTAATGTTAAATCTGTAATGTAATATAAGGATGGATCCCTCCAAGGTCTCTGCGGTGGCCGAGTGGCCCTCCCCCTCAACCCGCAAGAGATTGCAGCAGTTCTTGGGATTCGCCAATTTTTACGCTTCTGACACCGGAGTGGGCGCGGTCCGCTCTCAGCGTTCTCCCTCCGACCACAAGCTCCACCCCTGTGCCTTCTTCTCCCGCCGGCTGTCCCCACCGGAGAGGAACTACGACGTCGGCAACCGCGATCTCTTGGCCGTCAAGCTCGCCTTGGAGGAGTGGCGACAATGGCTGGAGGGCGCGGACCATCCTTTCATAGTCTGGACCGACCACCGTAACCTGGCTTACATTCAGTCAGCTAAGAGATTGAATTCTCGACAGGCCAGGTGGGCCTTATTCTTTGGTAGATTTAATTTCTCCCTCACCTACTGACCCGGTTCCCAGAACGGTAAGCCCGATGCCCTGTCCCGTCTGCACTCCCCTGAGGACCCTTGTACTGAGCCCGATAACATCCTGCCTCCCACTTGTCTGATCGCCACACTTACCTGGGAGATTGAGGCCGTGATACGCCTGGCACAGAAGCAGCAGCCAGACCCCGGTTCCGGTCTGCTTCCACCCCTCCCCATTCCTAGCCAACCTTGCTCTCACATCGCCCTGGACTTCGTCGACGGTCTGCCCACGTCCGAGGGTAACACCACCATCCTCACCGTGATTGACCGTTTCTCCAAGGCCGCACACTTCATCGCGCTTCCCAAGCTCCCGTCCTCAGGGGAGACCGCGGACCTCATGGTCAGGCACGTGTTCCGCCTTCATGGCATCCCTGCAGACATCGTCTCTGACAGGGGCCCTCAGTTCACCTCGCAGGTGTGGCGCGCATTCTGCACGGTCCTAGGGGCCACACCCAGCCTCTCCTCCGGGTTCCACCCCCAGTCCAATGGACAATCGGAGCGGGTCAATCAGGAGATGGAGGCAGCACTTGTAGAGGCAGCGTGTATCTCCCACGCCAGTCCCTCCTCCTGGAGCTCTCAGCTTCCCTGGGTCGAGTATGCCCACAACACGCTGGTCAACGCCTCCTCCGGCTTATCTCCGTTCATGGCCTCACTGGGCTACCAACCACCCCTGTTCCCCGAGTTGGAGGAGGAGATCTCAGTCCCGTCAGTTCAGGCCCACATGCGCAGGTGCCGGCGCACTTGGAAGCGCACACGCGCTGCGTTGCTCCGTGCATCCTCCCGCTCCCAACTGCAGGCCAATAGGCGCCGGCTACCCGCCCCCCAGTATGCTCCCTGACAGAGGGTGTGGCTTCGGGCTAAGGACCTTCCCTTGAAGGGTACTTCGCCCAAGAGCTCCCCCCGTTTCATTGGACCTTTTGAGATTGAGACGGTTATTAACCCCTGTGCCCTTCGTCTCCGACTTCCCCCATCCCTCCACGTCTCCATCCAACCTTCCACGTCTCCCAGGTCAAGCCCGTCTCCACCAGCCCGTTGTCTCCCCCCGCTCCGCCCCCACCTCCACCCAGGGTCATCGACAACCACCCGGCGTGGACAGTCCGTCGCCTCCTTGAGGTACGACGCCGCGGCCGGGGTCACCAGTACCTCGTTGACTGGGAAGGTTACGGTCCTGAGGAGCGCTCCTGGGTTCCCCGGAGAAGTATCCTGGATGCCTCGCTCGTCCGGGACTTCCATCGAGACCATCCGTCTGGTGTTGGGCGTCCGCCGAGAGGCGTCCGTAGAGGGGGGGGTACTTAACAGTGAGTGGTCTAGCATTTGCCCTGTAGAGCGGGTGTTTCGAGTTCAAGTCCTGAGTATGTCGTTGAATTCTTGGTGTTGACTTACTTTTGTAATTTCCTTTTATATCAGATGAATAAGGCCTAGCAATTGACTTTTTAAATAATAAATATGTCTTACAATATCCCTAGGACCAAAATATAACTTGCAAAAACCCATAGTAATGTTAATATTAATGTTACTGATTGTGAAGACTTTGTCACAATGACAAAGACACTGCTGCATGGGAAATTGTCAGCCACATAAATTCTATTCATGTGAGTTTCTCGGCAGGCTGCCAAGACCACCTCTGTTGAGATAAATACTATGGTCAGTCCAGTGGTTAATTTGAGCCGGATCCTGCCAGTACAAGATCGGCACCTCTTAAGTTTGCCCTCCCTGTGTTCCAGTACTTATTTGGGCAGATCCGGTACCTCTCATAAATAAAGAAAAAAAATCATTTACAGAACAAATCCCAAGAATTTCATGTTGTTTATTAAGATTTAACGTCATTTGAAAGTGTCAGAGATCTGTTGACGGACTGAAAAGCTGCGGGCCAACAAACCACGCCCGACACTTTCACAAATTCGCTGCACCTGATGAGCAAGCAGAGAGGAAAAAACGGTTACCATGCACGACCACATGTGTGTGCGCCACGCACAAGTTAATAGAAATTATGATAAATTATATATCCCAGAGCAGGATTGTGAACGTTTACAATAGCTCATGTCAATTTACAATGTCAGCGTTGGCTGACTAACTCTTTTTAATTATGATATTAATCCTGCGCGCCTCCTCTTTGCAACGGAATTTGTTTAAGATATAAAACCATTTAATTGAACATACACACACTAAAACAGATATTTTTGTTTTTATTTAGAAACGAAAATTCATGTTTCCCGAGGTGTGCGTCTCTTTATTGAGCGGGTCTGCAGGAAGCAGGATCACACTCTGCACAACCAAGTTGGTAAAAAAGTCACGGTCACGCACAACTCCGTAATCAACGCTTTCCAAGCATCCGTGGTGATGGCGACTTTCTCCGCTAAGGACAGGATCTCACGGAGGGAGGCTGCTGCTTCGCTGTACATTTTCTCCAGCCGCAAAGTCATAGTTGGGCGACATGGCACTGTGTAATCCGCCTCGAGAAATGCGTTCAGATCACGGAAGACTACGTCACGTCTCTGGCAAAGGCTGCCGTATATAAAATAGCATGCATATGCATGTTATATTCTCAATTAAATTTACTGAGCATTCCCTATAAAGTATTTAGGTTAACTATATAAGAGACTAGGTTTAGTTTGTGTCTGACAGAGGTCGTGCCATCATGATGGTGGCCCTCCATCCTGATGCCAGTCAGCCATCACGACGGAAGATGACATCATCCATCGGCACAACACAATCGTCCATAGGCAGTGTATTTGTTTTTGCTCCATTACATCTAACCCACGTACTAAGTCACCGGATCCATCCCCCCTCTGCAGTCCGGGACCTCCCATTTTACAAATCAAGCACTGGGTCAGTCAATTTAGAATACTCAAAGAAATGGAAAAAAAATGGCATGAAAAGTTCTTTGATTTCTCCAGTAATCCTTCCTAAACTACTAATTGCGTGGGGATTGAACCCCAGACGACCGGGTGCAAGTCCAACCCGGTACCTCGAGACTAGCTCCCTATTTATGCATCCATGGTCAATATTCAATTAAAATATGCAGTCAACCGATCGGCGATTTTTTGCAAGATATCCTCCCTGTATTTATGAATGGTCACGGTGGTCCCTTTTTGAGCTATTATATGCTTGTACTTCTCATAGACCTCCACAAGCAGCTTCTGTTCCCCGCTGGAAAAGATCCCGTTCGGTCCTTTTCGGACATTTGATCCATGATTCGACATTCACGGTTCTGGGCTGGTTACATATTTTGTGAGGAAGAACACTATGCTGGGATACTGCTGGATCTCAGCACTGGTTTAGGGCCTTTCAACAATGATGCTTATGACAGAGCCTTCAGGCGGGCCCACCAGGCTATGGCAGGCGACTGACTTCATCCTCCATCACCACTCTACACTCCCTGTTAACCACCTCGGCCCCCCACCGCTCTTATACATTTATTTTGTTTTTTTGTGTTTATTTTAGCTAAAGTTACTTTTGTATTATACCTGCTTGTGCCCGTGCCATTCTCTCTCTCCTTGTGCCACTAGTTGGTATATAGGTTTGAGCACCTCCTCTAACCTAACCTTGCCAGGGCCTAGCTATTACCTATGACTTTATGCTTCATCATAAATGCATCCCCTCCGCCCGTCCCCATGATTTCTGGTTTTGATTGGTTACCTGTTGAGCCACTCCCACTCCTGGTAACTTTCCATTCCTCCTGCCCATCCTCCTCTCCCGATTGGCTCATACCCTGGAGAGCGATTTGGAGTTTACCCATTGGTTAATCAAACAGACGGAGCTGCTATCCAATTTGTTTTTAGCTTATTTTTATTTTCGCCTGCATGGCTTGGGCCTTTTTGCCTATTGTTTTAACCCTATTAAATGCTTTTTCTAACTACTCTTGAAATATCAGTTAGCTTACCTTTATTCAACCTGGTTTTTGGTGTAATAAGGGTTTGTCTAGCCCTCTACCCTGATCCAGCTTCTCCCGGTTGCTTCGACCGGTTGGTGAGTACCCCAACATCTGCGTGTTCAGCATTTAAGTGTGTAAACACTGAAGACTACAAACACACAAAGAGAGAGAGAGACACCCTCCAGCTAAATGACCCCTCTCCATCGAGGCTCCTGGAGCGGCAGCAAGCTGCTCCGGCCTTCTCTGGCAGCCCCAGCTTCAACCCTCCCAGAGCGGGGAACACTCCAACACCTAAGGTTCACAGCAAAGGAAAGAGTGACCTGAGAGACCTGACCCTTGCTACGGCCGACTCCCCCCCCCGGTCCAGCTCCAGCCCCCCTCTCTCTACACACCAGCTAAAGACATTCTAAGAGACCCTCCACCAACCTACCGGTCGGACCAGCAGCGTCCCACCTCTCCACCACACACTCAAGGAGTCTCCATTTGATCATTCATCTGTTATTATTTATTATCGACAGGCTCTGTTGTAGTGTATTTTTGTTTATTTTATCTTATTGTAGGATTTAACCTATACAGCCTATGACCCCATTTTTGTTTATTAATTATTGACAGTATCTGTTTTCAATGCAAGTTACAGTTTAACCTAATTATAGTCTATTTTACATCTCTCTTCTGTTGTGTTTTGTTCTTTTTGCCTCCTTGTCTCCTGTATGGTGCCATCCACCATACAGAGATGTTGGAGGAAGCCCTCTTCAAAGGGGCCCCTCCACTAGGGACGGCAAAGAAGGTCGCCTACTGAACAGCTTTCATAAAGCCAGCGGCTCCTAATGACACTGTACTGTCTCAGATCAAGGATAACACCATTAGCTGGATGAACAACAACCTCCACCTTCCAGGGGAGCGCTGAGATCCAAAGGGACCTCAGCATTGTCTTAGGGCCTTCTAACAGTGAGGCTTCAGACAGAGCCCTCAGGGGGGCCCACCAGTGGTACGGCAGACGCCTCACTGCGTCTTCTATCCCCCCACTACGCTCTCTATTGAGCACCTCGCCACCGCCTGCTCCCCCGCTACTCATCGGGTAGCATGGCTTTCCCACCGCTCCCTATACGACCGCAGGTCACCCTGGCTCCTTTTAAGAACCATAACACACTAACGTTACCGTCCAGGCCTTCCACCATCCCCTCTCTGTTCCCTCCCATCCCTTTCCCTTAATCCGACCCGTTACTTCCCTCCTCCCTCCACAGTCCTACCTGACCTTCAACCACCTCGACCTGACCGCCCTCCCCTACCACAACGCCTCCCAGTAACTAGGCCACGCCCGCCTCCTGTCATCCCAGTACGGACCACCCCCATAGAGGACCCATGTCCTCCCCAGCCCACCTGTGCCTCGGTGGTGACTCTTAAGCTACCCGCTAGCAGCCCAGGCACCCCGTGGCCCAGCGGTGGTGCTAGGGCCCAGGCACCCCGTGGCCCAGCGGTGGTGCTAGGGCCCAGGCACCCCGTGGCCCAGCGGTGGTGCTAGGGCCCAGGCCCCCCGTCGCCCAGCGGTGGTGCTAGGGCCCAGGCCCCCCGTCGCCCAGCGGTGGTGCTAGGGCCCAGGCCCCCCGTCGCCCAGCGGTGGTGCTAGGGCCCAGGCCCCCCGTCGCCCAGCGGTGGTGCTAGGGCCCAGGCACCCCGTGGCCCAGCGGTGGTGCTAGGGCCCAGGCACCCCGTGGCCCAGCGGTGGTGCTAGGGCCCAGGCCCCCCGTCGGCCAGCGGTGGTGCTAGGGCCCAGGCACCCCGTGGCCCAGCGGTGGTGCTAGCGGCCTCAACCTCTCCGCCACTGCTCTGGTGGTGGAGAACGATCTGAAAAACAGCAAGCAGAGTAACATTAGTAAGGATGGATATAAGCAATCTAAACTATTTACCTTTAGTGCCCAAATTCCCCCTTGCCCTCACTCACCTCCTCCGATCTCTCTCTTAGACGTTCCCACCAAAGACTCTATCCCACCGGGATTGGCACTAGGCTCACCTGACCTATCCACCTTAACATGGGCGTCAGTTTGGTTTGAAATGTGCTGGGGACAGAGACGCATTCAGAAGTGCATTTTCAGAAGTGCTGGGAACAATGAGGATGCACTCTTTTTTCTCTCTTTAGTGCCGTAATGAAAGGTTCTGAAAGACGGCATACCCATGTAGCTAATTACTAAGGAATAAAATGTATACAAAATCTGTCTGGCACGTTTTATGAAGGAAACGTTTCCAAAAAGCATCGGACATATGACCCACTATGTTCTGCTCCATGTATCCAATGTTGACAACGTGACATGATATGGCTAAGCTAACAACATAAACAAGAGGAGCTAGGAAAGGAAATTAACTGCGTGTTGAAGATCAGAAGGGGAGAACGTGTGGCTACACACAGTACTGCAAAAGTCGTCAAGATTGAAAAAGAAAAACATATTTGTTGCACAGCTGAATGCTGTATCACATCATGAGCTGGCTGTTCTCAATTCACAACACGCATTCCATCAAAACCTACATCAGGCATTCTGACCAAAACTCATGCACTCCCCCCCACAATTATTCCAAAATTCAAGCAAAGCAAGAATGACCAAAAGTCACTTTGTGTCAACAAGAGACTGACTCCACCGACTATCAATTGCAAGTTAAAACAGCCGACCACTTGAGTGCAAAAAACACAAAAGACCTTGCCACAGCACCAGCAAATCTTAAGCAATAAATATCGCCTTACCTTTATTTATGTGGCAGTGGTCTGCAGATGCATCCCGTGGTGTGTGGTGTATCTGAATACAGTACATTAAGGGTTAATGTATTACGCAGGTTACGTTACAGTAGACCAATAGGATTATGTGTGTGTAGTCACATGATGCTGGGTTCGTACGTCTTCATGGCAGTTTTAATAAAGTGCCTGTAAAGTCAAGACACAATTGTCCGCGCTGAATTAACATTCCTCAAATAGAATATACGACATGGTGTAGCCTACCACATCCATTTAGTTCAACAGGTTATTGTAACCCAAATGTCCCGCTGTCTCTCTATGACCCTGGACTCTGCGTTGTGTTTGATTGTTTGGTGTGATGGGTAGAGAAGGACCACGGGACACAGTTGTTCGGGATTGTGGGAGACGCTTGGCAATTTATTCCCCAACAGTGAAAAGTCTTCAATATGGCCTTGTATCTTGTATCCCTTGTATCCATGAGGGTCAAACACGAAACAAGAATTAGAAAAAAAACTCTTTGACCCAACAAAATGTAAAAATAAATACATATAACTATAAACTATATAATTTAAGAAACATTCTCTTTCTTAAAAGACAAAAACATTAAATTAAACAGTAGACAAAATCATATCGTACAAGATCATATAAGACGCAAACACACACACATCACATGTAACACTCAACAGGTAAACAAACATATTGTAATAAATGCAACATATTGACCAAACAAACTGAACGGATGGGTGGTTTAAACTTATTTTAAAAATATAGATTGTGCAAGATAACTTGCTCACCTTGTATCCATGAGGGTCAAACACGAAACAAGATGGCACCCACACGAACTACGTTGGCGCACACACGTGAACTACGTTGGCCCACAAGGGACACAATATTAAAATCGCGGTAAACAGCGCCACATGGTGGCCTGTCTAATTAACAACCTTACATCAACATTCTGATACTGTCCATGGTACTAGCAACCTGCTCTGGTGCTTTTTACCTATGTATTCAGGCTAAAATGACTTGATTGCCTGATGCCTTAATTTCGATCACGGGTTCATTCTTCGATCAAGGGGCTTAATTTCGATAATGACCGACGATGTTCTATACATTATCCCGCTTATTACACGGCTACATGCCAAAACGAAAAAAAAAATGACTTCACATGTTGTGTCTTTTTACAATTTAATTGTTACCAGCATTCGTAGCGTTGATCAGCAGAGAAATAGTCCGCCAAAGACGTTGACGTCGCTTAGCAACCGAAGACGCTGGGGTTGAAAAGTTACTGGACTATTTGAGGAGTAATACCAAAGACATCATTATAGGCAAAAATTCCTTTAGTTTCCTTGAAATCGGTCAATTATACTTAGCAACGGTGAATTATCAAATATAATTCACCACCGGAAGTTGTGAAGAGCCCATGAAAGTGAACGGAGCGCTCCACGGCATTGAGAAGACCCGTGCGATAATCCATAAAAATTCAACTCGATAATAATTAAGTGGTGGGTACAAAATGAATCTTGACGAAATCTGGTGGGGATGTCGTGTTCTTGAAGAAAGTAGTTCAATCCGGGTCGCTTTTAACTCACTTTATTTGTTAAAGTATTTCGGTATGGTTACTATGAAGCAAAAGGAGAGAATTGTATTTAACAGGCGTGGAGAGAAATACCGCAGAGCTATCTTCCAGCCCCTGGGGGCTTTCCCCGGGGCTCTCAACGGGTCTGCCGTTAGAGTTGGCTCGGTCGCGAACGAATCAGTTCGAATGAACGAATCTTTAAGACGAACGAACCGAACTAGTTCCTCTCTCTCGTTCGTTCGTTCTCAGACTCGACTCCTCCCAGACCCACTAGTCGCTGACTCGCTGACAGTTCGTTCACTCACTGTGTGAATGGTGAGGAGGGACTGACTGAGAGACGTCACGACTCAGGAGAGCCAGCCAATCGTATGCTGTTTTAGGACTGAGTGTAGGATGCTCGTTGAATTTTAGTCAATGAGAGACAAAAATCAACAGGTTTAATGGGGAAAAAACAAATGGGCTTAGTGAGCGAGCTATCTATTATTCACATTGGCCATCTGATGCATGGACGTATTTAAAGGATGCATTGTACATAGTTATAATTCGAAATTCGTCCCAGCCTTTATACCACATTTTTCACAACCTACCAGCTCTTGTTGTGAAGACTACTCACCGCGCAATTCGTTTCAATGGAAATCGCGACAGTATACTTTCAACATAAAGTGTACATATTTATCATTTGAAATTCGTCCCAGCCTTTATACCAGAAACTCTAGAGTCTATAGTGTAGCGACCCTGGGACATTCAAAGAGTTTGTGTGTTATGTGTTGCATTGTATTTCGTTGTCCGTTATGCCAGTTGTTCTCTGTGCATGCATTGGATGTTGTTCTTGTCAATCAGTGTGGGGGGCGAATCATCAGGTCAGCTGGGGGAGGGCCTTGGGAGAACAGGAGGGTGGGGGCTTGCACGTTGAAGGGACCGGGTTGGGGGGTTGCCCGGGTAACCGGTTGTTGTTAGTGTGGCTTTTTGCCGTTGGTTACGGGTTTTCAGTGACCTGGTTTGTCACCGGCGAGGTCATTACAATAGCGTATAACTGCGTTGTCTGATGACAGTTTAATGCATTTTTCACAATTAACCAGCTCTCGTTTTGAAGGCAGTGTTAATTTTGGCAGCTAGATTTAGTCTTTGGCTGCACGGGGTTCTGTTTATGGGAGCCTAAAACACCCGGGACACCCACCATCATTGCTAAATCAAGTCTATTATTTTGCTGATATGTCAAACATCCAATAATCAACTACACCCCCCATCCCGCTGCGTTTGGTTAAAGTTGTAATGTTGACGTATGAGAATGAGAACGAGGGAGGCGCTGAGTCTGAGCCGTTCATTCCATGATTCTACCGGAAACTCGACTGAACCGGAAACTCGACTGAACGAACGAACGAACTAACGAACGAGGGGCTGAGTCTGACTGACTCAGAGAACCGTGTATGATTCGATTCACCGCTACCGGAAACTCGACTGAACGAACGAACGAACGAACGATTCGCGAACGACTCCCCTTGGCGAACTCAATCACGCAAACTGGTTCGCGGAAACGAATCAATAAATCCATCTCTATCTGCCATATGTCTCTGACCTCATCTGACTCCCACTCCCCGTTTGTATCAAGTAGGCGTGGCATATGTGAAGTAGGCGTGGCCTATGTGACGTATTGGCTCCGGCTTCCTCACCTGTCTAAAGGTGCTGCCATCTGTGGCTGGAGTATTTATTGCAGCTTATATGTTGGTCCTGCTCCCCTTGTGGCTACGTATAGTAATTACAGTTTATGTGTTTGATCCCGTTCCTTGGGGCTATGTGGAGGTAATGCAGTTTGTGTGTTCGATCCTGCTTCCTTGTGGCTATGTGGGGGCAGCTTATGTGCTTAAAATACGTAACATAAGCCATGTACCACCATTTGGAAGTGAAGTCCATTCGTTTTGAGCAATATCAACATTTTAAGGTCAGAATCACATTGTTGGTCAAAAAAGTGATTCTCTCTCTCTCTAGTTTTCAGCAACCACCATTTAGAAGTGAAATATATTAGTTTTGAGAACAATCAAACTTTTAAGGTCAGAATCACATTGTTGGTCAAAAAGTTATTCTCTCGCTCTGAAAAGCATGTTGCACACATAAAAATTAAAAAGTTGATATATCTGTTCCTTTCAATGCAAACGTGTTACTAGGCTTACAAAAGGGTTGTATAAGCCATATACCACCATTTGGAAGTGAAGTCCATTAGTTTCAGCAACCACCATTTGGAAGTGAAGTCCATTAGTTTTTAACAATATCAACATTGTAAGGTCAGAATCACATTGTTGGTCAAAAAGTGATTCTCTCTCTGTGAAAAGCATTTTGCACATATACAAATTAGGAAAGTTGATATATCTGTTCCTTTAAATGCAAACGTGTTACTAGGCTTACAAAAGGGTTGTATAAGCCATATACCACCATTTGGAAGTGAAGTCCATTAGTTTTCAGCAACCACCATTTGGAAGTGAAATATATTTGTTTCGAGAACAATCAAACTTTTCAGGTCAGAATCACATTGTTGGTCAAAAAGTGATTCTCTCGCACTGAAAAGCATTTTGCACACATAAAAATGAGAAAAGTTGATATATCTATTCCTTTCAATGCAAACGTGTTACTAAGCTTACAAAAGGGTTGTATAAGCCATATACCATCATTTGGAAGTAAAGTCCATTAGTTTTTAGCAACCACCATTCGGAAAGTGAAATATATTAGTTTTGAGAACTATCAAACTTTTAAGGTCAGAATCCCATTGTGGGTCAAAAAGTGATTCTCTCGCACTGAAAAGCATTTTGCATGCATAAAAATGAGAAAAGTTGATATATCTGTTCCTTTTAATGAAAACGTGTTCCTAGGCTTAGAAAAGGGTTGTGTAAGCCATATACCACCATTTGGAAGTGAAGTCCATTAGTTTCATTAACCACCATTTGGAAGTGAAGTCCATTACTTTTGAGCAATATCAACATTTTAAGGTCAGAATCACATTGTTGGTCAAAAAAGTGATTCTCTCTCTCTCTAGTTTTCAGCAACCACCATTTAGAAGTGAAATATATTAGTTTTGAGAACAATCAAACTTTTAAGGTCAGAATCACATTGTTGGTCAAAAAGTTATTCTCTCGCTCTGAAAAGCATGTTGCACACATAAAAATTAAAAAGTTGATATATCTGTTCCTTTCAATGCAAACGTGTTACTAGGCTTACAAAAGGGTTGTATAAGCCATATACCACCATTTGGAAGTGAAGTCCATTAGTTTCAGCAACCACCATTTGGAAGTGAAGTCCATTAGTTTTTAACAATATCAACATTGTAAGGTCAGAATCACATTGTTGGTCAAAAAGTGATTCTCTCTCTGTGAAAAGCATTTTGCACATATACAAATTAGGAAAGTTGATATATCTGTTCCTTTAAATGCAAACGTGTTACTAGGCTTACAAAAGGGTTGTATAAGCCATATACCACCATTTGGAAGTGAAGTCCATTAGTTTTCAGCAACCACCATTTGGAAGTGAAATATATTTGTTTCGAGAACAATCAAACTTTTCAGGTCAGAATCACATTGTTGGTCAAAAAGTGATTCTCTCGCACTGAAAAGCATTTTGCACACATAAAAATGAGAAAAGTTGATATATCTATTCCTTTCAATGCAAACGTGTTACTAAGCTTACAAAAGGGTTGTATAAGCCATATACCATCATTTGGAAGTAAAGTCCATTAGTTTTTAGCAACCACCATTCGGAAAGTGAAATATATTAGTTTTGAGAACTATCAAACTTTTAAGGTCAGAATCCCATTGTGGGTCAAAAAGTGATTCTCTCGCACTGAAAAGCATTTTGCATGCATAAAAATGAGAAAAGTTGATATATCTGTTCCTTTTAATGAAAACGTGTTCCTAGGCTTAGAAAAGGGTTGTGTAAGCCATATACCACCATTTGGAAGTGAAGTCCATTAGTTTCATTAACCACCATTTGGAAGTGAAGTCCATTACTTTTGAACACAATCAACATTTTAAGGTCAGAATCACATTGTTGTTCAATAAGTGATTGTCTCCCTCTGAAAAGCATTTTGCACACATAAAAATCAGAACAGTTTAATATTTTTTCCTTTCAATGCAAACTTGTTACTAGGCTTACAAAGGTTTGCATAAGCCATACAGCACCATTTGGAATTGAAGTCCATTAGTTTTCAGCAACCACCATTTGGAAGTCAAATATATTAGTTTTGAGCAAAATCAACATTTTAAGGTCAGAATCACATTATTGGTCAAAAAGTGATTCCCTCCCTCTGAAAAGCATTTTGCACATATACAAATTAGGAAAGTTGATATATCTGTTCCTTTGAATGAAAACTAGTTACAAGACTTACAAAAGAGTTATTTAAGCCATACACCACCATTTGGAAGTGAAGTCCATTAGTTTCAGCAACCACCATTTGGAAGTGAAGTGCATTTGCGTTGAGCACAATCAACTTTTAAGGTCACAATCACATTGTTGGTCAAAAAGTGATTCTCTCGCTCTTGAAAGCATTTTGCACACATAAAAACTAGAAGAGTTTATATGTCTGTTCCTTTTACTGCAAACGTGTTACTAGGCTTACAAAAGGTTTGAATAAGCCATACATGTATGGCTTATTCAAACCTTTTGTAAGCCTAGTAACACTAATGGACTTCAATTCCAAATGGTGCTGCAGCACCATTTGGAATTGAAGTCCATTAGTTTTCAGCAACCACCATTTGGAAGTCAAATATATTAGTTTTGAGCAAAATCAACATTTTAAGGTCAGAATCACATTGTTGGTCAAAAAGTGATTCTCTCTCTGTGAAAAGCATTTTGCACATATACAAATTAGGAAAGTTAATATATCTGTTCCTTTGAATGAAAACTTGTTACCAGGCTTACAAAAGGGTTATTTAAGCCTTTAGTTTGGAAGTAAAGTCCATTTGTTTTGAGCACAATCAACATGTTAAGGTCAGAATCACATTGTTGGTCAATAAGTGATTCTCTCGCTCTGAAATGCATTTTGCACGCATAGCAACTAGAAAAGTTTAATATATTTTCCTTTCAATGCAAACATGTTACTAGGCTTACAAAAGGGTTATTTAAGCCATACACCTCCATTTGGAAGTGAAGTCCATTAGTTTCAGCAACCACCATTTGGAAGTGAAGTCCATTAATTTTGAGCACGATCAACATTTTAAGCTCAGAATCACATCGTTGGTCAATAAGTGATTCACTCCCTCTGAAAGGCATTTTGCACACATAAAAACTAGAAGAGTTTATATTTCTGTTCCTTTCACTGCAAACGTGTTACTGGGCTTACAAAAGGGTTGTATAAGCCATATACCACCATTTGGAAGTGAAGTCCATTAGTTTTGAACAAACAACATTTGGAAGTGAAATATATCCGTTTTGAGCAAAATCGACATTTTAAGGTCAGAATCACATTGTAGGTCAAAAAGTGATTCTCTCTCTGTGAAAAGCATTTTGCACATATACAAATTAGGAAAGTTAATATATCTGTTCCTTTTAATGAAAACTTGTTACCAGGCTTAGAAAAGGGTTATTTAAGCCATACACCACCATTTGGAAGTGTAGTCCATTAGTTTCAGCAACCACCATTTGGAAGTGAAGTCCATTAGTTTCAGCAACCACCATTTGGAAGTGAAGTCCATTAATTTTGAGCACGATCAACATTTTAAGCTCAGAATCACATCGTTGGTCAATAAGTGATTCACTCCCTCTGAAAGGCATTTTGCACACATAAAAACTAGAAGAGTTTATATTTCTGTTCCTTTCACTGCAAACGTGTTACTGGGCTTACAAAAGGGTTGTATAAGCCATATACCACCATTTGGAAGTGAAGTCCATTAGTTTTGAACAAACAACATTTGGAAGTGAAATATATCCGTTTTGAGCAAAATCGACATTTTAAGGTCAGAATCACATTGTAGGTCAAAAAGTGATTCTCTCTCTGTGAAAAGCATTTTGCACATATACAAATTAGGAAAGTTAATATATCTGTTCCTTTTAATGAAAACTTGTTACCAGGCTTAGAAAAGGGTTATTTAAGCCATACACCACCATTTGGAAGTGTAGTCCATTAGTTTCAGCAACCACCATTTGGAAGTGAAGTCCATTAGTTTTGAGCACAATCAATGATTTTATGGTCAGAATCACATTGTTGGTCAAAAAGTGATTCTCTCTCTGTGAAAAGCATTTTGAACATATAAAAAATAGGAAAGTTGATATATCTGTTCCTTTCAATGCAAACGTGTTACCAGGCATACAAAAGGGTTATTGAAGCCATATACCACCATTTGGAAGTAAAACCCATTCGTTTCAGCAACCAACATTTGGAAGTGAAGTACATTCGTTTTGAGCACAATCAACTATTAAGGTCAGAATCACATTGTTGGTCAAAAAGTGATTCTCTCGCTCTGGCAAGCATTTTGCACACATACAAACTAGAAGAGTTCGTATTCCTGTTCTTTTCACTGCAAATGTGTTACTAGTCTTACAAAAGAGTTGTATAAGTATTATGCGTTACGTGTTTAGTTTGCGTGTGATTAAACACATGGCCGCACAAACCAGCACCAAGCATCACCCGTATCACCCATTCATTCTTTTAAACACTCATTCGTGGTAAAACTATGTTTTCTCACGATTTTATACTCATCAACCCTTAAAGTTATGGGCTTGTACACAATGTTTGTGTCAAGAAAATCTGTGTTTGCTGTACTTTTTTTTCAAATGCATTGATTTAAAAGTACAATTTATTACCTCTGTATCAGCTGTTCTTTCCCAAACAATTCAACCAACATTATCATTTACCCTAAAAAAAGATTTTGTTTTGGAAGGCTGGGACATACTTTGCTCAAGTTAATTACTGTTATTATCATTATTTTAACGCATGGCATAGCCAACTACAGTGTTCCTTCCTGCAGCCCCTATGGAAAAAAAAGTTTCCATAATCCACATGCTATTTCTATGCAGTTTTACACATATGAACAACCTTTGACATCATAATATATAAATTAGGCTAATTGTTTGCATGTTTGTGCTGTGTATAGCCTACGTGTGTAAGCTTACGTAACATTTCCGACCTGCCTAGGCACATCAAAATTGCAACACCAACTGCGCTATCCACTAGTGCACTTTTTTGGTCAGTGGCGCAATTGCAAAATCTATCAGTAAGATAGCACCATGTATAATTTGTGCCGGAACACGCCTCTGCTTTTCTCCGACAAGTGTAGTGGTGCGAGTTTGCGGCGGGTGCAAACTAGCAACGATACATGCATCGGTGTAGAAATTAAATTGCGCTGGGTGCAAGATAGGGCCCTAAGTGTTCTAGCTGATTGCTTTTAGAGACAATGCCTCATATATTTAAATGTCCGCCGAGCAGGGGCGTAGGAATGAGTTTAACATCGGGGGGGACACATATCGGAAACCTGACAGATCCGTTAATGGTTTGAACAGAAATATGTCATAAATTAACTACACTGAAAAACTTCACAAATATATTTTATTCTACTAAAAAGATACATTTGTAAATGTAAAGGAAAACACATTTTGAATGGCAGTAATGAACTGATAAATATCAAATCAATTCTTTAATTGCATCCAGTTTTTTAGAATGAGAAGCGGTGACAAGACGCTGTGTTGCGCTTTCAAAATAAAATAAAATATTTTTCTCCCCCCGGTATAATTTTTAGGTGGGACAAATGCGCCTGTCTCCAATATTGGAGGGGACACGTCCCCTCCGTCCCCCCGGGTTCCTACGCCCTTGCCGCCGAGTAATCCTTTGGGTTTGGATCGTGGATCCCAGATCAATTTTGCGTGATTGAGAGTTTTAAAGAAGTTTGTTCTTCGATGTTCTCTGATCGCCAGGTTTATGTTGCTGGTTGAGAGGGGTCTGTGTGACGGGATTCACAGTTCGATTGGGCTTATTCTCTGGTGAGGGTGGAGCAGTCAAAGTTTGGAACTCACAGCTACCAGGTGTTGGTGGATAGGAGCGTCCATACTGCACTGGAGGCGAATCCTTGACAGCTGCGGTCGTTGTAGTATCAGAACAGGGAGAGCGCACTGCTCCTCGGCATCAGGGGAACGCGCCTCATCTAGAACGCCGCTCCCTAGCCAGGAGGGAGCAGCCAGAGAACTCCATTCGCCACCACTGTTCCCCCGCCACAACAGGTGTCCCCTGTGGGCACTTCCACAAGTCAACAGAGGCACCGTCAGAGCAGGGCGTAAATCCAATGCACCCGAAGAGGGCAGTAGATCGCCACTGCGATAAGGAGAGGCCCTGGGCTTAGCTAGATATCACTAGCCAGCAGGAGGATTGCCATTACGGTAGAAAATAATGAAGGTTTAAAAGGATATTTGCCAAATGTTGGAAAATATCCTTTTAAACCTTCATTATTTTCTACCGTAATATAAGTGGAGAGAAATGTACCAGCAGGGGGGAGGGTCAGGCTCCAGACCTTGTTCCATTGTTATTTAACACCTAAAAGGGTCCGGAGTTGACCGACAAACACTCAAGACATGAAGACATCCCTCTGTAGTCAATGACATTAGTCTATTTCGCAGTTCACTTAGATAATAAGTATAAGTATAAGTAAGGTTAACTCTGGAACTCGGCGGTTCTATGGCGGTGTCGCTATTTTACCGGCGCAAAAATGACCCTTGCGCCCGGTGCAAATCTGAAAAGGGTTGATCTAAAGTAGCCTAATTACCCGTAGGTGTGGTTTGGGCGTAACGTGCAATAAACCAATGAGAGTGCCATCTCCCATCCCCTTTAAGAGCCATGAGCGCATTTGATCTGACGAGTTGATATTTTGACAGCGCGTCTGCAGTCTCCGATGAGACAGATGCACATGAATTTCAAACTTCAAATGGCTCAGTTTATGGCCAAATAATATGGCCTAATTCACACATGGAATAAGGTTTTCTTCCACAACTTCAGAAAAACTCAAATAGTCCTCAAATAAATTTCGGCAAAGACAACTTAACACACGTATGATATGTGGTAACTGTGGTTCTATTTAATGATATACGCAATACATTATCTTATCAGTATTGTATGCATTATCGTTATTGACTTGTGTTCCTAATATGCATGTGTCCCCCCGTTAATATAAATTGCCATGGACTGTATTATGCGTTACGTGTTTAGTTTGCGTGTGTTTAAACAGATGGACGCACACACGCGCGCCCGCATTCATTAATTATTTTACACATACACACACGCGCCCGCATTCATTCATTCTTTTTAAGGAGGGAAAAGAACGCTCTGTGCCAGTTCCAGACTAGCAAAGACACATGCGCCAGTGAGAAAGTCAATTGCGCCGGATGCAAGATAGTGCCCAAAGGCTTGAATGCTTGCATCAACATCAAAATGGACTTCTATGATCTCGAGGATATAATTCAGTTCAGGATATAATTCTGAACAAGATGAAGGCAACATATTTTTGTTTAGGGTGTGGCATCGAAATGGGCGTTGCCTGTAACTAAAATCACCAAAGTTCATAGACGGGATGTTTGATTTGAGCGGGACCAATTTAGTGGCTGTTTGGGACCAACGTTGTAACAGCCCAATTAAGATAAAAACATTTTCCAAATTTCACTTAACGCTAAAAGCTGAGGTTTACTTCATCCAATATTTATCAAATTTGGTCTTATCAAAGGCACATGGGTCAAGATGAACCTCTCCAAATTGTATCCAGATCAGACAATAGGGAGCGCTTTAACAATTAAGTAAAAATGCAACCCCTCCAAATTGTATCCAGATCAAGCAATTGGGGGAGCTTTAACAATTTACTGAAAATACAGACTTTGGACGGCCATATTTTCCGACCCTTTCCTACAGTCAGGAAATCCTGTAGACATTTGTCTCTCCTCATGTTGAGAAAATGTTCCTAGGAAACCCAGAACCTGTAAAAAAAATGGCGGCTGAACATCCAAATTAGCCCAATCAATGATAGGTGACTAAAGGCAGGGTTAACTTGAGACAATCATCAACAAACTTGGTGGGTGGGAGGGCCCCCTCTCAAAAGCTTTCAACAGCTTACTTTGGGGGACCCATTCATACATGCCAGAGGATCATTGCGGATGTCTAAATGGTCTCAATTGTATATGTTTACCATTTTGGCAATGTATGAATACAAACTAAATTCGAAACTTGAAACTTAAAGAAGCATAGGTCAAGGTTAACCAGGCTAAAGTTTATTAAAATAGGACCATATGGGGCGCTAAAGCGATCAATTGAAAACTTTAAAGACTCATAACTCCTCAGCCTTTTGACGTACAGTCAGGGAAGTTTGTTCTCCCATCGCCAGATCCAAGTTGAGGCTATTCCAGTGTTGTCAACCTTATGCAAACAAAAAAGGTCTGAAAGTTTGCTGCTTGCAGCTTTAATTTTGGTTGTGATCATGTTAAGAATGGCTGAGTTATGGTTGATTTATGAGAAAGTACGATTATCCAAATGAGACACCATTGTTACTTTTGTGTTCCCATGAAGGACCTCCACCTTAGATATTATGGAAAGTTTTGTTTTGATAGCTAACAAAATTACATCCGTGTCAATTTGAAATGAACAATGTTGAAGTTGCTCACCGACCTATTTTTTATAATGGAAGTCAATGGTGAAAAAACACTGACTTCAACCAATCCGAAGACGAACAACTCAGGGCGTCAAAGTTGGTTCACATATAGAAACCACGCATAAGCAGATCTTCGAAAAGGAAAGGACCTCTTCGGCGGCGGGGGGCATTAGCTTGTTGCCATGCTCAAAGTACACTGCCCACACGAGTTAGGGCAACCCCACGCAGAAAATCCACATGCAGCGACATGTCTGCTTTAGTTTAATCGTAAACATTGTGGCTTTAATAGAATAAATGTTTGGTCAATAATTTATTACAATTAGAGAAAAACATATTTTACTGAACTCCTTTTAACAAGCTTGCATTTTGACACACCCCAACAACATTGTAACCGTAACAAATATTGAGTGTTTGAGTCAATGACAACCAGTCAAAGAAATCTGTTTGGATATGTTCATTCTTTATTGATTGAAATAATGAATCAAACATGCAGTCAACTCTCAAATAATCTATAAGAACCAAGCATGGAAAACTGAAAATGAGTGGATAATGTAAATACATCAGTGTGGTGATACTACTGAGTTGAACACAAGAAAAAAAAAAAGAAGAAACCCGTGTTTGAGTGTCCTCAGTTTGAGCAGCATGAGATAAAGACCCAGCAGGTTATGTTTGAGAGGGGGGTGAAGTGTCAAGGATTCCTCAGGGTTAGTCTGGCCAACACTGGTTTGACAAATCCATACCTTAACAGCCCGTTCTACAGGCAATGGCATCAATGCTGCGCGTTTGAACCTTTAATATTAGCTAGATACTCTGCTCCTTGCTGTACGTTAGGAGAAAACCTGCCATTTGACCCCACCTCTTAAAGAGACAAAAATCACCTGGAGAGGGAGGTCTCAACACCAAGAAATGAAACATGGCAGAAGGCTGGGGTCTGAGATACTCAGCATCTTCTTTCAGTCCTCACAAATTTCAGTTGGTCTTAAGACACAGATCAATAGGTCATACTTTTAACTATAATATTACCAATAGGTAATACATATTTCCTATGGAGGTCAATGCCAGTGGGTTATATTAACGCACATCTTGGTGACATGGTTCTGTGTACTAAAAGACATCTTTAAGATGAAGTGACCCACAAACTCGTGACACAGGGCATGTGTTATAATAAGCAGCCATTTTGAAATCTTAAACGAGTGTGAGAACTCTTTATTGACTTAGCTCAGGACTAAAGAAAGTGACCTGGACAGGGCTTGTATTGTTGCCCGACAATGGCTGAATCCCACCGTAACGTGTTCAAGCATAGGACTTCAAACCTGCGTGAATAAGCCACATTTGAATCATACCAACGGTGTGGATTGCAAAAACAGAATAAGTAAACATTACATTTCCTTTCCTGTCGTTCTCCTTTCCCCCGCTACAATCCCAAATCTCCTCATAGGACAGAAGAGAAGAAAAAATGAAATATCAAGAAATGAAACCACCCATATAAAAAAGAATCAAAGCCATATGGTCTTATTTACGTACTAGAAGTTAAGTTAAGTACGAATTGTTCTTCCAAATAAGCAAATATGCACTTTAAAGTCTTTGAGAATCTGATTCCAAACAGAGAAATCGCGTTATACACCAACAGACATACAGTACACATATTTGCTCATACAACACTTGTGGCTTCCAGTGATGTTGGTGAAAAACATTAATTTACAAACTTTAATATATTCACTTTTATGGAAAGTCCTAACAGTGATTTGGTACACAAGGCCGGAGTGCTACCCTCCATTAAAACAGAACACAAAGGAAGGAAAAAGAGTTCTGATGTAGGCCTTCAGAGATGACATTAGATCAATTAGTTATAGGTTTTATATGCACCACAAGGATACCACCAATCGGAAAAGAAAACCAAAATAAAAGTAAATATTATTCTTACATTACATCATCCCTGACGGTTTCACTTTTGGAACTGAACAATCACTCGTCCACTTGGCGCGGATAAAACTACAACGTTTAAACCCACATTGACTGGATCCAGCCGGACTAGCGCTCCTTGGCTCCACTTCAGCAGCTCTGGCAGCAGGTGACATGCCAATACAGCCATGACGGGTTAAGGGGTAAAGCAATGCTGTAGTGAAGTTGTTTTGGCTTATGTGAAGGTTTTAGTGAGTCTTTATTTATCAGTTGACTGTTGCGTGACGTGACGATGCCTGTAACGGTTCCACATCAGGCTGGCTTCTGATTGAGTCCCCCTCCAACCAAAAGAAAATAGAAAAAAGAACAAATAAACTAAAACATCAGCAATATAAACCACTTTCATGTGGTTTTGTGGGGAGGCGAGGGACCCGTTCAGCAGCTGAGATGAAGATAAGGCCTTGTTACAGGGAGCAGGTTTAAGGGCTTCAGATGTGATGAAGATAAGGCCTTGTTACAGGGACCAGGTTTAAGGGCTTCAGATGGGGAAGATGCAGCACATGACACAGAGTAAGAGCGGGAGAGCAGAGAGCATGGACGTTAAAGACGTCAGATCCTTCATCCTACATATATACTGTAAACCGTGTTACTGTTACAGTCCGCTGCGGTGTCCTGCCCCCTGCTGGCAGGCATGCTGCCTCTCTTCTTTGGCAGTAGTGGTTTCTTTACGGCCAAAGAATTAAACAAAAATGCATATGATTTATTTTTTTGTATCATTTTAACATTTCTTTTAGGCAAGTCCCATTTTCCTATTTGTTTAACTAATACTGAGCTGAGCGAAGCCCATCAGCTTGACGTCGTCTGGTATTTCACTGGCATCAACCCCAGAGGCCTGGAAGGTGGAGAGGAGAGACAGAACACAGGCATTAACCACGGACACACTGGCCTCCACCCAGAGGCCTGGAAGGTGGAGAGGAGAGACAGAGCACAGGCATTAACCACGGACACACTGGCCTCCACCCAGAGGCCTGGAAGGTGGAGAGGAGAGACAGAACACAGGCATTAACCAAGGACACACTGGCCTCCAACCAGAGGCCTGGAAGGTGGAGAGGAGAGACAGAACACAGGCATTAACCACGGACACACTGGCCTCCACCCAGAGGCCTGGAAGGTGGAGAGGAGAGACAGAACACAGGCATTAACCAAGGACACACTGGCCTCCACTGAGAGGCCTGGAAGGTGGAGAGGAGAGACAGAACACAGGCATTAACCACGGACACACTGGCCTCCACACAGAGGCATGGAAGGTGGAGAGGAGAGACAGAACACAGGCATTAACCAAGGACACACTGGCCTCCACCCAGAGGCCTGGAAGGTGGAGAGGAGAGACAGAACACAGGCATTAACCACGGACACACTGGCCTCCACCCAGAGGCCTGGAAGGTGGAGAGGAGAGACAGAACACAGGCATTAACCAAGGACACACTGGCCTCCACCCAGAGGCCTGGAAGGTGGAGGGGAGAGACAGAACACAGGCATTAACCACGGACACACTGGCCTCCACCGAGAGGCCTGGAAGGTGGAGAGGAGAGACAGAACACAGGCATTAACCAAGGACACACTGGCCTCCACCCAGAGGCCTGGAAGGTGGAGAGGAGAGACAGAACACAGGCATTAACCACGGACACACTGGCCTCCACCCAGAGGCCTGGAAGGTGGAGAGGAGAGACAGAACACAGGCATTAACCACGGACACACTGGCCTCCACCCAGAGGCCTGGAAGGTGGAGAGGAGAGACAGAACACAGGCATTAACCAAGGACACACTGGCCTCCACCCAGAGGCCTGGAAGGTGAAGAGGAGAGACAGAACACAGGCATTAACCATTGACACACTGGCCTCCACCCAGAGGCCTGGAAGGTGGAGAGGAGAGACAGAACACAGGCATTAACCAAGGACACACTGGCCTCCACCCAGAGGCCTGGAAGGTGGAGAGGAGAGACAGAACACAGGCATTAACCACGGACACACGCAGCCTTGGACTGCTTAGTGTGGTCCGGACCATTCTGGAGGACGGAAGAGACTCATCCTCCTTTAAACTAATCCTCCCTTAAACTCCACGTCCTTTAACTCATCCTCTACTCTCAACACCAGGGTTGGCTGAAATTATTTAAATAACTAAGGTACCGTTTTAAGATCTGATAATTAATTGTTTTTTTTGCCAGGCGTTACCATAACCAACTGTATTTTTGTTTGGTAAAATACAAATCACACACACCCGCACACACACACACACACACACACGACTGGTTCCAGTAACCTTGTAACGACACCATTCCCAACACTGTTGACCACTACTTTGTTATGGGGTGATGCCCTAGAGCAAGGGACCACAGCCACTTACCAGTTTGAAGGTCACATTTCGGTTCGACTGAGGCTCATCCACTATTTTCTGCAAATTAGCAGCAACTGAAAAGACAAAGAACACATATTGACTGACTTGTCCTTCTCAGCTCACTATAGAAATGAAGCCAGTGCAGATCTCTGGGAAGGCATTCAACAAAAGGGTCTAATTCCCCATATTAGGTGGTCAGACACAGCAGGGGTCAACAAGCATGTCCTCTGTCCGTAGAGCAGGGCTACTAACCTATAACTAAATCCCTGCCGTCAACAAGGCCTGCGGAGACCAACTCCTGAGAGACGCCATCAGCCGTGTCTGAGGACAGGGAAGAGAGGGAGAGAACTCAATGGAGAGGGGCCCATGTGCTGCTGCCAGGAGTCTGAATCAGGGTTTGGCTTTTAGGAATCACTTCATCTTACTGACCTCGTCCTGGCATGAATTCAAAGCGGATGTCATTTAGTTCCTTCTTTAAATTTCTGCAATGAAGGAAATGGAAAAATAAGAACCTTGATATAGAGTGATCTGATCGCTCACTCTAGTATCCAATTATTTGCAGCAAAAATTTTGAAATATTAAACACCTCACAAATTACTGTAAATGGAAGACAAACACAACTCTCTTTTATTAGCTAGATTAACTATTTACACTTGGAGTACTGTGGCCCCTAACTGAACATTGTAGGGGCAGCGTGAATCAACATGCAAACCAAATATTCACATTTCTCCAAATTTTCACTGTATTACTAATACATATTTTGATAATAGATGCATAAATTACAATGTGCGGTTTCAAATTCAGCGTAACATTTTATTGTGAGTCTCATCTATACCAACTGTTTCCACGTGTGCATGCATGCGTTCGACGAGCACGGAAGCGACAGTTTCGCGGGAGTGCGCCCGCTTGTCGTGCCGCTTGACAGGACGCTGCACCTCCTCTCTGCCCGCTGGCATCTCCATTGAGAACGCAGGAGGCGCGACAAACGTCTCCTGTGTGAAAAGCCCTTTATGGCACCTGAAGCAGAGTCCTGACCAGGTCCGGATACCAGCGGTTACTTTGGATGAAACGGGTGAAAAATAATGTTCTGCGTCGGGTGCGGGTCGGACGCCTGAACAGTGCTCTTTTAGACCTCTCCGGTGCTGGATATGTTATTCAGGATGGAGGATTCTAACTAAAACCATCAACAGTGGATGATGGGCTTTGTTTGCAAAGCAATCTAAAGTACCACGCCAAACACCAGATAGTGCAATACCCCGCGTTCCATCTAATGTGTCTAATTTTCCTTCGGGTGCGGGTCGGGCGTCGATATCAATTTATAGCGAGTCTGGTCGGTTGCGTAATGTAATTCGCGCTACAGTCGGAACACGGGTCAGATGTGGTTTTTAGTATTGCGGGTAAGGGCGGGTATGGGTTTGCAAAATAATACCCGTGCAGGACTCTGGCACTGGCACACTAGCCGCATGTCTGAAGAACGAGTCAATAGTTCGCTAGGTCATTGTTCAAACGCACGTAGCAGGTTGTGAAATCTTTCTCCTCCTCACAGATGTTTACGCACGCACATCTAGGACCCTCCCCCTTCACACATTAGCCACTAACAGCGGCCATTCCCTCTCCTTCTCACTCATTGGTCTGCTACAGATTCAGGATTCATTGACGCACCGCTTCCACGATTAACGTGTAAAAAAATAAATAAAATTACTGGTCGCACATGAGCGACCAGATGTAAAATTCAGTCGCACACTCTCAAAATTTGTCGCAAAATGTG
Organism: Pollachius pollachius; assembly: GCF_949987615.1. Lineage (NCBI taxonomy): Eukaryota > Metazoa > Chordata > Actinopteri > Gadiformes > Gadidae > Pollachius > Pollachius pollachius. The sequence continues at coordinate 897,771 of NC_136950.1, forward strand.
ACCATTTGGTCACAATCTGGAGCCCTGATAAACCTAATGCAAGACATAATTCCTCGGCTCTTAGTCTGAACAAACAATACTTTAAAGGAACAGTAAGTAATATTTGTGTCAAAATGATCAAAGAATAACATTCTGACAGCTATCTGTAAACACAATCTTCTGCAACAAAACCTCTTGAATTCAAAACTAAGAATGTGTAGTAGCCTGTGTAGCAGGCCAAAGAACGACCAATCAGTTTTTGTTTTGTAGCTACCAATCAGGAGAATTCTCTATAAAGTGGAGTTCTTGGGTGCCTTTCTCTGCCCACTTGCTGCTGGGGGATTTATTTTCAAACTCATGTTTGTTAGAAGAACGCCCTCCAAATCTTTCTTAGTGCTTCTTTATTAAGGGACATGAACCGTTGGTTTCCCCACCTTAACCGTAACACCAGGCTGATGGGGGCCTTAGGATCACTTGTTGATGTTAGGATCTGCCAACACACAAACACAACATCAATGGAACTATGCATCAGTAAGACCTCATTTTAAATACAAAGCTATCAACTTCAATGTATAACTTCATTATATAACAACTTTATCAGCTTCATTATTTTGTGTTGAACTGACATGCCCAAACTCTGAACTCTGAGTTCAAGTTATGCTCTAAAGAGCTGCACTCTTTAGCACTTTAGCTTAATGTCACAAAAACGTCTTCATATTGTCTCTAAATCAATAGACTAAGGCTGAATCTGATTTCATTGCTCATAGCAAAATCTCAGCCCTACCCCTCGCTGTGGCGTGTTCACGCGCCGTGGAGCCGTGTCCGAAACCCATTTAAAGGAAGGGTAAGGGGTAAGGGGTAAGGGGGAGGGCTTACGTCCCCCCTTCGAAAATTGAGATTTTCGATGGGCACACTCAAGGAAACTGAGAATGCTCCAGTTGTGACTTTCTCCCACAATACCTTGAAAGAAAAAGATGGCGGGCGAAAAGATGCGACAGGATTGAAAAGCACAAATGTCAGTGTTTTCTATGTTAATAATCACGCCGGGGGCTCCGCGGCAGGCCGGCCTTGCCCGGTCAGGCAGCCCGCGGTCGGGCAGCTGCCGGGCTCATGTCGTATGATATCCATATGTTCCATGTTTTAGGGACCCCAGGTTGAAGATAAGCTTTAATCCCCTGCCAAGTAATGCAATCATTTGTTTTAAAAATGCTTATTAGCCTGGAGAATGGTTGATGAATGTGATGTTGTTTCTTTTTATAAACCAGTGTATTTTTTCATTTATTTTGCAAGAAATATCTATCAGTTATTATATATTGTACATAACATGTGGCCATATAACCCAGTTATGCCATACAATTCCTTCTTATTTGTTATGTTTTCTTTCAGGAGATCATTGAGGCCGCTGCCATCACAGAGCCCATCCCTCCACCACCTCAAGCCCCTCCTCTGCATTGGTAGCCCTAAGCCCCCAAACCCCCAGGAAACAGAAAGATTAACCATCCAATGATGGTTTAAAACCGACCAAGTTATTCTTAAAATGTGATGGTTGATGCCTTTTTGTAATGTGTAATATTAGTTCCATTATATCACTCGTTCTTGTTTGTATGATATTTATTAGGGTTGCGCATCTCTCCTTTATAGGACGATCTGATACGTATCTAGATACATGTGCTACGATATGATTCAGGGACGATACATTTTAATATTGAACGATTCAATGCGATTCGATTCAATGTTCTAACGATCCGGTGCGATTTGATGAGATATGAATCAATCTGATAGATAGTTAATATACATACATTTTCTATTAATTAAAATAAGCCTTCTATAAAAGACATTGGCTACTTTCAAATATATATATATATGGTATAGGGCCCATGGAATCTTAGGTTTTTATATTTATTTCTGTATGGCATGGGGAAAAAAATTATAAATTTAGAACTACATGTCTATTTATTTGTTTATTTATAGACCTCTCATCGGTTCTCATTCTCCTCTACCTGTCCGCAGCATTTGACATGGTGAACCACCAGATCCTCCTTGCCACTCTCGCTGAACTTGGCATTGCTGAATCTGCCCTTTCCTGGTTTACATCCTACCTGACGAATCGCACTTATCAGGTAACATGGAATGGCTCCTTGTCCAAACCTTGCATGCTTGAAACTGGTGTCCCTCAAGGCTCGGTAATGGGGCCTCGTCTGTTCTCCCTATATACCAGATCCCTGGGCTCTCCAACTGCAAGAAACCTCGGTGTGGTACTGGACAATCATTTATGCTGCACCGCAAACATCACTGCGGTGGCCCGATCCTGCAGATTTGCACTTTACAACATCTGCAGGATCCAGCCTTTCCTCACAAGGGAAGCAGCTCAGCTTCTAGTCCAATCACTGGTCATCTCCCGCCTCGACTACTGCAACTCGCTCCTGGCTGGACTCCCTGCCTCTGCGATTAAACCTTTGCAGCGCATCCAGAATGCGGCAGTGCGCCTCGTGTGCAACCTACCGAAGTTCTCCCATGTGACCCCCCTCTTCCGAGACCTCCACTGGCTCCCTGTAATAGCTCGCCTCAGATTCAAGATGATGGTTCTGGCATACAAGGCAGTCGATGGAACTGCACCTGCCTACCTCCAAGTATTGGTAAAGCCACACACCCCAGCTCAATCCCTCCGCTCAACTACCTCAACTGGACGTCTGGTACCGCCATCGCTAAGAGCAAGCAAAGGTCGATCAACAAAGTCACAACTTTTCTCTGTTTTGGGACCTCAGTGGTGGAACGAGCTCCCTGCCGATGTCAGGACCGCAGAGTCGCTCACCAGCTTCCGCAAAAGACTCAAAACTCACCTGTTCAGAGTTCACCTCGACTCTGCATAGCTACTCAGCCCCTTCCGGCCACCATTGTATGTTGTACGTCCTGGCACTTAATGTATGCACTTATTGTACACACTTAATCTACATTGCACTTATTCATAGTACTTAATTGTGTAACATCTGCAGTAGCTGCTAGCATTGCTGTACACGGGGAATGGGTTAGCCTAGCGATTGTTAGTACTTGCACTTGGCTCTATGAACATCTTTACTGTACCGACAGCCACATGTTGTTTCACTTCCTATGACAAATCTACTTATTGTAAGTCGCTTTGGATAAAAGCGTCTGCTAAATGCCCTAAATGTAAATGTAAATGACTTGATCGCTGTCCTACACAGTTAAAAAAATTGCGAAGCTTTTGTCAGAGGCAAGACCCAAAGGACTTCCACACATTTGATTTCAGATTCACTGCACATAAAATCGTTTCAACTTTTTCGCACATATAGCTGCTATTCGCGCACTCACAACTCTGGTTGTTCCCTGCTCGCGAGTCGCAGGGCGTGCCAAGGACGCACGCGCAAACATACACAAACACACACATGGATCCACTCGCTTCCTTCAGTTTCATTTTCCGAATTCGTATGGAAATGGAATGAAATGAGTATGTGAAATATGTGTTAGCAGATGCATTGATTTAAAAGTACAACTTATTACCGCTGTATAAGCTGTTCTTTCCCAAATAATTTACCAAGAATGTGTGGCTAGGTAGATGAGAGAAGCAAAGTGTATGTGCGAGGTGCACAAGCAACATTATGCATGCGCCCTTAAAATAGCATCTGAACAACGCGCCACTCACTTTAAACCAGGTATTTCCTGGTTTGTGGCGCAAGTGGTTCCTGAAACTGCAAAATAGCACCAGGGAACGTTTGCGCCAGAACACGCCTCCTCCTTTCACCGAACCGCCCCTTGGGGCGCAAGATCATTCCCTAATTTACCGACGCGTGGCGGTGGAGGGAAAAGAACGCTCTGCGCCAGTTGCAAACTAGCAACGACACATGCGTCAGCGTAGAAAGTCAATTGCGCCGGATGCAAGATAGGGCCCATTATGTTGATCTTGTATAATGTTTGATCCAAAATAAAGTGTCTGCAGTTTGTAACAGATTGTGAGCATGAATGATATTCTTATCTAATCATACTGTGCTTTTTCAAGTGGGTAAGGTTGCAATCCTAAGACATTCAAACTATACAGTAAAATTCAAGAAACAGATAATGTATCAAAAGCTAAAAAAAATAAAATTAAAATAAAGATCAAAACCCCGTCAATAACTACTAATGACGCACTGTAACTGGGTCTTGAAGGGTTGTCGTCCCATTTCGTAGGGGTAGGGTGGAGGGGTAGGGGTAAGGGGTAGGGGTAAGGGGTAGGGGTAGGGTTGAGGGGTAGGGGTAAGGGGTAGGGGTAGGGTTGAGGGGTAGGGGTAAGGGGTAGGGGTAGGGTTGAGGGGTAGGGGTAGGGGTAGGGGTAGGGTTGAGGGGTAGGGGTAAGGGGTAGGGGTAGGGTTGAGGGGGAGGGGTAAGGGGTAGGGGTAGGGTTGAGGGGTAGGGGTAAGGGGTAGGGGTAGGGTTGAGGGGGAGGGGTAAGGGGTAGGGGTAGGGTTGAGGGGTAGGGGTAAGGGGTAGGGGTAGGGTTGAGGGGTAGGGGTAAGGGGTAGGGGTAGGGTTGAGGGGGAGGGGTAAGGGGTAGGGGTAGGGTTGAGGGGGAGGGGTAAGGGGTAGGGGTAGGGTTGAGGGGTAGGGGTAAGGGGTAGGGGTAGGGTTGAGGGGTAGGGGTAAGGGGTAGGGGTAGGGTTGAGGGGTAGGGGTAAGGGGTAGGGGTAGGGTTGAGGGGTAGGGGTAAGGGGTAGGGGTAGGGTTGAGGGGGAGGGGTAAGGGGTAGGGGTAGGGTTGAGGGGTAGGGGTAGGGTTGAGGGGTAGGGGTAGGGTTGAGGGGTAGGGTTGAGGGGTAGGGGTAGGGGTAAGGGGTAGGGGTAGGGTTGAGGGGTAGGGGTAAGGGGTAGGGGTAGGGTTGAGGGGTAGGGGTAAGGGGTAGGGGTAGGGTTGAGGGGTAGGGGTAAGGGGTAGGGGTAGGGTTGAGGGGTAGGGGTAGGGTTGAGGGGTAGGGTTGAGGGGTAGGGGTAGGGGTAAGGGGTAGGGGTAGGGTTGAGGGGTAGGGGTAAGGGGTAGGGGTAGGGTTGAGGGGTAGGGGTAAGGGGTAGGGGTAGGGTTGAGGGGGAGGGGTAAGGGGTAGGGGTAGGGTTGAGGGGTAGGGGTAGGGTTGAGGGGTAGGGGTAGGGTTGAGGGGTAGGGTTGAGGGGTAGGGGTAGGGGTAAGGGGTAGGGGTAGGGTTGAGGGGTAGGGGTAGGGTTGAGGGGTAGGGGTAAGGGGTAGGGGTAGGGTTGAGGGGTAGGGGTAGGGTTGAGGGGTAGGGGTAAGGGGTAGGGGTAGGGTTGAGGGGTAGGGGTAAGGGGTAGGGGTAGGGTTGAGGGGTAGGGGTAGGGTTGAGGGGTAGGGTTGAGGGGTAGGGGTAGGGGTAAGGGGTAGGGGTAGGGTTGAGGGGTAGGGGTAAGGGGTAGGGGTAGGGTTGAGGGGTAGGGGTAAGGGGTAGGGGTAGGGTTGAGGGGTAGGGGTAAGGGGTAGGGGTAGGGTTGAGGGGTAGGGGTAAGGGGTAGGGGTAGGGTTGAGGGGTAGGGGTAAGGGGTAGGGGTAGGGTTGAGGGGGAGGGGTAAGGGGTAGGGGTAGGGTTGAGGGGGAGGGGTAAGGGGTAGGGGTAGGGTTGAGGGGTAGGGGTAAGGGGTAGGGGTAGGGTTGAGGGGGAGGGGTAAGGGGTAGGGGTAGGGCTGAGGGGTAGGGGTAAGGGGTAGGGGTAGGGTTGAGGGGTAGGGGTAAGGGGTAGGGGTAGGGTTGAGGGGTAGGGGTAGGGTTAAGGTGGAGATTTTTGTTGAGCAATGAATCCGGATTGGGCCTAACTCTCTCGGCCCTCCTGCAAGGGGGGCGGGCCGGCGGACTGACCTGAGCAGACACAGCAGCAGTGGGAAGGCCGGGGCCTGCAGCCTGGGTAGTGGGTTGGGAGTTGGGCTGCGTGGGCTGCAGCAGAGCCTGGCCTGCTGCATGAGGTAGCTGGGGCTGACCCGCGGCCCGGGGCTGGAGATGACTACTCGAGGCCTCAGTAGTCACAAAGTCCTATTTTACACACAGTGTGTATGAATGTATATATGTAAAAATGAATAAATACATATATAAATACATGCATGTACAAGTAAAGGTTAGTCATAATGCCACAGGTGTAATTGTTTGGATTCAAGGAGCAACCGAATGTTAAACAGTATATCAATTCTAAAATAACCATTTAAAATATAGAGATGTATTATTTTTTGTTTATCATAAAACAAAAGTCTGAAATCTTAATCATGAGACAAAAGCGTAGTTGGTTTGAAAACGTTTGTAATACCAGGTATGATTCAACCCAGCAGGTTTAAAGGTAGACTGAATAGATTCAGTGGGAGATGTTAACTGAATGGGACATCATCATCATTATTATCGTTAACACCCACCTCAGAACTTTCGGATCCCTCCTTAACTCTGGGCGACTAGGAGAAACACATGAAGGTATGTTTAGAAACTAGTCTTCTCGTACACCCAAATCAAGCCGACCAGAACTTGAAGAGAGAACGAGATAGAAACACACAGAGATGTATATGTGCACAGACGTACACGCAACATAAAGAATTGATATTGTCCACTTTTGCCACTTGTTTGGCCTGCGTCTGACTGCCGGCATAGTCGACTTTGGGTTCTGTAACTGTAAAATCTTTTACAGTTGAGATACGATTCTGTTACCTACATTATGTGATTTAAATTGTTTTAATTCTTATTTTTAAGTGTGTATAAATGTCAATTCAAGTGTGGCATTTCAATGCCCCAATAACATTGTCAAATGTGTAAAAGTACCAACTATGTATTTGGAAATTTGAGATCCAAACGAATGACAACTGGCAACAAATCAGAGCATTTTGTTGGATTGGTTTGAAAAAAACTCAACACAGAAGAAGCAGAATTATTTGTAAGACAAAGAGTGATCACACAATTATACGGTCGCGTTCCAAATGTCTGCAAAGGAAAGCCAGCAGAGACCGAATGGGTGTAGTGAACGGCCTCGGTTCTGATCGCTGGTCGAGGATTCGAATGCAGTTTCGAAATGGAGACAAACTTGGGTCACTTTGTAGTAAAGCAGTGTGATATCCTACGTAACGGTGTCAGGTTGCGCAAAAGGCTGTCCACAGTTTCCATACCATTTTGGTTTGAGATCAGTTTCTATGTGTCGGTGCAACACAAAGTGAGGCATAGTAATAGCACTTAGGTTTCTGGTAGTTAATTATACCAGTAGTAACTCCTAAAAACAGTTTACCATGATGAATCATTCATCAGGCCATGATAGAAACAGAGCTACACATTGGGAGAGGAAATGCATCTGGCAGAGCCTGTGAAAGATGTGATTCATCAAAGAAACCAAATGTCAAATCAGTGGTTAAAGATTATCTTAATTCATTAGAGAGTCATTGGTCCACTCAGGTTAATCAGTAGTGCATTGTAGGTTTCGATTAGGACTTTTGATTAAGGTCAGTAGAAGTTACTGCAAACGTGATTGAAGAATAGAAATACACATGGCTTCCAGGAATGGGACCCCGCTCTGATCTCAGCTGGTCTACACACACCCACGCAGGCTTTCTGAGAGCTCGGGAACAATTTGAAGTTGCATCCAATGTTACCGTGGTGTGCAAATGATCCAAATGATCTATGCTGACCCCAACATAAATGCGCAAGGCTAGCCCTGGAACTACGAGCACAGAGTGTCTGTACGTCTCCGACCCGGGGAGCGTTCTGTCATTCCCCGACGAGGGACTTGTGATCATTCACTGGCGGTCCTCCGTTGCCCTGGTGACATTCTTCCCTTTTACGACTGAACCAAACCCATCGTCTATTTGGACTGGAGCTAGCTAGAAACAACTGTAGAAAAGTACAAATGCCTCGAGTTACAAAATTGTGGATAACGACATTCCTACGTTAGCAAGAAGGACACAGAGATAAGAGGCTAACCCTTGAAGAGCTTTTAACCATCTGTACATCACATCGCTAGAACCTACAGTCTCTCTCTCTCTCTCCCCATGTCTCTGCTCTCTCCCTCTCTCCCCATGCCTCTGCTCTCTCCCTCTCTCCCCATGCCTCTGCTCTCTCCCTCTCTCCCAATGTCTCTGCTCTCTCCCTCTCTCCCCATGCCTCTGCTCTCTCCCTCTCTTCCTCTCTCCCCATGCCTCTGCTTTCTCCCTCTCTCCCCATGCCTCTGCTCTCTCCCTCTCTCCCTCTCTCTCCAGGCCTCTGCTCTCTCCCTCTCTCCCTCTCTCTCCAGGCCTCTGCTCTCTCCCTCTCTCCCCATGCCTCTGCTCTCTCCCTCTCTCCCCATGCCTCTGCTCTCTCCCTCTCTCCCCATGCCTCTGCTCTCTCCCTCTCTCCCCATGCCTCTGCTCTCTCTCTCTCTCCCCGTGCCTCTGCTCTCTCCCTCTCCCAATGCCTCTGCTCTCTCCCTCTCTCCCAATGTCTCTGCTCTCTCCCTCTCTCCCCATGCCTCTGCTCTCTCCCTCTCTCCCCATGTCTCTGCTCTCTCCCTCTCTCCCCATGCCTCTGCTCTCTCTCTCTCTCTCTCTCTCTCTCTCCCCATGCCTCTGCTCTCTCCCTCTCTCCCCATGTCTCTGCTCTCTCCCCATGCCTCTGCTCTCTCCCTCTCTCCCCATGCCTCTGCTCTCTCCCTCTCTCTCCCCATGCCTCTGCTCTCTCCCTCTCTCTCCCCATGTCTCTGCTCTCTCCCTCTCTCCCCATGCCTCTGCTCTCTCCCTCTCTCCCCATGTCTCTGCTCTCTCCCTCTCCCCATGCCTCTGCTCTCTCCCTCTCTCCCAATGCCTCTGCTCTCTCCCTCTCTCCCCATGCCTCTGCTCTCTCCCTCTCTCCCCATGCCTCTGCTCTCTCCCTCTCTCCCCATGCCTCTGCTCTCTCTCTCTCCCCATGCCTCTGCTCTCTCCCTCTCTCCCCATGCCTCTGCTCTCTGCCTCTCTCCCCATGTCTCTGCTCTCTCCCTCTCTCCCCATGTCTCTGTTCTCCCTCTCTCCCCATGTCTCTGCTCTCTCCCTCTCTCCCCATGTCTCTGCTCTCTCCCTCTCTCCCCATGTCTCTGCTCTCTCCCTCTCTCCCCATGCCTCTGCTCTCTCCCTCTCTCCCCATGCCTCTGCTCTCTCCCTCTCTCCCCATGCCTCTGCTCTCTCCCTCTCTCCCCATGCCTCTGCTCTCTCCCTCTCTCCCCATGCCTCTGCTCTCTCCCTCTCTCCCCAGGCCTCTGCTCTCTCCCTCTCTCCCCATGCCTCTGCTCTCTCCCTCTCTCCATGCCTCTGCTCTCTCCCCAGGCCTCTGCTCTCTCCCTCTCTCCCCATGCCTCTGCTCTCCCTCTCTCCCCATGCCTCTGCTCTCTCCCTCTCTCTCCATGCCTCTGCTCTCTCCCTCTCTCTCCATGCCTCTGCTCTCTCCCTCTCTCCCCATGCCTCTGCTCTCCCTCTCTCCCCATGTCTCTGCTCTCTCTCTCTCTCCCCATGTCTCTGCTCTCTCCCTCTCCCCATGCCTCTGCTCTCTCCCTCTCTCTCCATGCCTCTGCTCTCTCCCTCTCTCCCCAGGCCTCTGCTCTCTCCCTCTCTCCCCATGCCTCTGCTCTCTCCCTCTCTCTCCATGCCTCTGCTCTCTCCCTCTCTCCCCATGCCTCTGCTCTCTCCCTCTCTCTCCATGCCTCTGCTCTCTCCCTCTCTCCCCAGGCCTCTGCTCTCTCCCTCTCTCCCCATGCCTCTGCTCTCCCTCTCTCTCCAGGCCTGTCCCTCGCCATGTCTCTGGCCCGCTCTCCTCCTATGCTTGTCTGGGTGAATGTGTTCCTGTCCTGGTGGGACAGAGAGAGTCCCTTCCTTGTTAGGAACAGCCATGTGTATTGTGTTGGCAGAAGGACAACCCTGGCCGTGGGCAGCTCGAGCGGGAAGGAGAAGCGCACTTGTCGCCTGGGCGCGCAAACAGCCTTCGACTGCTGCTCCTTCGCCGGACACAAGATAATAAACACACACACACGCACACACACACACATAGTAGGAGACTCAGTGGAGATAACACAACAAGAGACACACTGGCAAACACACTGACATGTGACAGACACTAGAGAGGAGCATGGAAATGATGGAAGTGGAACTGGTGATATGAGGACATTATGAGGACATCTTTCTTGATTGTGTATCAGATTATAGACTGTGGGGACATGCTTTATCGGGTGCTAACGCGCCAGGAAGAGAAAGAGAGGAGAAAGAGGAGGTGGAGGAGGACAAAGAGGTGGATGAGGAGAGGGAGAAAGTAGAGGAAGAGGAGGAGGAGCAGAAAAGGAGGAAGAGTTGGGGGAGGAGGTGAATGGGAGAGGAACAGCAGAAAAAGGAGAAGAAGTATTGGGAAAAAGGGAAGGGAAAGAGGACAAGCAGAAAGAAGGGTGGAAGCCAAAGGCTGAGTATGAGAAGGAGACAGGGGTGAGGAAGAAGAGGTGGAGGAGGAGAGGAGGAAGAGGTGGAGGAGGAGAAGGAGGAGGAGAGGAAGAAGAGGTGGAGGAGGAGAAGGAGAGGAAGAAGAGGAGGTGGAGGAGGAGAAGGAGACGGAGGAGCAGCTCGTGGTGGGGCTCACCCTCAGGGCGGCGACGGCGGCCTTGCCCTCCTCACTCTCCACATCCAGCTCCTCGTCGCTCCACTCCCACTCGCCGTCCTCCGTCTTGTGGAGCCTTCCGCTAGAGCCAGGGACCCTCCGCACCTGGACCCCCACACACACACACACACACACACGCACGATAACGCACACACACATGCACGCACACACACACACACTCGCACGCACGCACACACACACACACACACGCATGCACACGCACACGCACACACGCATGCACACGCACACGCACACGCACACACTCGCACGCACGCACACACACACACACACGCATGCACGCACGCACACACGCACACGCACACACACACGCACGCACGCACACACGCACACACGCACGTGCGAAAAGACACACAAACACACATCGGTTTGTAGGCAGAAGCCTGACGATAAACTGCATTTTACATACAAAATGTATCAAGGATGATCTTTTTCTTGGTTGGTCTTCTTTAATGTAACCTTACTGACTGGCTGTTACCTTTGTTCTGATGTAGGTCTTCTTTAATGTAACCTTACTGACTGGCTCTTACCTTTGTGATGTAGGTCTTCTTTAATGTAACCTTACTGACTGGCTGTTACCTTTGTTCTGATGTAGGTCTTCTTTAATGTAACCTTACTGACTGGCTCTTACCTTTGTTCTGATGTAGGTCTTCTTTAATGTAACCTTACTGACTGGCTGTTACCTTTGTTCTGATGTAGGTCTTCTTTAATGTAACCTTACTGACTGGCTGTTACCTTTGTTCTGATGTAGGTCTTCTTTAATGTAACCTTACTGACTGGCTCTTACCTTTGTGATGTAGGTCTTCTTTAATGTAACCTTACTGACTGGCTGTTACCTTTGTTCTGATGTAGGTCTTCTTTAATGTAACCTTACTGACTGGCTCTTACCTTTGTTCTGATGTAGGTCTTCTTTAATGTAACCTTACTGACTGGCTGTTACCTTTGTTCTGATGTAGGTCTTCTTTAATGTAACCTTACTGACTGGCTGTTACCTTTGTTCTGATGTAGGTCTTCTTTAATGTAATCTTACTGACTGGCTCTTACCTTTGTGATGTAGGTCTTCTTTAATGTAACCTTACTGACTGGCTATTACCTTTGTTCTGATGTAGGTCTTCTTTAATGTAACCTTACTGACTGGCTGTTACCTTTGTGATGTAGGTCTTCTTTAATGTAACCTTACTGACTGGCTGTTACCTTTGTTCTGATGTAGGTCTTCTTTAATGTAACCTTACTGACTGGCTGTTACCTTTGTTCTGATGTAGGTCTTCTTTAATGTAATCTTACTGACTGGCTCTTACCTTTGTGATGTAGGTCTTCTTTAATGTAACCTTACTGACTGGCTGTTACCTTTGTTCTGATGTAGGTCTTCTTTAATGTAACCTTACTGACTGGCTGTTACCTTTGTTCTGATGTAGGTCTTCTTTAATGTAACCTTACTGACTGGCTGTTACCTTTGTTCTGATGTAGGTCTTCTTTAATGTAACCTTACTGACTGGCTGTTACCTTTGTTCTGATGAAGGTCTTCTTTAATGTAACCTTACTGACTGGCTGTTACCTTTGTTCTGATGTAGGTCTTCTTTAATGTAACCTTACTGACTGGCTGTTACCTTTGTTCTGATGTAGGTCTTCTTTAATGTAACCTTACTGACTGGCTGTTACCTTTGTTCTGATGTAGGTCTTCTTTAATGTAATCTTACTGACTGGCTCTTACCTTTGTGATGTAGGTCTTCTTTAATGTAACCTTACTGACTGGCTGTTACCTTTGTTCTGATGTAGGTCTTCTTTAATGTAACCTTACTGACTGGCTGTTACCTTTGTTCTGATGTAGGTCTTCTTTAATGTAATCTTACTGACTGGCTCTTACCTTTGTGATGTAGGTCTTCTTTAATGTAACCTTACTGACTGGCTCTTACTTTTGTTCTGATGTAGGTCTTCTTTAATGTAACCTTACTGACTGGCTGTTACCTTTGTTCTGATGTAGGTCTTCTTTAATGTAACCTTACTGACTGGCTCTTACCTTTGTGATGTAGGTCTTCTTTAATGTAACCTTACTGACTGGCTGTTACCTTTGTTCTGATGTAGGTCTTCTTTAATGTAACCTTACTGACTGGCTCTTACCTTTGTTCTGATGTAGGTCTTCTTTAATGTAACCTTACTGACTGGCTGTTACCTTTGTTCTGATGTAGGTCTTCTTTAATGTAACCTTACTGACTGGCTGTTACCTTTGTTCTGATGTAGGTCTTCTTTAATGTAACCTTACTGACTGGCTCTTACCTTTGTTCTGATGTAGGTTTTCTTTAATGCAACCTTACTGACTGGCTGTTACCTTTGTTCTGATGTAGGTCTTCTGTAATGTAACCTTACTGACTGGCTGTTACCTTTGTTCTGATGTAGGTTTTCTTTAATGTAACCTTACTGACTGGCTGTTACCTTTGTGATGTAGGTCTTCTTTAATGTAACCTAACTGACTGGCTGTTACCTTTGTGATGTAGGTCTTCTTTAATGTAACCTTACTGACTGGCTGTTACCTTTGTTCTGATGTAGGTCTTCTTTAATGTAACCTTACTGACTGGCTCTTACCTTTGTTCTGATGTAGGTCTTCTTTAATGTAACCTTACTGACTGGCTCTTACCTTTGTTCTGATGTAGGTCTTCTTTAATGTAACCTTACTGACTGGCTGTTACCTTTGTTCTGATGTAGGTCTTCTTTAATGTAACCTTACTGACTGGCTGTTACCTTTGTTCTGATGTAGGTCTTCTTTAATGTAACCTTACTGACTGGCTGTTACCTTTGTGATTTAGGTCTTCTTTAATATAACCTTACTGACTGGCTATTACCTTTGTTCTGATGTAGGTCTTCTTTAATGTAACCTTACTGACTGGCTGTTACCTTTGTTTTGATGTAGGTCTTCTTTAATGTAACCTTACTGACTGGCTGTTACCTTTGTTCTGATGTAGGTCTTCTTTAATGTAACCTTACTGACTGGCTGTTACCTTTGTTCTGATGTAGGTCTTCTTTAATGTAACCTTACTGACTGGCTCTTAACTTTGTTCTGATGTAGGTCTTCCTTAATGTAACCTTACTGACTGGCTGTTACCTTTGTGATGTAGGTCTTCTTTAATGCAACCTTACTGACTGGCTGTTACCTTTGTTCTGATGTAGGTCTTCTTTAATGTAACCTTACTGACTGGCTCTTACCTTTGTTCTGATGTAGGTCTTCTTTAATGCAACCTTACTGACTGGCTGTTACCTTTGTGATGTAGGTCTTCTTTAATGTAACCTTACTGACTGGCTCTTACCTTTGTTAAGATGTAGGTCTTCTTTAATGCAACCTTACTGACTGGCTGTTACTTTTGTGATGAAGGTCTTCTTTAATGTAACCTTACTGACTGGCTGTTACCTTTGTGATGTAGGTCTTCTTTAATGTAACCTTACTGACTGGCTGTTACCTTTGTTCTGATGTAGGTCTTCTTTAATGTAACCTTACTGACTGGCTGTTACCTTTGTGATGTAGGTCTTCTTTAATGCAACCTTACTGACTGGCTGTTACCTTTGTTCTGATGTAGGTCTTCTTTAATGTAACCTTACTGACTGGCTGTTACCTTTGTGATGTAGGTCTTCTTTAATGTAACCTTACTGACTGGCTGTTACCTTTGTCCTGATGTAGGTCTTCTTTAATGTAACCTTACTGACTGGCTGTTACCTTTGTTCTGATGTAGGTCTTCTTTAATGTAACCTTACTGACTGGCTGTTACCTTTGTTCTGATGTAGGTCTTCTTTAATGTAACCTTACTGACTGGCTCATACCTTTGTGATGTAGGTCTTCTTTAATGTAACCTTACTGACTGGCTGTTACCTTTGTTCTGATGTAGGTCTTCTTTAATGTAACCTTACTGACTGGCTCTTACCTTTTTCGACCGCTCTGTTATTGTTGGCGCTCTTTGAAGTAACCTCTCCTGCAAGTATTCGTTGTTCTGCCATAAAACGAGGAGAATGGATTAATTTGACATGTTATGGGACACAGCTGGATCAATAGGGAAACAATAATCTCTGTTGCAACTCCAAATCATGGAATATATAAATATGCAATTCCCCCAAAAAAAGGATTGGGGAGAGGGAACTTGGAATGTCCTCAATTCAGTGGTGGTAGCTGAGAGCAGCCTCATCATCTTGGGAAACATCTCAGTGAAATGCTGACAAATGCTGCCCTCTGATGGGCATTGTGAGTACTGCGGCCATGTCACGTAAGGTATTTTACTAAAAGCAAAGAGGGTGGACTGGGCTGTGAATGTGATAAAGCTGAGACAGCACTATTGTTGTTCCCCAAACTACAAATAGATCAAGCTCTGGCCGATCAGCCACAGACTGCAGCGGCAACTTTAGCCGTGGATAAAGTAAACAAGATTGATTATAAAGCAAAATGGAATATTCTGACTGACACCACGACAAGCAGAAAAGCAACTCAGAATTGGGTTGGAATGTCACAAATATGAGGAGCACCTATCTGGTTTGTCGAAGAGAAACTATTTCATCATAAAAGTTATGATGTGATCTATGATGATAAATCATGAGTGGTCTGTGCCATCACAAGATGGTAATTTGACTCAGGATGGTAAATGTGTATGTTTGTAAGTTAGGGTCAAGGTAGATCTAAGATTGTGTGATTATCTTTATAATTTTATTCTGATTATAATGTAGAATATCAGTTTAATAATAATGTTAAGATGACATTATTTGTCATCATTAAGCTTAATTAAAAGATATATATATATATACAGTGGGGCAAAAAAGTATTTAGTCAGCCACCAATTGTGCAAGTTCTCCCACTTAAAAAGACGAGAGAGGCCTGTAATTTTCATCATAGGTAAACCTCAGCTATGAGAGACAAAATGAAAAAAAAAATCCAGAAAATCACAACTTCTGATTTTTTAAGAATTTATTTGCAAATTATGGTGGAAAATAAGTATTTGGTCACCTACAAACCAGCAAGATTTCTGGCTGTCACAGACCTGTAACTTCTTCTTTAAGAGGCTCCTCTGTCTTCCACTTGTTACCTGTATTAATGGCACCTGTTTGAACTCCTTATCAGTATAAAAGACACCTGTCCACAACCTCAAACAGTCACACTCCAAACTCCACTATGGCCAAGACCAAAGAGCTGTCAAAGGACACCAGAAACACAATTGTAGACCTGCACCAGGCTGGGAAGTCTGAATCTGCAATAGGTAAGCAGCTTGGTGTGAAGAAATCAACTGCTGGAGCAATTATTAGGAAATGGAATACATACAAGACCACTGATAATCTCCCTCGATCTGGGGCTCCACGCAAGATCTCAACCTGTGGGGTCAAAATGATCACAAGAACGGTGAACAAAAATCCCAGAACCACATGGGGGGATCTAGTGAATGACCTCCAGAGAGCTGGGACCAAAGTAACAAAGGCTACCATCACTAACACACTACGCCGCCAGGGACTCAAATCCTGCAGTGCAAGACGTGTCCCCCTGCTAAAGCCAGTGCATGTCCGGGCCCGATTGAAGTTTGCTAGAGAGCAGTTGGATGATCCAGAACAGGATTGGGAGAATGTCATATGGTCAGATGAAACCAAAATAGAACTTTTTGGTAAAAACTCAACTCGTCGTGTTTGGAGAAGAAAGAATGCTGAGTTGGATCCAAAGAACACCATACCTACAGTGAAGCATGGGGGTGGAAACATCATGCTTTGGGGCTGTTTTTCTGACAAGGGACCAGGACGTCTGATCCGTGTGACGGAAAGAATGAATGGGGCCATGTATATTGAGATTTTGAGTGAAAACCTCCTTCCATCAGCAAGGGCACTGAAGATGAAACATGGCTGGGTCTTTCAGCATGACAATGACCCCAAACACACCGCCCGGGCAACGAAGGAGTGGCTTCGTAAGAAGCATTTCAAGGTCCTGGAGTGGCCTAGCCAGTCTCCAGATCTCAACCCCATAGAAAATCTTTGGAGGGAGTTAAAAGTCTGTGTTGCCCAGCGAAGGCCCAAAATTATTGACCAAATACTTATTTTCCACCATAATTTGCAAATAAATTCTTTAAAAATCAGACATTGTGATTTTCTAGATTTTTTTTTTTCATTTTGTCTCTCATAGCTGAGGTTTACCTATGATGAAAATTACAGGCCTCTCTCATCTGTTTAAGTGGGAGAACTTGCACAATTGGTGGCTGACTAAATACTTTTTTGCCCCACTGTATATATATAATGATATCATTACCCTGATCTGACCTTGTTGAGTGAAGAAAATTCATGTTTATGGGATGTGCTGCTGGAGCCTCAACACCGGTACGGACTATTCATCACGCAGAGACTGACTCAGGATGAGGGGAGTCACACCTACCTTTGCTTTCTGGAAGAACTTGTTCTTCAGCAGCTCTGCGGATGTAGGCCTGGAGAAGAAAGGGGAACCAGGCCAGTAAACACCTTCAGCCAATAAAAGGGCCGCAAAACGGGACCTCAGCCACTGGCTTGTGGAGTGCATTTGGCCACGTCAGCAGCATCATATGTCTGACCTTTTCTAGAGTAAGTGAATACTGGGTATTTTCTCTGAGGGGTTCTCCATGTGCTATGTGACTGGGCTCATGTTTTAGACCTTTTCTCTGGCTCCTTCTGAAGACATAGGGAGATCATCTTCCTGAAGGATTTTCCGTATTTCTTCACCATCTCCTTGTCGGCGATGCCAGTCTCCAGACCGGGGGGGTCGTTCTGCAGGGTCAACATCAGCACCTGCACACACACACACACACACACACACACACACACACACACACACACACACACACACACACACACACACGAGTGAATACATAAATAAACATTAAAATCCATCAGTTGTTCAAGATACACATAGGTAGTGGGGGGGGGGGAGACGGCATCACGTCGTTGCACATAGCACTAGGCGGTGTGGCCATTTAAACATACAATACGGGTATATGACCTTATGATCTTATACCGTGTAATGGTGTCTAATGGTGCGTAGGATGGGATGTGAGCGGGCGTGTCATTGTGAGTATGATGTTTGTAACGGTGTGTAATGTGTGTAATGGTGTGTAAGATGGTGCAGTCCTGCCTCACCTTCATGGGCGGGTACTTGTGATAGGGCGCGGCGCCGGTTGCGAGCTCGATGGCTGTGATGCCGAAGCTCCAGATGTCTGCCTTAAAGTCGTAACCCCTGACCTGCAGAGGAGAAGATGAAGCTCCAGAAACTACTCCGGATTCACTCTCAGACTTCACTGTAAGACACACGGCCACTTGAGAGGACATTCTGCATTTTATTACTCTCTCTTACTTTCTATTTGACCTTTTTTATCTATCTATCTATCTATCTATCTATCTATCTATCTATTATAAATATTGAATATTTTTTCTTTATGGTGGGGGTTTTAGTTGGATGGACATTCCTTCTTTATTCATTGGTTGATATACCGTATTTCCCGCACTATAACGCGCACCGGATTATAAGGCGCACCTTCAATGAATGACCTATTTTAGAACTTTTTTCATAAATAGGGTGCACCGGATTATAAGGCGCATAGCATAGAAGATACTGCAGTCAAACGTTTGACTGGGGATGCGTTATGCATCCACTAGATGGAGCTGTGCTAATTGTATAGCTCGTCACGCGCAACGCAACTGTGAGGACGAGTTGCTGCATTTAGCAGATATAAAACTGGACCCTTTTGGACAAAAAAGTAAAACACAATTACGCAGTTCCAAACCTTAGATTTTTTAAATATCTTGCAAACGTGAATGATACAAAGTAGAGCATCGCACCCTCGAATCTTGTAGTGTGGCCAGTCTTCCGCCCGATTTCCTGGCTCTGTGATCGTATAGTGTGACCTTCCTAATAGTGGAGGAATATCTGTCGTGTGGTCTGAACCAGCCATAAAGGGAATGTCAACAAAACAGTCAGACACAGTCAAACTTTATTAAGCGTTCGGACAACTTTGTTCATTTGTAAACACGAATTGATCCATCCGGATTATAAGGCGCACTGTCATTTTTTGAGAAAATTACCGGCTTTTAAGTGCGCCTTATAGTGCGGAAAATACGGTATTCATATTTGATTGATGTATTCTGTGTGTACTAGGTGTAGTGAGTCAGGGTCATTTCATTGTCCCACCTTGTTATACTGCACGTGCGATAGTGAAACTTGAGCTGGTGGAAACTTCGACCAGCTCATCTGTGAGTACTGACCAAGTATCACAGAGCTCATGGCACATCACAGTCCTTTAGGAGCCCCTCACACTCCAAAAGGGTCCCAGCTGCAACTGGTACCATCTGTCATGGGCTGCATGGATAATGTTTATGAATATCCCGTTGCCATGGTGACGGCGCTCACCTGCTCCATGACCTCGGGGGCCATCCAGCACGGCGTTCCCACGAAAGTCTTGCGCACCTTATTCCTGGTGATGTCCCCGCCGGTCGCCAGGAAGGCACTGACGCCGAAGTCTAGGGAGGAGCAGAGGCCAAGCCCATCAGGATACAAGCACAAGAGACACAGAGGCCACGCCCATCAGGATACAAGCACAAGAGACACAGAGGCCACGCCCATCAGGATACAAGCACAAGAGACACAGAGGCCACGCCCATCAGGATACAAACACAAGAGACACAGAGGCCACGCCCATCAGGATACAAGCACAAGGAGACACAGAGGCCACGCCCATCAGGATACAAACACAAGAGACACAGAGGCCACGCCCATCAGGATACAAACACAAGAGACACAGAGGCCACTCCCATCAGGATACAAACACAAGACACAGAGGCCACACCCATCAGGATACAAACACAAGAGACACAGAGGCCACGCCCATCAGGATACAAACACAAGAGACACAGAGGCCACGCCCATCAGGATACAAACACAAGGAGACACAGAGGCCACGCCCATCAGGATACAAACACAAGAGACACAGAGGCCACGCCCATCAGGATACAAACACAAGAGACACAGAGGCCACGCCCATCAGGATACAAACACAAGAGACACAGAGGCCACGCCCATCAGGATACAAACACAAGAGACACAGAGGCCACGCCCATCAGGATACAAACACAAGAGACACAGAGGCCACGCCCATCAGGATACAAGCACAAGAGACACAGAGGCCACGCCCATCAGGATACAAACACAAGGAGACACAGAGGCCACGCCCATCAGGATACAAACACAAGAGACACAGAGGCCACGCCCATCAGGATACAAACACAAGGAGACACGTTGTTGTGGACGGACCAGGGTTTAGTGACTCTGCTTCAGGGGGCTGGGGGTTGGACCAGGGTTTAGTGACTCTGCTTCAGGGGGCTGGGGGTTGGACCAGGGTTTAGTGACTCTGCTTCAGGGGGCTGGGGGTTGGACCAGGGTTTAGTGACTCTGCTTCAGGGGGCTGGGGGTTGGACCAGGGTTTAGTGACTCTGCTTCAGGGGGCTGGGGGTTGGACCAGGGTTTAGTGACTCTGCTTCAGGGGGCTGGGGGTTGGACCAGGGTTTAGTGACTCTGCTTCAGGGGGCTGGGGGTTGGACCAGGGTTTAGTGACTCTGCTTCAGGGGGCTGGGGGTTGGAGGACCAGGGTTTAGTGACTCTGCTTCAGGGGGCTGGGGGTTGGACCAGGGTTTAGTGACTCTGCTTCAGGGGGCTGGGGGTTGGACCAGGGTTTAGTGACTCTGCTTCAGGGGGCTGGGGGTTGGACAGGGTTTAGTGACTCTGCTTCAGGGGGCTGGGGGGTTGGACCAGGGTTAGTGACTCTGCTTCAGGGGGCTGGGGGTTGGACCAGGGGTTAGTGACTCTGCTTCAGGGGGCTGGGGTTGGACCAGGGTTAGTGACTCTGCTTCAGGTGGGCTGGGGGGTGGACCAGGGTTTAGTGACTCTGCTTCAGGGGGCTGGGGTTGGACCAGGGTTTAGTGACTCTGCTTCAGGGGGCTGGGGGTTGGACCAGGGTTTAGTGACTCTGCTTCAGGGGGCTGGGGGTTGGACCAGGGTTTAGTGACTCTGCTTCAGGGGGCTGGGGGTTGGACCAGGGTTTAGTGACTCTGCTTCAGGGGGCTGGGGGTTGGACCAGGGTTTAGTGACTCTGCTTCAGGGGGCTGGGGGTTGGACCAGGGTTTAGTGACTCTGCTTCAGGGGGCTGGGGGTTGGACCAGGGTTTAGTGACTCTGCTTCAGGGGGCTGGGGGTTGGACCAGGGTTTAGTGACTCTGCTTCAGGGGGCTGGGGGTTGGACCAGGGTTTAGTGACTCTGCTTCAGGGGGCTGGGGGTTGGACCAGGGTTTAGTGACTCTGCTTCAGGGGGCTGGGGGTTGGACCAGGGTTTAGTGACTCTGCTTCAGGGGGCTGGGGGTTGGACCAGGGTTTAGTGACTCTGCTTCAGGGGGCTGGGGGTTGGACCAGGGTTTAGTGACTCTGCTTCAGGGGGCTGGGGGTTGGACCAGGGTTTAGTGACTCTGCTTCAGGGGGCCGGGACTTGTTCCCACTGGGGTTTGGTGAGTTATCTTCGCTCTTTTGAGAGTTCAAGGGTCTGGGGGAGCGATGGACTTATGTGGGCCTGCAGACCACTGGAAACTCAATAATGGTAAATAATGTGAATAAAGTTTAAATATCCTTCCAAACCATAATGGGTTAGAGTCACGGCCCGCTGGGTAAAGATAGCTCACCGTCGGTCAGAGAATCAACTGCATGGTGTTGAATGGCTTCCTGAATACATACCTGCGATCTGCACGGAGCCATCTTCTCCCAGCAGAATGTTGCCCGCCTTCAAGTCCCTTTAGAAAGAAGATTAAAGGGAGGATTGGACTGCATGTGCACCTTATCGTTGGCAAACATTACGTTACCTCTGTTCGTCCAAAACCTGTAGCGTTTGATCAGCATCGGGTGAACTGCAAACGTTTGAGAAGGGTTATTCCTTTACATCTAGAGGAAACTCATTTGGCCATAAATAAAGACAACAACAGGGATGTGTGCTCACAACAACCTTGTGTCCCTCGCACCATCACATCTCAACATTCAAACAGCTTCTAAAATGTGTTCCTCTCAATCATAGTCTTTATTCTGCTGACACTGTCTCACTGTTTAGCACAGACGTTGGCCGCCCCTGGCATCAAACCTGCGGCCCATTGTATACACTACAGTAACTCCAGCACAGCACCAACACTGCGCACCGCAGTGAAGCAAGTCATCGCTGTACTTGTTGCCCATATGTTAGGTTGACATTTAAGGCTTGACCTTTCACACTCACACCCATCACACAGGTGTGTTCACACACAACAAAAGGACCCTCATTTAGGTGCAGTGGACTCTGCCTGAGTGACGTTAATTTCGACCTTTAAAGGGGACATATTATGAAAACATCACTTTTCCTGGGATTTGGGCTGTTGTTTTGGATCTCTGGTTCTCCCAGACGCATACAAACTTTGAAATAAATCCGTTCATGATTGAGATATGAGTATGAGTGAGATATGCATTTCTGAAAATCCCCGCCTAAAGTTACCAAACGAGGGAGTCAGTTTCGGCGCCCCCTCCTACGTAGGAAGGGGGCACATTTGAATATTACCTCCCACTTCCCCTCCCCCCTCCAATCAGAGCATAGCTACGATTTTGTGGACAAGCGGACGAGTGCTGGGCGGAGATGTTCGTGCATTTCTTTCTCCTCCATGTCGCGGTTCAATCTGGACTTCAGAGTCAAAGCTGAAGTTCCTTACCCCCAATTATTCTCAACCATGACAGAGATAACCCCCACTACGAGTCTTTACTTATTGTGGAAGTACAAAAGACGTCAGACGCAGTCTTTATGATTCATAATATCATTGGAGGCGCACATAGCTTTTGGCTGTGATATTAGATATTATATTATATAGATACCTATATATAT
The DNA here is from genome assembly GCF_949987615.1 of Pollachius pollachius. Taxonomy (NCBI): domain Eukaryota; kingdom Metazoa; phylum Chordata; class Actinopteri; order Gadiformes; family Gadidae; genus Pollachius; species Pollachius pollachius. The sequence goes on from NC_136950.1 coordinate 920,278, forward strand.
ATATTATTATATGTATGGTTATATCTGTGGTTCACCCTGACAGCTAATTTGTACGCAATGGGCAGCAGCTCATTTGCAATAAAGCTACAGACACCAGAAACAGCACATTCTAAAGGGACTGAAATAGAGTGGAATAGCTGTAGGCAAGATTTTTTTTTTCCTAAAAGCTATTTCCAGCAAATGGCTTTAAAAACATGTTTTCTGGGACTCATTTACTATGTTTACTTGTTGGGAAAACACCATAATATGTCTCCTTTAAAACGGGCAGCAGCATCAAAGATTTAACACCGGTGGCCGTTTCCCTCAGCGGGTTGGTCAATGTTCACTCCGCTCCCGACGGCTGCTGCTTCATTTCCTCTCATCTAAACTTTTTTAGTGTCCAGAGCGCTCTCCACTTCAACTCCTCCTCACTGCTTTGACCCCCCTGGTGGCCGTAAGAGGGCTCCTGTCTGCACACACACACAAAAATGTACACGCATGCAATTGCACACGCCCACACACACACATACGCCTCCTGAAAGGCAGACAGAGAGACGATGCTCTTACATACACCGCCGGCGCCTCAACACCCAGACATAGATGTCATGGCAACAGACTTGGCGCCAAATAGATAAAGCATGACTAAGGGGTCGCACAAAATGCGAGGAAAGCGCAAAAAAAAAATCAGTGTCACATTTCAGAAGGAAGTCACTTCTCACGGCGCCATCGTGGACCCAATGTCTAGACTGGGGTAGACTGGGGAAACCCCTTAATGATTCATAGTCTAATGTAGACCTGTAGGCCTTAGATTAAAACCCCTTAATGTTTAATAGTCTAGTGTTGACCTGTAGGCCTCCTACATTAAACCCCTTAATGTTTCATAGTCCAGGCTTCCTAAAGTAAAACACCTTTACCCCTGCCTGCTCATAGCTAAAAATATAATTTGTAATTCCCTTTGGATAAAAGGGACTGCTAAAATGATCAATGAATTAAATTACCAATTTGCCAATAATATTCATTTTTTTTATTATATCATATTAATATTATTGTTATTAGATTGACCATTTTTCCAAAGATTTTGCACTGAAACGTTCACCTCCTTCTTGTAAACAGGAGGTGGCACTAGAGTTGAAAGCCCTGTCAAATGCAGCTGGATTAGAAAGTCTTCTGGACCACTCCTATGAACACATGGGTCTGAGAGACAATGACAACAGAGTCCCTTTGAGAGTGTGGTATACGACGAGAGAGAAGACACTTCAGAGCTTCAGGTAAATACGCCTGTCAATCCAACACCAGCCCAAGACATCATCTGGTCCACACAACACCAGAGACATCATATGGTCCACACAACACCAGAGACATCTTCTGGTCCACACAACACCAGAGACGTCATCTGGTCCACACAACACCAGAGACGTCATCTGGTCCACACAACACCAGAGACATCATCTGGTCCACACAACACCAGAGACATCATCTGGTCCACACAACACCAGACACATCATCTGGTCCACACAACACCAGAGACATCATCTGGTCCACACAATACCAGAGACGTCATCTGGTCCACACAACACCAGACACATCATCTGGTCCACACAACACCAGAGACATCATCTGGTCCACAGAAAACCAGACACATCATCTGGTCCACACAATACCAGACACATCATTTGGTCCACACAATACCAGACACATCATCTGGTCCACACAACACCAGACACATCATTTGGTCCACACAATACCAGACACATCATCCGGTCCACACAACACCAGTCCAGAGACATCATCTGGTCCATGCAGATACACACACAACCATTGTCACTTATAAAGTAGACATTCATACATAGATACAAACAAAGACAAATGTGTACACAGAAACACACCCTGACAAATATCACACAAAGAAACACACACACAGTAATCTCTAAGGATATATCCAAGGAATATTGACTGACTTGTCAGTTCAACTTTCTGCCTCTAACGCAAGGCCAAACATCCTCTCTTCAGGAGAACACACAGTGGACCTCTTACACAGGCCACATGGCCTCTCTTCAGGAGAACACACAGTGGACCTCTTACACAGGCCACATGGCCTCTCTTCAGGAGAACACACAGTGGACCTCTTACACAGGCCACATGGCCTCTCTTCAGGAGAACACACAGTGGACCTCTTACACAGGCCACATGGCCTCTCTTCAGGAGAACACACAGTGGACCTCTTACACAGGCCACATGGCCTCTCTTCAGGAGAACACACAGTGGACCTCTTACACAGGCCACATGGCCTCTCTTCAGGAGAACACACAGTGGACCTCTTACACAGGCCACATGGCCTCTCTTCAGGAGAACACACAGTGGACCTCTTACACAGGCCACATGGCCTCTCTTCAGGAGAACACACAGTGGACCTCTTACACAGGCCACATGGCCTCTCTTCAGGAGAACACACAGTGGACCTCTTACACAGGCCACATGGCCTCTCTTCAGGAGAACACACAGTGGACCTCTTACACAGGCCACATGGCCTCTCTTCAGGAGAACACACAGTGGACCTCTTACACAGGCCACATGGCCTCTCTTCAGGAGAACACACAGTGGACCTCTTACACAGGCCACATGGCCTCTCTTCAGGAGAACACACAGTGGACCTCTTACACAGGCCACATGGCCTCTCTTCAGGAGAACACACAGTGGACCTCTTACACAGGCCACATGGCCTCTCTTCAGGAGAACACACAGTGGACCTCTTACACAGGCCACATGGCCTCTCTTCAGGAGAACACACAGTGGACCTCTTACACAGGCCACATGGCCTCTCTTCAGGAGAACACACAGTGGACCTCTTACACAGGCCACATGGCCTCTCTTCAGGAGAACACACAGTGGACCTCTTACACAGGCCACATGGCCTCTCTTCAGGAGAACACCACATAGTAAGCATCTAACATGAGGCCACATAGCCTCACATAGCTTCCTCTTCAGGAGAACTTCTCCAAACACACAGTGTGCCGAGGACTCAAGTTCACAGGGTCAACCGGGGAGGTCTTTGAGAAAGAAAAACCGGATTCAGAACACTCAATGCTCGCGTGTTTGAACGCAACTCTTGTGCCCGGGGGTCTTCAGTAAAAATACCAACGATCAATAGATCTTACAGGGCTTTGGGGTAGGGTGGGGAGGGGTGCGGCCTGCTGCAAGGAATGCAGTGTTTGCATTGGGAGATATGACGATAAGGACTGAAACTTTCTGACGGCTCATACCGCCACCAGAACCAAAACAGCGTACTCAGTACTCAGAGCAGATGGTCGGGGACAAAGCCACTACTGGAAGACCCCGTCACCTTCTGTGTTGTGTTGAATAGGTCCCACTTTCCTTAAATTTTACAGTCATTATGATTGGATTGAATACATTGCCCCTCAACTCTACCAGACAGTCGGGACAAGAAAAAGCACCTGGCTGCAGAGCAGTATTCACTGTGTGCTAATCCTATGGAGAAAAACGCTGCAGAGAAACATGCTAAAACGCTGAAGAGGAACAAGCTAACAGGCTGTAGAGGAACACGCTAAAACGCTGAAGAGGAACAAATTCACAGGCTGTAGAGGAACACGCTAAAACGCTGAAGAGGAACACGCTAACACGCTGTAGAGGAACACGCTAACACGCTGTAGAGGAACACGCTAACACGCTGTAGAGGAACACGCTAACACGCTGTAGAGGAACAAATTCACAAGCTGTAGAGGAACACGCTAACACGTTGTAGAGGAACAGCTAACACGCTGTAGAGGAACAAGCTAACACGCTGTAAAGGAACACGCTGCAGAGGAACACGCTGCAGAGGAACACCTAACACGCTGTAGAGGAACACGCTGCAGAGGAACACCTAACACGCTGCAGAGGAACACGCTGCAGAGGAACACCTAACACGCTGTAGAGGAACACGCTGCAGAGGAACAAGCTGCAGAGGAACACGCTAACACGCTGTAGAGGAACACGCTGCAGAGGAACACGCTGCAGAGGAACACGCTAACACGCTGTAGAGGAACACGCTGCAGAGGAACACGCTGCAGAGCAACACGCTAACACGCTGCAGAGGAACACGCTAACACGCTGTAGAGGAACACGCTGCAGAGGAACACGCTGCAGAGCAACACGCTAACACGCTGCAGAGGAACACGCAAACACGCTGTAGAGGAACACGCTAACACGTTGTAGAGGAACACGCTAACACGCTGTAGAGGAACACGCTAACACGCTGTAGAGGAACACGCTAACACGCTGTAGAGGAACAAATTAGCAAGCTGTAGAGGAACACGCTAACACGCTGTAGAGGAACACGCTAACACGCTGTAGAGGAACACGCTAACACACTGCAGAGGAACACGCTAACAGGCTGTAGAGGAACACGCTGCAGAGGAACATGCTAACACGCTGCAGAGGAACACGCTAACACGCTGTAGAGGAACACGCTAACAAGCTGTAGAGGAACACGCTAACATGCTGTAGAGGAACACGCTAACAGGCTGTAGAGGAACACGCTAACACGCTGCAGAGGAACACGCTAACAGGCTGTAGAGGAATACGCTGCAGAGGAACACGCTAACAGGCTGTAGAGGAACATGCTAACACACTGTAGAGGAACACGCTAACACGCTGTAGAGGAACACGCTAACACGCTGTAGAGGAACACGCTAACAGGCTGTAGAGGAACACGCTAACACACTGTAGAGGAACACGCTAACACGCTATAGAGGAACAAATTCACAAGCTGTAGAGGAACACGCTAACACGCTGTATAGGAACAGCTAACACGCTGTAGAGGAACACACTAACACGCTGTAGAGGAACATGCTAACACGCTGTAGAGGAACACGCTAACACGCTGTAGAGGAACACGCTAACACGCTGTAGAGGAACATGCTAACACGCTGTAGAGGAACACGCTAACACGCTGTAGAGGAACACGCTAACACGCTGTAGAGGAACACGCTAACGCGCTGCAGAGGAACACGCTAACAGGCTGTAGAGGAACACGCTGCAGAGGAACATGCTAACACGCTGCAGAGGAACACGCTAACACGCTGTAAAGGAACACGCTAACACGCTGTAGAGGAACAAGCTAACACGCTGTAGAGGAACAAGCTAACGCGCTGTAGAGGAACACGCTAACACGCTGTAGAGGAACACGCTAACACGCTGTAGAGGAACACGCTAACACGCTGTAGAGGAACACGCTAACAGGCTGTAGAGGAACAAGCTAACACGCTGTAGAGGAACACGCTAACACGCTGTAGAGGAACAAAATTACAAGCTGTAGAGGAACACGCTAACACGCTGCAGAGGAACACGCTAACAGGCTGCAGAGGAACACGCTGCAGAGGAACACGCTAACAGGCCAAACACACAGTGTGTGTTTGGCCAAAACACACACTCTCCAAACACACAGTGTGCCGAGGACTCAAGTTCACAGGGTCAACCGGGGAGGTCTTTGAGAAAGAAAAACCGGATTCAGAACACTCAATGCTCGCGTGTTTGAACGCAACTCTTGTGCCCGGGGGTCTTCAGTAAAAATACCAACGATCAATAGATCTTACAGGGCTTTTGGGTAGGGTGGGGAGGGGTGCGGCCTGCTGCAAGGAATGCAGTGTTTGCATTGGGAGATATGACGATAAGGACTGAAACCTTCTGACGGCTCATACCGCCACCAGAACCCAAACAGCGTACTCACGCCCAGTCAGAGCAGATGGTCGGGGACAAGGCCACTACTGGAAGACCCCGTCACCTTCTGTGTTGAACAATAGGTCCCACTTTCCTTAAATTTTACAGTCATTATGATTGGATTGAATACATTGCCCCTCAACTCGACAGTCGGGACAAAAAAAAGCACCTGGCTGCAGAGCAGTAATCACTGTGTACTAATCCTGTGGAGAAACACGCTGCAGAGAAACATGCTAAAACGCTGAAGAGGAACACGCTAACAGGCTGTAGAGGAACACGCTAACACGCTGTAGAGGAACACGCTAAAACGCTGAAGAGGAACAAATTCACAGGATGTAGAGGAACACACTAAAACGCTGAGGAGGAACACGCTAACACGCTGTAGCGGAACACGCTAACACGCTGTAGAGGAACACGCTAACAGGCTGTAGAGGAACACAGTAACACGCTGTAGAGGAACACGCTAACACGCTGTAGAGGAACAAATTCATAAGCTGTAGAGGAACAGGCTAACACGCTGTAGAGGAACAGCTAACACGCTGTAGAGGAACACGCTAACACGCTGTAGAGGAACACGCTGCAGAGGAACACGCTACAGAGGAACACGCTAACACTCTGTAGAGGAACACGCTAACACGCTGTAGAGGAACAAACTAACACGCTGTAGAGGAACACGCTAACACGCTGCAGAGGAACACGCTAACAGGCTGTAGAGGAACACGCTAACACGCTGTAGAGGAACACGCTAACACGCTGTAGAGGAACACGCTAACACGCTGCAGAGGAACACGCTAACAGGCTGTAGAGGAACACGCTGCAGAAGAACATGCTAACACGCTGTAGAGGAACACGCTAACACGCTGTAGAGGAACACGCTAACACGCTGTAGAGGAACACACTAACACGCTGCAGAGGAACACGCTAACAGGCTGTAGAGGAACACGCTGCAGAGGAACACGCTAACAGGCTGTAGAGGAACACGCTAACACGCTGTAGAGGAACACGCTAACAGGCTGTAGAGGAACACGCTAACACGCTGTAGAGGAACACGCTAACACGCTGCAGAGGAACACGCTAACAGGCTGTAGAGGAACACGCTGCAGAGGAACATGCTAACAGGTTGTAGAGGAACACGCTAACACGCTGTAGAGGAACACGCTAACAGGGTGTAGAGGAACACGCTAACACGCTGTAGAGGAACACGCTAACACGCTGCAGAGGAACACGCTAACAGGCTGTAGAGGAACACGCTGCAGAGGAACATGCTAACACGCTGCAGAGGAACACGCTAACACGCTGTAGAGGAACACGCTAACAGGTTGTAGAGGAACACGCTAACACGCTGCAGAGGAACACGCTAACAGGCTGTAGAGGAACACGCTGCAGAGGAACACGCTAACAGGCTGTAGAGGAACACGCTAACACACTGTAGAGGAACACGCTGCAGAGGAACACGCTAACAGGCTGTAGAGGAACATGCTAACACGCTGTAGAGGAACACGCTAACAGGCTGTAGAGGAACACGCTAACACGCTGTAGAGGAACACGCTAACACGCTGCAGAGGAACACGCTAACAGGCTGTAGAGGAACACGCTGCAGAGGAACATGCTAACACGCTGCAGAGGAACACGCTAACACGCTGTAGAGGAACATGCTAACACGCTGTAGAGGAACACGCTAACACGCTGTAGAGGAACACGCTAACAGGCTGTAGAGGAACACGCTAACACGCTGCAGAGGAACACGCTAACAGGCTGTAGAGGAACACGCTGCAGAGGAACACGCTAACAGGCTGTAGAGGAACACGATAACACGCTGTAGAGGAACACGCTAACACGCTGTAGAGGAACACGCTAACAGCCTGTAGAGGAACACGCTAACACGCTGTAGAGGAACAAAATTACAAGCTGTAGAGGAACACGCTAACACGCTGTAGAGGAACAGCTAACACGCTGTAGAGGAACACCCTAAAACGCTGTAGAGGAACACGCTGCAGAGGAACACGCTAACACGCTGTAGAGGAACACGCTGCAGAGGAACACGCTAACACGCTGTAGAAGAACACGCTAACACGCTGCAGAGGAACACGCTAACATGCTGCAGAGGAACACACTAACACGCTGCGGAGGAACACGCTAACACACTGTAGAGATACACGCTAACAGGCTGTAGAGGAACACGCTAACACGCTGTAGAGGAACACGCTAACACGCTGTAGAGGAACACGCTAACACGCTGCAGAGGAACAGGCTGCAGAGGAACACGCTAACAGGTTGCAGAGGAACACGCTGCAGAGGAACACGTTGCAGAGGAACACGCTAACAGGCTGTAGAGGAACACGCTGCAGAGGAACACGCTGCAGAGGAACACGCTAACAGGCTGTAGAGGAACACGCTAACACGCTGTAGAGGAACACGCTGCAGAGGAACACGCTGCAGAGGAACATGCTAACACGCTGTAAAGGAACACGCTAAAAGGCTGTAGAGGAACACGCTAACACGCTGTAGAGGAACACGCTGCAGAGGAACACGCTGCAGTGGAACACGCTGCAGAGGAACACGCTGCAGAGGAACACGCTAACAGGCTGCAGAGGAACGCGCTAACACGCTGTAGAGGAACAGGCTGCAGAGGAACACGCTACAGAGGAACACGCTAACAGGCTGCAGAGGAACACGCTAACACGCTGCAGAGGAACACGCTAACAGGCTGCAGAGGAACACGCTAACAGGCTGCAGAGGAACACGCTAACAGGCTGCAGAGGAACACGCTGCAGAGGAACACGCTGCAGAGGAACACGCTAACAGGCTGTAGAGGAACATGCTAACAGGCTGTAGAGGAACATGCTGCAGAGGAACATGCTGCAGAGTAACACGCTAACACACTGCAGAGTAACACGCTAACACACTGCAGAGTAACACGCTAACACACTGCAGAGGAACATGCTAGCATGCTGTATAGGAACATGCTAACACGCTGTAAAGGAACATGCTAACACGCTGTAGGGGAAAGTGCTAACACTGTACGATAAGGCAGCATCACATCGGGCTAGCCCATGACAAGTCAAACTCACTGGCTAGTGTTTTACAAATTTACATACACATCTGGCTAGCGCACACACACACACACACACACACACACACACACACACATAAATCACCCAACACCCCCACACCCACCCACCCACAAACATCCCCACACACACACCCCAACCAACAATCACTCCCATCCCCACACACACGTACACAGTTATTTATTGGCAGTAAATTCAGGCCCCGTCCTCACGGAAACGTGTTTTTTTGTGAAAACGCAGAAGTCTTGTGCGCAGACGGATATTGTTTTCGGTGGCCGAAAACTTCCTTTTTTAAAACCAGGCCTCCTGGTGGATAAGATAAAAACGGCCCTATACGTTTTTGTGTTCGGATTCGTGTGAACACCAAATACACAAACGATGACGCCATCGCCCCCCAACCAGCTGGGTAACCTAGAGTTCGGTAGAATTTGTTTTGTTTGATTTGATTTGTATTATTTTTGTAGCTTTAAATACAGCCCCTTGGTGAATGTAATTACTAAATGTACATTCAAAAGTATTGTCTGCTCAATCTAAAAGGTTTTAAATCTGCTTTCTCCGCCCTTCTTCTTATTTTATTAATGGAGAACCAGCGCCACAGAGTGGCCTTGAATATGTACTAAAGCGTTTCCACAGCTAGATGTGTTTTGGCAATGAGTCAGTCTTTACAGAGATATATTCCTGAAAGGCATAAAAGGAAAACGCAGGGGAAAAGATTGTTCTATTTCATTCCTACTGACCGCCAGAGGCGGTGCTTTAGCACTGGATGTTCCATTTTGCGCATGCGCAGGTCGAGTAATTATACCAACATAGTCACCTGTGATACCTCCCCGACCCGAGAATATCTATATATTCCGGAAGTCACCCGAGGACCTGTTCCTTCTATCTTCTCGCAGTAGCAGACTAGCAGGACACACAAACATTGTTTGTTGTAATATACCATTTTAGCTTGTCGCAAGTAGCCTTGTAACCCAAGGGTTGGTGCCTCGATTCGACTTCGTCAACCAAAGGCTGCGACTTGCAATTTGTTTTCGGCTCCGGTCAGGGGTGAGTTAAGTGTGTAGGCTACGCGTAGCCGTTGGCTAGCGCGGCAGCTAATATCACCTTTCCACCTTTGCTTTTAATTTGCAGTTGGCGGCTAGTTTTTCAGTGTTGGACAACAGGAGAGCTGCTTCTACCCTGCACGATTAAGTGGCAACGATCTCAGCCGCACATGGGTGATAATCAGGGTGGATAATCAGACGGTAGGGTCCCACTACCTAGTCAAGCAGTTTCTGAAGGGAGCCTAGAGGCTTCAACCACCACGACCCCCGAGGGCATCATCATGGGACTTGCAAGTAGCTCTGAGGTCCTTATGTCGACCCCCATTTGAGTCGCCAAGTCAGGCAGACCTGACGCGGCTGTCCATGAGGATGGCATTCCTCCTTTCCATTGCGACTGCAAAATGGGTTAGTGAACTCCATGCCTTGTCAGTGAGCCAGGCGTGTTTGCACTGGCATTCTGATGGGTCAGGAGTGGTGCTCTGGCCGAATCCATCCTTCTTACCCAAACGATTGTCTCCCCATCCTGTAAACCAATCGATCGAGGTGGCTGCTTTCAATCCCCCAGGCTCTCTAGGGGGTGCAGAAAGAGTGTAGGACCCGCTGTGCCCGATGCTTAGGGCATATGTTGAAGCGACAACCAGCTTAAGTAAGACAGATAACCTCTTTGTCTGTTAAGAGGGCTGCAGGAAGGGGGCTGCCCTGTTGAAACAGAGACTCTCCTACTTTATTGTAGACGTGGTCTAGAATGCATATAGAGCACAGGGGCTCCCTGGCCCTTGGCCGTTAAGTGCCACTCTACCAGGAGTATGGCTACATTATGGGGTGCTTTGAAGGGGGTTCCACTTCAGGACATTTGCTCTGCAGCGACATGGTCCTCATCATGTATGTTTGCGTGGTTCAACAGAGTTATTGTCGCTGCTCCTCATCCTGTGACGACGGCTGTCTTGTCGACGGCTTTGAGCCCTTAATCGGTGATTACTCTTCCTGACCTTTTTGGTATAAGTCATCCAGTGCTCAAGCACCGTCTCTGGCAGTCAGTAGGAATGAAATAGAATGATAGTTACGTATGTAACTACGGATCTATGAATTCCGGATGACCGCCAGAGTTGTCTGTCACTCTCAGATTCCGCTAGAAGATCCAGTTGGAACAGATCCTCGGGTGACTTCCGGAATATATAGATGTTCTCGGGTCACCCAGGTGTCACAGGTGACTTTGTTGGTATAATTACTCGACCTGCGTGTTCCCGAGATGGAACGTCCAGTGCTAAAGCACCGCCTCTGGTGGTCATCCGGAATTCATAGAACCGTAGTTACATACGTAGCTATCGTTTTCAACCGCGTGGACGGGCCGGAGAGGGATATTTTTACGGATTAGAGGGGTGGTGTGGATGCACGGGGTGGGGGGGGTTCTCATCAGCCTGCCCTAACCCCAGCCTCCAACATGAAATCTTCGTCTGCGAGTGGAAAGCCAATAAACGCTCACACTCAACTTCAAGACTTGGATCCCTGTCTTTGGGTGACGGCCGCTGCCAGAGTGTGAACTGTGGTGTTGATGATGTGCATCAGGCCCGGTCACCTGACCCTGTTAGTATTGATCTGACCGGCAGTGAGGCGCAAGTAGAGGTCTTTAATCCTGCCTGCTCACTGCAGCAGAATCCCTGCTTGTTGACCGTCCTGATGCACTCGTTAACATCCAAAAACGAGCAAGAGGGGGAGAGGGATCAGTAGAAGAAGGGTTGAAGCCTGACCCTGGGAGACATCAGAGAACACTGCAGTATGAACTGCCCGTCCCCCTCCTTTAGCTCCTGATTCACTCCACATGTCCAGAGTACGCTTTATATACGTCAGCACCCCTAGTTGACCGGCTACTCCTAGGGCTCTGGGGCCCCACATCCTGGAGGGAGCCCTAAAATTCGGACACATTTATAGTTTCGGTGGGGAGGGATTTGACTTTGGGAGGGATTTTACCTTTGCAAGGTTTATTGTTCATTACGACAGAATGCTCTGAGCTGTATGGTTTCTAGATCAACCCCCACAGCTTCATTGAGCTTCCCCAATGTTGTGCACACAGAGCAGCACTTATTTCCCCTCCCTCCCAGGTAGCGCTCCGCTAGCAGCAGGCTGCGGGTTCTACCAGCGCCAGGGCGCAGAGAGGTCACCTTCAACGCCGGGTCAGGAGGACAGGAGGTCAGGTGGGCGCCCTCACCAGGCGGGTCAGGAGGTCAGGAGGTCACCCTCACCAGTTGGGTCAGGAGGTCAGGAGGTCATCCTCACCAGGCGGGTCAGGAGGTCACCCTCACCAGGCGGGTCAGGAGGTCAGGAGGTCACCCTCACCAGGCGGGTCAGGAGGTCACCCTCACCAGGCGGGTCAGGAAGTCAGGAGGTCGCCCTCACCAGGCGGGTCAGGAGGTCAGGAGGTCACCCTCACCAGGCGGGTCAGGAGGTCATTCTCACCAGGCGGGTCAGGAGGTCAGGAGGTCACCCTCACCAGGCGGGTCAGGAGGTCAGGAGGTCACCCTCACCAGGTGGGTCAGGAGGTCATTCTCACCAGGCGGGTCAGGAGGTCACCCCAGAGGAGGAGACATAGTGGGCCTCTTCTCGGGCCCCTGTGAACGCCACGGTGCTGACCTTTGCTGGCTGTGGTGAATGTCTTGTGGTGGGCCCCTGGCCCTCAAGGTGAGTGTTGATACAGACTCATTAGGAAGCACAATACTAGCAGTGTGGGAGGGTCGTGGTGTGTGTGGTGTGTGTCTCTGTGTGTGTGGGCGTGCGCGTGTAAGCATGGCTGTCAAGTTCTGGCCGTTATAGGAAGGCCTCATGATCCATTATTAGGTCATATGCAGACCGATATGTATTATACAATTAATTAATTAAGAGTAGTAGGCTATATTGTGTTTGAAATAACATTAATTATGACTAAAATTATATTGAAGGCTCGGTAGTTTCTGTTCTAATTATAGTGGGGTTTACCCGATGGTAAGACTGAGGTCAAAACACCTACCATCTACACACTCATTCACACTGTGTCAATAAAGAAAGGGCAAAAATAAAGTATGCTTTCATTGTGAAACGGTGGCATGTTGTCTGAGACGCTCCACTCTAGTGGTGAGGGTGAACGTGTGAGGTCGGGCCGTTGGCCCGCAGCGCAGCATCATCCATAGTGAGCCATTAACCAGAGAACCAGAGTCTCCCCACCTGTGGGCTCTCCGTCGCGTGGCGCGGCCCGCACTCCTCCTTTGGTGTGTGAGCTGCTTCACACTGAAGCAGCTAACCCTAACCCAGCTGGACTCACAGCCAGAGGGGATCTGAACCCAGCTGGACTCACAGCCAGAGGGGATCTGAACCCAGCTGGACTCAGAGCCAGAGGGGATCTGAACCCAGCTGGACTCAGAGGGGATCTGAACCCAGCTGGACTCACAGCCAGAGGGGATCTGAACCCAGCTGGACTCAGAGCCAGAGGGGATCTGAACCCAGCTGGACTCAGAGGGGATCTGAACCCAGCTGGACTCAGAAGGGATCTGAACCCAGCTGGACTCAGAGGGGATCTGAACCCAGCTGGACTCAGAGCCAGAGGGGATCTGAACCCAGCTGGACTCAGAGCCAGAGGGGATCTGAAACACAGTGACCTCCTCTAAGCACCACTAACTGTGGCCCATTGAGTTCATCCCGAGATGACCTGCCTGTTTCTTTTCATGGCCCTTCTGAGTGGTGGTAGAGTGGTGTGGGACCAGGAGAACTCAGATGGAGCCCCGCCCCAGTGTATCCGGCTGCACGGTACCTGTGGATCTGTCCGTTCTTGTGCACGTACTCCAGTCCTAGCAGCACCTCCTTCAGCATGGTGGCGATGCTGGCCTCGTCCAGGACTCCCGTCTTGTGCTCCCCGCGAGAGATGATGTGTTTGATCACATCCAGCATGGACCCTGCAGGAGCAGAGCACACGGGTCAGGACACACACACACACACAGGTCAGAATAGAGAGAATACAGAGGCCCGTTGGTCAGTAGATCAGTATTGTCCAGCGGGGGACAGATGTGTCCTCTGACACTCTCTGGGGGGACCGGAGAACACAGAGACGTCTGCGGGGGACAGGAGAGCAGAACCGGCCTACTGACCAGCACCTTCTAATGGGTGAGCCGGCACGCCCAAGAGAACTATGCGTTAGCCCCTTGAGCTCAGCATGGCGTGGAGCTACTGTGTTAGCGCCTTGAGCTTAGCATGGCGCAAGGCCAATCCACCAAAACAAACCAAACTTAACAACCACATACATAATAAAAAGATTAGAGGTCAATGTTTCTCTAAACCAGTGGATCTGTTTCCTGCTGAAAGACAAACAGCTTATGACCTCAAACAAGGCGTTCATGTATTCACCCTGTCACTAGAAACAAGGTGGCCTGAGGAAGAGCGGGAGGAGGAGGACGGGGAGGAGGACGATGAAGAGGAGGACGAGGAAGAGGAGGAGGAAGGAGGATGGGGGGCAGTTGGGTGTAACGTATCCATGAGATAGAGCCCCACGTTCATAAGCTGAATGAGTTACAGGGGTCTGACAGTGGCTCCCAGCTGAACAGGGTAACCTGCTGGATCATGTCTCCCAGCCCCTGGTCCTAGTCCAGGGTCTGGTGGTCCAGGGTCTGGTGGTCCAGGGTCTGGTGGTCCAGGGTCTGGTGGTCCAGGGTCTAGGCGTCAGACACACATTCCCCCGGGTGATAGGCTGTATGCCTGGGCGACAGCTCAATGAAAAGGGGGAAGGGTGTCGGGGAGCTTAACTCTGTGTGTGTGTGTGTGTGTGTGTGTGTGTGTGTGTGTCCAGAATAGGTCCGCTGCTCTTCATGGGGACCAGAAAGTGCTGAGGTTTCAGAACACAGCCTCCCTCACTCGCACCCTGTCCCAGAAAACAAACCGCCACGGAGCTCGCTGAGCAGAGACAAAACAACACCGCAAAACAAAGCTCAACATGGCCTGTATGCAGAACACACACACCACCACCACACGGTCACGCACACAAACACACAAAGGAACCACAGGGGCCTGGATGCTGTGCCAGCGTCGGCCAGGGGCCAAATGGGAGGCTGGTTGTGACGGCGGTTGGGTGCCAGACGACCAGGACACCAGGATGATATTCAACAGCTCCATCACTTCAGGACCGCTCTCCGCCCTCCCCCACCCAACCCAGAGCCAGCAGCCATCGCACTGCACCCTGGAGCAGATAGTCCCGGACCAGGACCAGACTAGAACGACCAGGGTCCAGGATCAGACCAGGTTTACTCTGAGAGAGAGAGAGAGAGAGATCATAGCGGGAGAGGGAGAGAGAGAGAGAGAGAGAGAGAGAGAGAGAGAGAGAGAGAGAGAGAGAGAGAGAGAGAGAGAACGCTGGGTGTGTGAGGGGAGGCGAGAGTGACAGAGCAGAAATGTGTGAGGGCAGGCGAGAGTGACAGAGCAGAAATGTGTGAGGGAGCTTAAGTGTTTGAGACGCATAGAGAGAGAGTGCCAACGTGAGAGAGAGAGAGCGCCATGGAGGGAGTGGTGATGAAGCTGGGTTCAACGGGTTCGTGCTGCAGGGAGGGCTCTCTCTCCCTCTCTCAGAGTAAACAGTAAACCTGGGCAAGCAGACAGAGCGTAGAGAGACAGAAATAGAGAACATGATCCAGGGAGAAGCAGAGGGAGAGAGAGTCTGAGTCTGCCCAAACTAACTGAGATACCATCAAAGGAGGTTTTGGGCTCAGAGACACTTTAATGATATCTCAACTCACTGTAAGTCCTTTTGGATAAAGCGTCTGCTAAATGACTACATATAACTGCTACAGTGGGTTTATTTTTTTTACATTATAATCTCTCTCTCTCTCTCTCTCTCTCTCTCCCTCCCTCCGTCTCTCCCTCCCTCCGTCTCTCCCTCCCTCCCTCTCTCCCTCCTTCCCTCCAGCCGTCCCTCCCTCCCTCCGTCTCTCCCTCCCTCCCTCCCTCTGGCTCTCCCTCCCTCCCTCCCTCCGTCTCTCCCTCCCTCCCTCCCTCTGGCTCTCCCTCCCTCCCTCCCTCTGGCTCTCCCTCCCTCCCTCCCTCCCTCCCTCTCTCCCTCCCTCCCTCCTTCCCTCCCTCCAGCCGTCCCTCCCTCCCTCCCTCTGGCTCTCCCTCCCTCCCTCCCTCCTTCCCTCCGTCCCTCCCTCCCTCTCTCCCTCCCTCCCTCCTTCCCTCCAGCCGTCCCTCCCTCCCTCCGTCTCTCCCTCCCTCCCCTCTGTCTCTCCCTCCCTCCCCTCCGTCCCTCCTTCCCTCTGTCTCTCCCTCCCTCTGTCTCTCCCTCCCTCCTTTCCTCCGTCCCTCCCTCCCTCTCTCCGTCTCTCCCTCCCTCCCTCCCTCCCTCCTTCCCTCCATCCCTCCCTCCCTCCCTCCCTCCCCTCCTTCCCTCCGTCCGTCCCTCCCTCCCTCTGTCTCTCCCTCCCTCCCTCCTTCCCTCCGTCCGTCCCTCCTCCCTCTGTCTCTCCCTCCCTCTCCCTCCTCCCTCCGTCCTTCCCCTCCCTCCTCCTCCGTCTCTCCCTCCCTCCCTCCTTCCCTCCCTCCCTCCCTCCCTCCCTCCCTCCCTCCCCGTGGAGCGCCCAACACACAGTAGCTGACAGGATCAAGAGGACCTTCTCCAATCCAGGACCGAGGGTGGAGGGGGGCGAGGTGCCCCTCCTCCTGAGTCCTTCAAACAGACCTGCATGATCCGTCTCCCATGGCAGACATCACCTCATTACCCTAACACCCCCCACACCGAGGCTTCTGTTTCACTACAGCGGGCAGAGCCGTGGTCACATTACGCCCCCCTCCTGGACCAGCTGCCCTGCGTCCCACGGCTCCAGTGAAGCGGGGAGACCCCCGCACGCCACCGGGGGGCTGTTCATTACAGCGGATCATTGTGTGTGTGTCTGTGTGTGTGCGTGTTTGAGCGTGTGTGTCTTTGTGTGTGTCAGACGGATGGCAAGCATTAGAGTGGCGAGTCGCGACCCCTCTGTATGTTGTACTGGCTGCCAACCCTCTGCACACGCTCTGAAGTCACTCTCTAGAGCTGGAGGTGCACTAGTGCCCAGCCCCCCCAAACCACCCAAAGTGAGAGCGCTAGGAACTGCATTGTTTTTATGTGTGAGATTATGGTATGGGGTTGTGGATGTGTTCTGCACCATATTCACTGCAGCAGCTCTACCAGAAATGTGAGCGTATGAGTTTGTAAACGTGTATTTGTGCAACTGCAATGAATAATTTGAGAAGGTGTAACTGTTGTGTTGTTTGTGGAACAGCAAACAAATTCTGAAGTTTTTTTCTCTGTGACGTCCACTTAGTGAAACAAATGTGAATTTCATTTTTATTTTCTACAACTACACACTCCCCCGCCCCAGGGACCAGTGGTTTGGTCCAATAACATTGTCACACAGGTTGGGGTTCCACATCCTGCCCAAGGACGCCACACTGCAGGGAGACCCTGAACACAGTAATCCACTCACCTGAACCTACCCTTCAAACCCTCACCACCTAGACCTACCCTTCAAACCCTCACCACCTAGACCTACCCTTCAAACCCTCACCACCTAGACCTACCCTTCAAACCCTCCCCACCTAGACCTACCCTTCAAACCCTCACCACCTAGACCTACCCTTCAAACCCTCACCACCTAGACCTACCCTTCAAACCCTCCCCACCTAGACCTACCCTTCAAACCCTCCCCACCTAGACCTACCCTTCAAACCCTCACCACCTAGACCTACCCTTCAAACCCTCACCACCTAGACCTACCCTTCAAACCCTCACCACCTAGACCTACCCTTCAAACCCTCACCACCTAGACCTACCCTTCAAACCCTCACCACCTAGACCTACCCTTCAAACCCTCACCACCTAGACCTACCCTTCAAACCCTCCCCACCTAGACCTACCCTTCAAACCCTCACCACCTAGACCTACCCTTCAAACCCTCACCACCTAGACCTACCCTTCAAACCCTCACCACGTAGACCTACCCTTCAAACCCTAACCACCTAGACCTACCCGGTACGATGAATAAGTTTTTGATGCTTAGTTTTAGGTGTGTTTAAGGTTTTTTGGTGTTTAAGTCATGCTACTGCAGAGGTTTGATGGTATTTTGAGCAATATAAGTGGTTAAAAAAATGCATATTTGGAAGCGTTCGCTGTGCCCCCAGCCAATAACATGGAAGCCATTTGGGCTGTTGGCGTTGCTCCGGGCAAGCTCTATACTCGATTATCAACGAAAAAAAGCATATGGAGGGCTTATTTCATGGGTCTTCATGCCGAAAAGGACTCTGGGTTCAATTTGCCCCGGAATTACACTTTAACCATCACTGAGACACATCAGAATGAACTGCTGGTCAGACGGAGCTCCACACATCAAGACAGACTCTAGCGTTGGACTAAGAGGCCCAATCCTCTCTCAGATGGAGCTCTACACGTCCACACACACCGTAGAGTTAGAGCAAGAGGCCCAACCCTATCTCAGATGGAGCTCCAAACGACCACACACCGTTAGCGTTAGACTGAGGCCACGTCCACACAGGCTAAAACAATCAGCTCCACACGACCACACACACGTGAAGTTAAATAATAGGAACGTTAGAGCGAAATATCGGTTGATAGACATATTTCTCTCGTCCCTCGTTATATATTGTCATATCACACAGCCCTAGGGGACAACTATGAATCCCTTCTCCCAGAATGCCTCAAATAATGCCATCTGCTCTAAAGTTGCAAAGTTTAAGATTATTAGTTTGAAACAATCGAAAACTTAAGGCAATTTAAACAGTTTTGACGTTCTGTGAAAGAGGTCTTTGTTGCAGAGATATTTAATTAAGTTAGCAGCTAGCCCAGCTAGCCCCGGTCCTTCTGCTAATACTTTTTTGTACCTCAAGAGGGCACCGTCACTGCAGCCTCCAGCCTGCCTCAGTCTAACATGAGAGGATGAAGAAGAAGCATTGTCTAACTTTTTGACCGAAAATAAAATTGGCGTTGCTTTCTACCGCTGGACAGCTCTAAGGGAGTGAAGGAATGAGGTAATGATGAACTTACAACTTTTCTTTTAGTGAGTAAAAGGTGTTAATGCTAACGTTGGCTGTGCAGCGATAGCTTATAAATTGTATAACGTAACTGAAAGTATGTTGCAGAGTGAGCAGTTTGTTGATACACCGATCACCTTTTCGTTAGAATACAAGATGGATGGACTAATTTGGCCAAATCGTACACATAGCACCTTTGAGGTCTAGCACCATCAGCAGATACTTCTTGCCGTTTCGTCTTCATCATCATCATCAGCCCAGGTGGGCTGTACCCCCTGCTCTCCATCCTCAACTCTCCCGTGTTCCGCAAGAGTAGCACGTTATTACCCCTGCTCGGCATTAGCCTAAACAGGACGGAGGGGCTGGAGAACTCAGGAGATCTGCTCAGGCCACAATGAGGCTCAGCTCTGTCAGCTTGCCTGCATCCCACTCTATCAGCAGCAGCCCTCCATAGGCCTTCACATAGCTGCTCACATAGCTGACAGGATGATCTGAAGGAGTGGAAGCTGACTGACCCTGCAGCTAAAGACGTCATTCTTACAAGCTGGCAACCAATCAAAAAACAACCGTGTGGTTCTTGGTTCAATTTGCTACTACGCAGTCAGAAAACAAGAAAAGTAACTCACGGTTCAAACAATGGTTTCGAACTGCAGAACCGAGGAATCCAAACGGCAGTCCAAGAAGAACAAGGCCAGGGGCCGTATTACAGAAACTTCCTATCTTAAATCCTAAGTTAAGATAGGACAAGTGTAAGATAGGATTTTTCTCAATTTGGTATTACAGAAACATATCCTGTCTTAATTTAGGAATCCTATCTTATCTCAGGTTAAGATATACTAAGTAGGCGATCTAGCAACGATATTCAGCAATTATGTCGGTTACCTAGCAACAGATGAAGCTTACGTGCGCATCCAATATTTTTTAACTATCCGTCGACACAACGGAGACGGCAAGTGCTGTGATTGGTCCTCTAACAAAATCATTTCCGGAATCACTTCTCCGGTTTGACTTTGCACCTTATTTACTTTGTACATTGTTTACTTTGCACAGTAAGGACCAATAAAACACCAAATTAGTTTTGAAAAGCTTTGGAAGTTTATTTACAACACTATATACATGGTTTGTAGTCAACATACAGGATCGATTGGGCGGCGAATTGCATTGCATATACGGCATCCCGACGGAGAACTTCGAATGCTCGAGGGGTCTCCGTAGTTACGGAGTCGGATTACGGGTTAAGCCTTTCAACAAACATATTTGGTCGATCACCATAAGGCCTACGTCTACTTTGTTGCGCTACATGTAATAAAAGAGCTGCCATCTCGCTAATTTGTAACAGTAAATGACAGGAAAGCTGATGGGTCATCCTAAAGGATTTGGGTAATTTAGGATATTTCTGTAATACACATTTCCCATCTGGAGTTAAGATAAGAACCCTGACTTTAGGATCGGCCGTTCTGTAATGACTTTTTTCCTAAATCCGATCCCAACCCTTGTTACCATGATTACCAAACAGATAAGATAGGATTTTCGAAATTTCTGTAATACGGCCCCAGGGACTCTTCATTCTGGTTGGCTGCTATGGGAATACTGGTCAGGAAGAGGCCGGATAGTGTTTCAGGAAACGCTGCACTCTTTTGTCCATCTAGGAGCTGGAGTTCTCACCGGGAAACGGGTTCAAGCGCAGCAGGCGAATGGGTCAAGTGAGGCTCAGGTACGGGACCAGAAAGAGAGCAACAGGCCGAGGAACGGCTCACACACAAACCACTCTGTTTGTGTGTGAGCGTACGTAATGCATATGGGTGTTAATGTGTGTGTGTGTGTGTGTGTGTGTGTGTGTGTGTGTGTGTGCTCTCACCCCCACTTAACAGCCTCATCACCAGCCACAGCTCATCCTTCACTACGAACGAGGTGTAGTACGACACAATGTTGGGGTGGTGGCACTGGCTCATCGCCTGGATCTCTTTCTGTCAGGGACACACACACACACACACACACACATGTTCAGTCCACATATCTTTGCTGTAAGAAAATACATGCAATGGGGGTCACAACCAGGTCGGGTGGGTGATGGTGATGGTTATGTGCACACACTTCCCTTATCGTGTTTAAACAGTTAAGTAAGCCAGAAACGTGAGCATTGACATAGCTGCAGCTGCTTGTTCAATTCCTGTGCATATGACAATGAACCAATATTAACATTTCAACCCCCACCCAACATGAGTGTGAAAAATGTTCCATCCTTCCGTCTCGGACCCATTCCCTCCCAAGCTGGGAGCACTGGCCCTGGCACTGTAGACATAGGGCAGCCCTGCCAGTTTGGGGTTTCACATCAATCACACCAATGTAACATGCCAAACCAAGACCAAGCCCGGTTTCCTGGAACAATACCCCTTCCCTAACACCAACCCAACAAAGGGCTTGTCTACCAATCTGGCCACACTCTGCAGCCATTGGTAACTCATGGTGATGGATCCGCAGTTTTGTATCAGTGCACATTCCTTTTTACCAATGTGGTTTTATTACAGTAGAACTGAACGTAATGGGACCATTGTAACGGCTGTTTGAAGACTGGGCGCATAGGAGGGGCCTGATAGAGTGAGTGTATAGTGATCAAAAGAGCAGCACTACTAGGGGATTATAGGGTACTCCATGTTCACTACATTAGATACTACCAATATATAGTAGGTATGGAACAACCAATTTTAGGAGTATAATGTAAAGTGCAATATAACCATTCTGATTTGAACCCTTCAGTAAAGCCATGAAGGCCTCCCTTCAGAGGAGCCTGGATAAGGACCCCAGAGGGGCCAGTGCCTTGGGCCACACCTCTCCTCTGTTCAGCCTCACTGCACAGCTGGGAGTGAGGTTGTGTTGGGGTCTGGAAAACTGTCCACCTTCAGGAGGCCCACGTCTTTAAGGACACGTAGAAGGAGAACAGAAATATACGCATATACGTACACTAGCTTTTTTAACTTTCTGCCAAATATCTGCCTTCCAGTGCCTTGGGCGACGGGGGCCTGGCTGGGGGTTCAGCCCAGGAGGATTCCTGAAGACTTTAAGGCCACTGTGTTTAGATTTCTATATCGTGGAAGGGTGTTTCTGTTTTTGACCAATCCTAGTCCAATGAGCCACTAACTGTTGTTTGGCAAACTTCAAGGAAGGTCATCCACACAAGCGCCCATACACAGTAGCCCAAAGCTCCAGTATTTACCAACATTGGCTTCCCGGAGAAGTTCAAATGGGGCCCGTTTCAAGTTTCAGGTTGCATATTTTCAAACTTCGAACAGAACTCTGGATAAAGCCACAGCTTTACTGCACTTTGTGGGTCTTCGGTTTCAGCCCCATTGTTTTGAATCTCGAACACCTCACTCAATCTTCGATAAGGTTGACCTGAACAATTTGTATCCAAGACAGGATTCAAAAGCAATCCTCTATTGCACCCTAAAAATGTAAACGATCAGGGAATTCACCAAAACATCCAATACAGTGAAAGACACCCTTTACAGTGAAAGACCCCTATTACAGTGAAAGACATCCATTATAGTGAAAGACACTTATTACAGTGAAAGACACCCTTTACAGTAAAAGACACCTATTACACTGAAAGACACCTATTACAGTGCTTCTATAGGCTGAGGCCTAGTCTTTCTCATGCAAAGGCTGGCTCTGTAAGAATAGTTCAGGCCCATCTAGCGTTTGCCAGAGCTGCGCTCCAGATAAATACTAAGCTATGCTTTCTGTAGTCCAACAAAACAAACCACCTTTGTGAAGACGATGAACCACATTGATAAAGGTTGGCTGGTCATCAAGGGGCACATCAGAGGAAGGTTATGGGGCTATCTGCCATAATGACGTAACAGCACCACACCGCTGCAGTGTCATCACTCTAGAGCCTGTACTGCGTACAGAGGAACACATCCTTATCAGTCATTCCTGTACGGCCTAGAGAGGAACAAATCCTTTTCAGTCATTACTCTAGAGCCTGTACTGCGTACAGAGGAACACATCCTTATCAGTCATTACTCTAGAGCCTGTACTGCCTAGAGAGGAACACATCCTTATCAGTCATTACTCTAGAGCCTGTACTGCCTTTCTTCATTAGCTTTTTCATTTTTTCTACAAGAACAAGAGACAGCCACACCTTGGCCCGGAGGAGATCGTGACATCATTGTCACCGCTTATACATAATAATAAAATAGAAAAAGAAACAGGCCACTGGATCATAGAAAGGGTGGTGGAGGCAGATTGTTAGTGTTCAAATAAAACCAAGCCATAAAGGTGGAGTACAACCAGTTTGGAAGCCACACAACAGTGATGGAGACCCAGGAGGAGTACTCCACCTGAGAATGCCTCATGCCATCAACAGTGTACCTGCATACATATTGAACAGGTTTGAAACAGAGGAAAGCCAGACATAGAATGACTAGTCACCATGCAGGTCTATATGGTCACAGCACACAAGAAACTTTAAGAAAATATACATTCAGAATACATTCAAGTCCTCTGTGGCTTTCATAAATAACTGCTTTGGGCCACATTTAATAACGATCGTATTCCTATTCAGATTTTTCACACAAACCATAAAAAGGTCAGCCTTCTCCATATCTGAAACATTGCATATCAACTCTAAAGGCTGTGGAACTTCCTGGAGCGGAGGGCTGTCTCCCTGCCCGCTTAGGACTGCAGCGGGCAGGAGCGCAGGATGCTAGCCAAAGAGCTAACCTTCCCTGATGTGAGGGTCCGGGGCCATGTCCTCACATAACCACACAGACGCCACCGCATGAACCCACCAGCGCCAATGCCAGCCCCCTTCCCTTCTGGGCCGCGGCGACGGCGCTGGGATCACAGAGAGCCTTTTGTTGCAGGGATTAGGTCACTGTAAACCTACCCCTGTGACAAAGACACTGTAATGTCCTCATCGCTGAAAACACTTGCATTACCTCCGACTGGGCTGTATGTGTGTGTGTGTGTGTGTGTGTGTGTGTGTGTGTGTGTGTGTGTGTGTGTGTGTGTGTGTGTGTGGTTTTCTCTATGCCTCGGTCACACTGTTGTTGTTTTAGCACAATAGCATGGAAGAAAATTCCAGAAAAGTGAAGAGTATGCTTTTCACTGATGGTACGTGTCAGTCATTCTGCTGCCTCGCCGTCATTATTGCGAAGAACAAAATCCCTATTTGCATTCTTTAGCAAATTTTATATTTATTTTTCTATATAAAGCCGCCTAGAAAAACTTTAGCATATGTTGCTAACATGTTACCAACATGTCCCATTTGTTGAGTAGTGTAAGAATAGCGCATACTTCAACAGTGCATGACTTCATAGCGTCTCTAAACCCTCAAGCGCTACAGGTGTGAGTCCAAGCTGGAGGTCCAGCACCACCAGGTCTACAGGTGTGAGCTCTTAAGTGTGTTACTGCGGGGCCGTCACCACCAGGTCTACAGGTGTGAGCTCTTAAGTGTGTGACCGCGGGGCCGTCACCACCAGGTCTACAGGATGGGGGACAATGGCTAGCTACCCGGACCGCACACCAAACCTGGTCTGAATGAAGACTTGGCACGCCATGGTCCAACACAACCAGGGCCTCCAGAGGGAGGGGCTCCATACATTGACTGGGAGCATTGGGAATACTGGCAAAGGCACTTCCTGTCAGCCCCCCCGCCGGGCACCCGAGGGCCAGCAGCTGGGGCCCCTCGCTGTCACCACCACCCAACTAGCACCCTTCCAGTGTGGATGGAACCGATGAAGCGTGACGCACTCCCAGTACCACCAGGGTTCTCTTTACTGAGCCCAGTGCCATTTATCATGGATTTATCTCTCCTCACCCCCCTGCTCCATTCAGCAGTCTGCCCTGCAACTAGCACCGGACCAGGACCGGGTCCGGGTCCAACATTCCTTGGATAGAGGAGTTAGTGATTACAACAAGATAAATTGTAATCACTAATCTAGAGAAATGGTTAAATTAAAATGATTCACAAAATGCTAAATTATCGACCCAAATGCCAGCACATAGAGGAGGCAACAGGGAGCAGAATGAGGCCTAGGACACATTTACTCTCATTCAGCTCCGCCATTTCTCTCCTGCTGGACTTCAAGAACCGGAAGCTCTCACACCCGGACCAGGCCTTCAGCGTACACACAGGCAAACACCTACACACACACATACGTACAGTACACACACACATAAAACACATGTATTTGAAATACTACATTTCAGCTTGCTCCTGGATGCCAAACCTTGAAGGTTAGAACTCTCAAACCACCAACCAGAAACAAGGCAGGAGGTATGAAACCTCTTCCAGGTTGTCAGCTTCTGGGTCCCTTTAATGCCTCCTCAACATCTCACTGGCTACACAGTGGGGGAGAGAGAGAGAGAGAGAGAGAGAGAGAGAGAGAGAGATCCACAAGAAGGAAACCTTCTTGCGCCATGTGACCGACAACTCCAAGAATCCCAGATCGACATCCCCTGATTCATCCTACGGAAAAAGGGAGTTAGGTAGCAGAGGGGGGGTGCTGCGGGATTGTTATGAAACTGAATTCTGTGGTGGGTGGAGGGAGGATATAAGTGACGGATCTCCCGGGGTTTGGTTTAACCCCCACACAGAGGTCTCACTGAACAGCTGCCCTCCCATCAGCAACTCTAACAAACATGGAGGAGACCCAATGGAATGTGGCTTAGAGAGGAACGCTGAGAGGGCATCAATCAACCAATCAGGGGCCAGATTGAGGTTGCTGGTTTCCCCTGAGTCAGGACTGGGAGTCTGAGACCAGCTGTCAGGGGGTTCACGGCGATCCGAAGACCAGAGACCCCCGACCTCCCTCACTGATGACACAGATGCACATCCCAGGACCCGACTCTCTCTCAGACACCAGAGAGGGACAGACGGATTGGGCTTTGTGGTCTTAAACATCAGGACCACTAGTGTACTGCATGGAGGGGGGATGGGTGGAGGAGAGGAGAGGAGGGGAAGGAGAGGAGGGAAGGGAGGGGAGAGAAGGGAGAGGAGGAGAGGAGGGTAAGGAAGGGGTTGGAGGAGTGGGAGAGGGGAGGAGGGGTGGAGGAGAAGAGAGGAGGGGAAGGAGAGGAGGGGAAGGAAGAGAATGGAGGAGTGGGAGAGGGGAGGATGGGTGGAGGAGGAGAGGAGGGGAAAGGTGGTGGAGGGGAGGGAGAGGAGGCGAAAGGTGGTGGAGGGGAGGGAGAGGAGGGGAAGGGGAGAACACGTCACTAGGACGGCTCAATAAACGTTTCCTGGCACTGGGCCTCGGGCCTCCTGGGAGCATCACGTAGGGTCAGAGGCCACTGGGGTCTGATCCCCTGGAAAGAGGGGGGGTCTGGGATAAGCCCGGTAATGAGAAGCAGAGGTGGACCTCGCTCTGTCCGTAAGCTGCTGATGAAGGCCATGCGGAGAGCAGTTAACCCCCCCACCATGTTTGTGATCTCCAGCCCAGCAGCAAGGGGCCTCCTCTGGTCTGACTCCCCCTCTGGTCTGACTCCCCCTCTGGTCTGACTCCCCCTCTGGTCTGACTCCCCCTCTGGTCTGAAGGCCCCTCTGGTCTGAGGGCCCCTCTGGTCTGAGGGCCCCTCTGGTCTGAGGGCCCCTCTGGTCTGGCTGCCCCTCTGGTCTGACTCCCCCTCTGGTCTGAGGGCCCCTCTGGTATGACTCCCCCTCTGGTCTGAGGGCCCCTCTGGTCTGACTCCCCCTCTTGTCTGAGGGCCCTTCTGGTCTGAGGGCCCCTCTGGTCTGACTCCCCCTCTGGTCTGAAGGCCCCTCTGGTCTGAGGGCCCTTCTGGTCTGAGGGCCCCTCTGGTCTGACTCCCCCTCTGGTCTGAGGGCCCCTCTGGTCTGACTCCCCCTCTGGTCTGACTCCCCCTCTGGTCTGACTCCCCCTCTGGTCTGAGGGCCCTTCTGGTCTGAGGGCCCCTCTGGTCTGACTCTCCCTCTGGTCTGACTCCCCCTCTGGTCTGACTCCCCCTCTGATCTGACTCCCCCTCTGATCTGAGGGCCCCTCTGGTCTGACGGCCCCTCTGGTCTGACGGCCCCTCTGGTCTGACTCCCCCTCTGGTCTGACGGCCCCTCTGGCCTGGCTCCCCCTCTGGTCTGAGGGCCACTCTAGTCGGAGGGCCCCTCTGGTCTGACTCCCCCTCTGGTCTGAGGGCCCCTCTGATCTGAGGGCCCCTCTGGTCTGACTCCCCCTCTGGTCTGACTCCCCCTCTAGTCTGAGGGCCCCTCTGGTCTGAGGGCCCCTCTGGTCTGACTCCCCCTCTGGTCTGAGGGCCACGAACTCTGAACCTGTTACTGGGTGTATACTTCAAAGGGCGGGTGGTTGAGAAACACAAGACTATGATAATGGTGGTGAAACCCTATAATGGCTTCCCTCCTCTGTAAGTATTCTGTACTCTAATTCAAAAGTCTCTAAGAAGTGTGTGTGCGTGTGCATTCTTACCAAGAGCTCGTCCATACTGGTCTGGCATTTCTCCAGGTTAATGCGTTTTATGGCCACCTTCTCCTTGCGAGGTAAACAGTACGCTGCCTGCACCACAGCCGTGGCTCCGCTGCCTGCAACACACAACCAGAGTCAACATGGGGGCCAAAACACATTTACTTTAGTGGTTTGAAACACACCTTCATGCCCAATACTTTAAGTGGAGTAAAGCGCTGACTTATTCTTTGTATTTACATTTTATTCTGAATCTAAAAGACCTCCTCCACCATCTCCCCCTTACACTCTGCCTTTCTCCGCCCGGGCCCGTAGTCTGACCCAGGTATCTACAAAGTCCTTATTGTTCAGGGTCTGGATGGATCCAGGTGTACTGAGGTCGAGGACAGCATCATGGGTCTGTACAGAGAAACGGCCATTGAAAGATCTTGCTTTGATTTTTAATTAAAATCCAACCCCACAATGTCCCCAAAGGACACAGTGACTTTCAGACGTTTTGAATCCTCTGCCCTACGGCGTCAGGTTGTATCTAGAAACTGTACCTACGCTATCTAATAATATAACATCCCCTCATAGATAGGAAAGACAGCGGACACAAAGCCACACATACAGTACAACCCCTCGGACTATAGATTGTTTCAGAGCTGAGGTAACGTCTCACAGCAGCATGACATCCATCCTGTAATGCTCTGACCACAGCCCACCCCCACTCCACTACCCAACCACCACACTATGGGAGGGGACAGGGATGGAGGACTGAACTATTGCTCTCTCACACACACACACAGTTTTAATTACTACTAGTTAATTACCGTTTAATGACTTATTATTGAGTAATGTCATGTGGTGATACTGGTTTAGCAGTCAGACTGATCAACAGCCCATGGCATTAAAATGTGGGTGAGACATCAGGGCAGAGCGAGTCTGTTATTTAGGTCGGTATGAATCAGAAGATGTCTGGTAGTTCTTTGGGATCCATAAACATGTTGGGATCACGCACACTTCAGAATCAGCAGTGGCAGGACAGGCGAGATCATGGTGTGTGTGTGTGTGTGTGTGAGTGTGAGAGTGTGTGTGAGAGTGTGTGTGAGTGTGAGTGTGTGTGTGTGTGTCAGTGTGAGTGTGTCAGTGTGAGTGTGTGTATGTGTGTGTGTGCGTGTGTAGGGGGAGGGAGGGCTGAGACGGTACAGGAATAGTAGTTAGGTCAAGGGTCATATACATCGGGGAACACGGAGCCCCAGAATGAGTTCCATGTGGAGGCAGAGAACTTTCAGAGGAAGGTGAAGGTACCGCTGGTCTTACCTTGATGGAATATACAGACATGGGATCTAGGAGTTCTCTGGGAATATTTGATTAGAGCTTTGGCCCTCAACGAGTGTCAAGTGATATATGTTAAGTTGATTAATTTATATATATATATATATATATATATATATATATATATATATATATATATATATATATATATATATATATATATATATAATAACACACTGGGGACTACAGCATTAAACACTCTGGTTATGTCACAGAACGTTTTACAAGCAGAGAACGTTCAAGTCTAAAGAGGAGATCAACCAGGAATTCTAGTTGATATGTTAACACACTCCAACAAACTATGAAGCCTTGCATTGTTACATCAACCAATCAGTCTCTCAGAGACACCAGGCTCTCCCTAGCCTCCATGCCCCCAACAGCCATGCCCTGCATCAGGGAGGACCAGAAATTGAACCAAAAAAATAAAACACAAGGCAGCAGGGCCCCCAAAGCAAGCGTTACCGTGAGCCTTCCCTTTGAAGTAACCTCTATTCAACCAGTGGCCATGACACCCCACACAATGGCTGTATACCAAGCAGCCACCACAACACCCCTCTCCCAGGGGGCCCCACCCGGCCAGGGCTGTCAGGGAGCTCGGGCTCTGGGTGGCCTCCATGGATCAACAGCCACCCTCCTTGAGCCTCTCCCACCCCAAGACGAAGAGGCAAGGGGCTGAGTAGGGATCAGACACCCCTGGACTTAGGGGTCAACTACCCCTGAACTTAGGGATCAGACACCCCTGGAACTTGGGGGTCAGACACCCCTGAACTTAGGGGTCAAACCCCTGGAACTTAGGGGTCAAACCCCTGGAACTTAGTGGTTAGACACCCCTGGAACTTAGGGGTCAAACCCCTGGAACATAGGGGTCAGACACCCCTGGAACTTAGGGGTCAGACACCCCTGGAACTTGGAGGTTAGATCTACCGTTTTGTTCACTATCAGATAAGTTGAATAGTTAGGGTTAGGGTTTATATTGACCAACTAAACTGCAGTTTGGTTTGTTACGTTTGTTACAAACCAACTGCTTACTCTGCTTACTTGTTAAGTAAGCAGATACTTTCATACAGATACAAGTAATTAAGAAAGAGAGAGGGAGGATGTTTTGTACCTGCCCGTTTGGATTCAGGCCTCCATTGAGCCAACTCATTTCACTATCAGGTCTTTTTTTTCTTGAGGTCAGATAAGCACGTCCAGAAGGCGGATGGAAAGCACAGAAGAACAGACTTTTACTTTTTGAATCTCCAAGTTTCCAACTCAGACAGAGAGAAGGAGCCTATATTCTGACTGGGGTTAAAGATCCCATGTCATTAAAGTCACATTTTTCCTATTGTTTGTTAAATGACATAGGTCAGAATAAGTTTGTGACCTGTGGTAAGTTTGAAATCTATGCAGTTTGTCTGCTGTATGCAATAGCCAATGAAAGGAAAAGGCTGAAAAATTAGTCAATCTGGATAAGGTGACACTGCTACAGAGTGTTGTCAAATTCATGGACCTGCCCACTTGGTTGGTTCGTAACCACCCACAGAAATTCTGAAGGAGTCGAGATTGAGCTAGGGCTAATATGTGTACGTAGTTGCTGCTTAATAACAGGCTAGTTACAGAATTTTGAATGCAATGGCAGAACGACATCGAAAAATGTGTGTTATGCCAAAGCAAAACGTCCACATTGCATCTCCTGCCAAAGACAGAGGAATTAAGGGAGAAATGGTTGCAATTTATTTTTGGAGATATACCAAAAAACTATGGAACCAGATTAGTGCTGTGTTCGGCACTAATCTTTGTCTCGTCTCTGGTATTTCCACAACGAGGCTTTTAGTGGGGGTGCCATGGTGGAGATGGAATTGGCTCCCTGAAGTACATGAACCACGACATGGAGGAGAAAGGGATTGTTGGCCGCGAATGTCTCCCGCTTGAGCCCCGCTTCCCGCTGCCATGTCTCCCGCTTGACCACCGCCTTGGCGCTGCCTGCTGCAGGAGGCGGTGGTGCCTAAGCGCTGACCGCTGCCGAGGCGGTGGTCCCTCGGCAGCGAGGCTCCGGGGGGAGACATTCCTTTCTCCTCCATGTCGTGGTTCAGTCTACTTCAGATTGATGTGGACGTGGAAGAACCAGAGACGTTGAAGAACCCGACGCAGTCGTTTGAGATTCCTAATATCGTCTGGAGGCTCAAACAGCTTTTGGCCGTGAAAATATATATTGTATGATATAGATATCTACGTATAATATGATATTATTTAGATAAAGAACTCCAGGACTCCTGCCGGAGCACCCGGAGTGTTCTAGACGGCTGTGTGCGCCTCGCCATTGCGATACATCCACTGTAAACAGAGCGCATGGTACCGTGGCCGCAAGCTGCTCAGGGCCACACCCCCACCCTCCTCCTCCTCCGCGACTGGCTCGAAGTGGCTGTAATTCTGCACCACGGCTGAATTTCGGGAACGTCTTCAAATACTGTGTTTGGGGCCCACTAATATCTATATTAAAGCATCCATAAAGTAGCATGCCATGGGACCTTTAAATTAAAATTTTCCAAAATAGAATCAATAGATCAAAGTTGACTAATCATTCATCATTCATTTAGAATATGTGTATATCCAAATCAATCGATTTGTAGTTTATTCAAACACGTCCTTAATGAGCAGGCTGCCTACAGGTAGGCTGAGAACACGAGTGTTCAAACGCAGGACCTCTGGGCAGGGCCACCACTCCACTACCATTTCAGTTCAGGATGGAAGAGCTGGGAACCCAGATCCATCCGCTCCTCAGCTCTCATCACGAGGGTGGCTAACGATGAGATGGATGCCTTCTCCCGGCTGCGCTGCATCGTTTCTAAATCCCTTAAACCAACGCTAAATAATACTCCCTTTGCCTGAGGAGGCCTACTTCTAGTCCATAATTACTCCAAGAGCCGTTATGGGAATTTAAAGAAGAATAAACACTCTTCCACGAGAGAAGAGCCCCATTCATCTGCTATTGCGTTCTCTTGTAAGCGTTATGAGAACCTCCTGGGGAACCTGAAACCCATGTTCAGAACCACACTACCGCTATCAACCTTAGCTCCTAGGGCTCCCCCCTTCCATTACAAACTTGTGAGAATTGTTTTTTTCTCTAAATAGCTAGGCTTGATTAATTAAACTTTGTTTGAACATATTTGAGTGGACCTGGTCCTAGGTGGTCCACTCCGGGTCCCAGCCTTGTTTAGGAATGGACATGACACTATGCTGTCAGTATGCTGGCTTCCAGGATAGCAGTTCTTTGGTAACCTATAAACCTAGCACTTACTTACACAACCAAGCCTACTCCATACAAAAAAAGCAGAAGTTATTCACGTTTTATAACTTGATTGACGTAAACAAATTGATATGCGACGATTCTTAACTTTACAGCAATGTATCAAAACATATAATTTACATATTGTATTATATTCTATAAAAGGATTGTAACCCACATGCTGGAAACATGTCTCCCACAATACGTCAGACTGAAGACTTTGGAAAGCCATGATAACCCAGGTTAGAGTCAGAGTAAGGACCCTCTCATCTGATTGGCTGACCAAGAATGCCCACCAATGACAAAGGTCTACTAGGTACAGCAGCGGGAAACAGAGTCTGGGTATCAGTCAGGGACTCTTCCAGAAAACAAAGATACATGACGTAGAATGAGCTGCAACAACAAGGCCCTCCATGGGAGGCAGGCCGATGTCCTGACTCACAGCAATAGGACCAATGGGCCCCCGGCCCCTCTGTGGTGGTCAGACCGGCCCGTCGCTGGATGCCGTCCTGCCACTAAGCCTTTAGTTATTACACCTCCTTGCATATCGCGCCCACATTCCAAACCTTATTCCAAAGCACGACCAGAAATGTGACACACGTCTCGCAATCCCCCCCTTGGCCAGCGGGTTTCTTAGTGAACACCATTCCTCCCGTGGCTGAACACGGGGCCAGGGGCCAGGGGCCAGGGGCCATGGGGCCTGGGCTGGTGTTGCAGTGGAAAGACGGTTGTAAGAACTGCAGTACCGACCATGATCAGAGGGCTTCTGCTGATGTTATGAGGGGCCTGATTGGATCAGGGCGCAGATGTTTTAGAAGGGAATTTAAAAAAAAGAGAAGCATGGTTGCAGGGTGGATACAGAACAACAGAACTAGAGTGTTTCCAGGCAGCTGGGCCAAACCCAGATCAGAGCCTGAGTCTAGGGGAGGAGGGGTACCCCCCGCTGAGTGAGGCTCTGTCAAATATGAGCCAATCACCACTGGGGAGGAGAGAGTGGGAAGGACCATGTCCCAACTAAAGCTTCTTCCCCAGGGAACTTTCTAAAACAATAGTTTGCGGGGAGCATTCTGGCAAAAATGCAGGGCCATCCTCACAATCCCCCCTCCATTCAGCCCTCACCACCACCAGCTACAAGCCATGACAAATACCAGCCCATGACTTCCTGGTCAGAACAGTAGAAATGAGAGGCACTATTCCAGTTGACACCGTATTCACTTGAGACTAACTAAGGAGATTCTAAGGTCTTCTTTTTAATTTGCCTTAACTTCTCATGAATATGATTCCACCCTCTTGATGTATGTCTGCGACTGCTTACATTGATAAACATTAGCCTAAATGGAAATCAAAATGAACAGTAAAAAATATGTATCAATGTCATCCATCATGTCAGGGATAATGTATCGAACGCCGTCATTTTCGGGAAAATAAGCCCAGACAGGGTCAACAGGACACTGACGCGCAGGGGAGGTGTCCTGCTTCGCCCTGAAGGGGCTTATTTTCCCGATAATGACCGGCGACGTTCTATACATTATCCTGCTTATTGCACGGCTACTTGCCAAAACGAAAAAATAACTTCACATGGTGTGTCTTTCTACAATTTATTTGTTACCAGCAGGGGCGTAGGAATGAGTTTAACATTGGGGGGGACACATATCGGAAACCTGACAGATCCGTTAATGGTTTGAACAGAAATATGTCATAAATTAACTACACTGAAAAAATTCACAAATATATTTTATTCTACTAAAAAGATACATTTGTAAATGTAAAGGAAAACACATTTTGAATGGCAGTAATGAACTGATTAATATCAAATAAATTCTTTCATTGCACGCTCAATCATCCAGGTTTTTAGAATAAGAAGCGGTGACAAGATGCTGTGTGGCGCTTTCAAAATAAAATAAAATAAAATATTTTTCTCCCCCCGTATAATTTTTAGGTGGGACAAATGCGCCTGTCTCCAATATTGGAGGGGACACGTCCCCTCCGTCCCCCCCGGTTCCTACGCCCTTGGTTACCAGCATTCGTAGTGTTGATCAGCAGAGAAATAGTCCGCCAAAGACGTTGACGTCGCTTAGCAACCGAGGACGCTGCGGTTGATAAGTTACCGGACTATTTGCGGACTGATACGAAAGACGGCAAAAAAATCCACTTTCCTTGACAGCGGTCATTATATATGCTTAACAAAGAAGTTCTGAAGGCCGACGCAAGTGAACGGAGCGTTCCACAGCATTGAGAAGAGCCGTGTAATAAAAAAAAATAATTGAGATTGATACATTTCTAGCTAGTATCCATATAATCCCCTACAATGCCCTCAGCGACAATAGTACCTTGAGCAAAGAAAGGTCTACAAGTGAGCCAGTGGCTTGGTTCAAATATGTCCAAAGGAAGCTCTCGCCATTGGCCTTGAAGCTTAGAACTTGTCGCCTCGCAATTTCTTTAAACAGACTGTATTGAGTTGAGAAACAGGAGACGTTGGACAGGAAGGGGAAACATGAAGTAGGTCTAGATGACCAGAAGACAGTCCATGGTTACGACAGCTTATGACATTTTATGACTGGTTATGGCCAGTTATGACACAGACTAAATTAAAGTGGACACGATAGAGAGTGAAAATACAGGAGACAGAGAGATCCAGGAGACAGAGAGGGACAAAGAGAGACAAACTGAACATAATTTGCCATTGAGAATCAAGAGTTTTGAGGAGGATGTCATTGAGGAGGATGTCTTGTATGAAGAGACCCTTAGAGAAAACGTCTGTCTCTACACAAACACAGTGGCTGTACTGTAGCTTCGGTCTGCATTTCCAATGAGTGAAACACATTTGTACATTTCCAAATGTATCACAGCGGTTAAAAGTACAATTGAAAAGGGAACAGACATTGAGTTGAGGAGACGTTTGGTTGTGTGCATTAAAAGACCTGCACAGGAACGGAATCTGAACTGAACAGTTAGGTGTTGAACAGTTAAAATGCCACCAAACGAGTTGCTATAGCAGAGGAACAGTATATGTTGTGTGCATGCTGAAAAGAAGAGCGTTATCCAATGAGGTTCCCCCAAAGATTACAAAAACCGAGGGGAGATGTGAAGCACAGGTAAGCTAAATACAACTCCAGTACAAATATACACAATGGTGTGCAGAATGTGTTTTGTATAAAGACTCAGCACCAACCCGTTCAGTACCCCGGGTGCAACACAACTGTGAGCTCATTATAGGCTTCTGCAGCTACTTCTCAGTAAAGAAAATTACCATATTTTCCTATGATTCATGTTAGCTTTGTTTCACCTATGAATCGAGTATTGGTTCACATAAGGGGCTTATGAATTAAGAAACGTGCTTGACCAAAGCCCAAGAGATGCAGGGCAAATACTTTAAATAGGCCTACTCCTCATGTCAAAAGCAGGGGGATTTGCTAAAATAATTAAAATCACCCGATTTTCCCGGAACGACCAAGCAAGACCAACCAAGCTCCGAGACTACCCAGGACCAACGAGGACCCGAAACGAACCAGGGCCACTGAGGACCCGGGACCACCCAGTACCCGGGAAGACCCAGGACAACCTAGGACCCGGGACGACCCAGGATCCGAGACCAACCAGGACCCAGGAAGTTCCAGGACCCGGGACAACCCAGGACCCGGGAGCTCCCAGGACCGGATCCCCTTGGGGATCAATGGATTAAGTTGCTCTATTCGATTCGTAAATGAGGTACCCATTGAAAGCTCTCGGTTTCTATGACTTTGTATAAGTTTTACATTTTCAACAATAAATCGAATTTCAGGCAAAAAAGGAACATTCTCTTAGGGTAAAATTGATAAACCCACGGGTTGAATGAATATTCTATTTCACAGCAAAAACTGGTGTGGATCTTAAAGCCCCACTATAGTATCTCAGCCCGGGTGAAGGGGTATGCCTTCCCCAAGGACCGTCCCCTGTCTCAGCCCGGGTGAAGGGGTCTGCCTCTCCCCAGGACCGTCCCCAGACTCACCCCGGGTAAAGGGGTATGTCTCTCACTAGTAACCCTGTCTCACCCCGCCTGTCTGTGGGAAATCCACACAGCTCACTGAAGAACACATCTACCGCAATGCCTAGAGACAAGATACCCTCAGTGGAGACTGACACACATGCAGATAACATCTAGTGAAGCTACCGGCTAGGCTCACCTACCGATAACCTCCTGGAGCTCATAGTCGTCTTTGTTGATGGACCAGGGCTGGGAGCTCAGGTCCTCCGACATGACTCAAGGTCTTCTGAGCCGCGTTGGTTGAGAAGGAAAGATGCTCGGTCCAAAAACTGGATGGGAAGATAGTTCAAAGTAATTCCAGCCAGACCGACGGCGACACTTCCCTTCCTCACGATCCTGCAGCAGCAGCGCTCCTGTCATCCCCAAGTCTGACACAAGCCGACCGCCCCGCCCACCGCATTCCTCCGGCAGGACGTGGGTTCACCCGGCGGCCATGTTGGGTGTTCCAATCTAAATACTGAATGTGGGCTCACCCGGTGGCCATGTTGGGTGTTCCTAATATCTAAATACTGAATCGGGGCTCACCCGGCGGCCATGTTGGGTGCCCTAATATATAGTACTGTACCTGGCTCACCTGGCCTACATGTTTGGTGGCCTAATATAAGCATCGAAGGTGAAAACCTTTGGACTGATCAAAACCATATCAGGTCAATTAATACATAACGGCAAATATGTAAGTCAAGACTGGAACACTCGAAAAATGTAATTCAATTAACTCGCTTGTACAACAACTGTATACTTTTAGAATGACCAGCAATACAATTGGCTGCAAGTGAAACACACCCTATATAATGCCTAAATTTCAAGCACATTAGCTTGCCACACTAATATTGGCGGGCAGTGGCTGTCAGTAAAGGGATGTGAGGTTCCAGGGTTCCAGCAACGCCTTCCACTTCCTAAGTGCCCTAAGAATAAGTCCCGCCTCCGAGGCTCTTGGTTCCATGTTTAAATGTCTATGGAAAATAACATGGGGGTTTTAATGATCGTACGTGACAAACTCTGTAGGTGGCGAAGAAGTAAAAGCTTTCAGGTTTTGAACTAGTTTTTCCATCTAGATTCCACTTGGGTTTTGGACTGTCGGTGCCGTTAAAGTAGTTAACTATTATGAAGAAGCATTATGCTAACGCGGATCTGCGCCGACTTAGGACGTCACGACTCTCCCAGTCAAGGTTGCATAGCAACGGCAATGTTTCATAGTTTGTCTTCACCGAAATGGCACCAGAGCCCGCCTACGGAGGTGGCACCAACGCTGCTCGTCCATGTGTGAAATCGTCATGTTTGATATGTAAATTCTGAAGACGTTACTGTTCTGATGAAGGTAATGCAAAATAAAGCTAATGAGAACACATGAGACATCGAATCGACTAATTCCTCTATATTATAATTAAATTCATCTGTTTTTACATCTTCATCGATTAGTATTTAGACCAATAAAATCACGCGTGAAATGACAATCACGTAAGGTTGTGAATGGTTGCGAGCAGCTCCCGCCTCCCTAACAAGTATGACGTATGGAGTCTGCGCAGATCAGAACTAGCTCCCGGTTAGCATTAATAGTAGTTAACTACTTTAACGGCCCGACAATCCAAAGCCCAATTGGAATCGAGATGTAAAAAGTGTGTAGTTCAAACATGAGCAGCTTTTACTTCTTCGCCATCTACAGAGTTTGTCACGTACGATCATTCAAAACCCCCATGTTGATTTCCTCTGAACCTCGGGGCGGGACTTATTCTTCAGAGGTCTATTGGACAATACACTTCAAGTTTTATGATTGGATGCTCAAGTGTCCGTTTGAAAACAGACCTCCCCTGCTTCCGCTCCGCAACAGGTCCAACAGGGCCTCCTCTGGCGGTGCAGTATAAAACAGGTCCAACGGCCGATCCTCTTGCGGTGCAGTGTAGAACATAGTACACAATATATGCGGAGCAATGACGACCCATGCTGGAACTTACTGGAACATAACGCTTCTGTTTTTACTGACATGATCAGATAATACTAGTCGAAAATAAAAATGTTGCAAACCGCTAGGGACAGGATATGACATTTACACCGATGCATTTGTAGTTGCCTTTTATAAAAAATTGACTAGAGTAATTAAACACATTGAAAACTGACCATAAATAGAAAACGAATATCATGATTGTAAAACATTTTGAAGAACATGAACATCCATGAAAGATCATAGCAAGCAAAAATAACCGGTAATGCAGTAGTGAAACAGGAAGTTACAGCCACAGTAACGTTTTGCTCACAGCTGATTTAGGCAATGATTAGTAATAGGAAAAGGCCTCACTTGATCAAAACGTCTGATCTCAGATCTGTTACAGCAGGACGTTTGGGGAGGGACGGCACAGAGCCACAAACCAGGTACCGCAACGCCTGGGTCTGTTTCCTCAGAACAAACTGATGATGAATGAATAAATGACGCTTTTAATACGTTTATTTCTTAGAAAGGTCAGTCTACAAGGGGTTGATTTAAAACCTTTGGACACTTTCTACCGTTTGCTAGTGCTGGCCGTCTGTTCAATCACTTAAAGATCCTCTCCTCCCGAGAGGTGATTGTTTGAAACAAATCCCAGCAGAAGCAGGTGACACATTTTCACCTAGATCACACTTTAATGTTCACCTTGATCACACTTTAATGTTCACCTAGATCAAACTTTAATGTTCGCCTAGATCACACTTTAATGTTCACCTAGATCAAACTTTAATGTTCACCTAGATCAACTTTAATGTTCACCTAACACTTTTATGTTCACCTCGATCACACTTTAATGTTCACCTAGATCACACTTTAATGTTCACTTAGATCAAACTTTAATGGTCACCTAGATCACACTTTAATGTTCACCTAGATCACACTTTAATGTTCACCTAGATCAAACTTTAATGTTCACCTAGATCAACTTTAATGTTCACCTAACACTTTAATGTTCACCTAGATCAAACTTTAATGTTCGCCTAGATCACACTTTAATGTTCACCTAGATCAACTTTAATGTTCACCTAACACTTTTATGTTCACCTCGATCACACTTTAATGTTCACCTAGATCACACTTTAATGTTCACTTAGATCAAACTTTAATGGTCACCTAGATCAAACTTTAATGTTCACCTAGATCAACTTTAATGTTCGCCTAGATCACACTTTAATGTTCACCTAGATCAACTTTAATGTTCACCTAACACTTTTATGGTCACCTCGATCACACTTTAATGTTCACCCAGATCACACTTTAATGTTCACCTAGATCAAACTTTAATGGTCACCTAGATCACACTTTAATGTTCCCCTAGATCAAACTTTAATGGTCACCTAGATCAAACTTTAATGGTCACCTAGATCACACTTTCTCTAAAGTCTACTAAAGACGACACAACATCAATGCTGTAGGGAGTCACAAGTACTAACTGTCTTTTCCTTTTGAATCTTTACACAATACGAATATTACATTATATATTATTAGTTGAATTCCCCCAAACAGTTCAGAATAAAAAAATAAAACACAATTTCATAATTAAAATGTTATAAATGGGCATTGTCAGCAAATGTAACTTTAAATCCCTGCCTTGGTGGGTATGAAAGGGGCAGGGCCCTGGCCAGGGGC
This sequence comes from Pollachius pollachius, assembly GCF_949987615.1. Classification (NCBI taxonomy): domain Eukaryota; kingdom Metazoa; phylum Chordata; class Actinopteri; order Gadiformes; family Gadidae; genus Pollachius; species Pollachius pollachius. The sequence continues at coordinate 959,770 of NC_136950.1, forward strand.
CCCCGGACCAGCCCAGGGTGACTATGAGAGGGACAGGGCCCTGGCCAGGGGCCCCCGGACCAGCCCAGGGTGACTATGAGAGGGAGAGGGGCCTGGCCAGGGGCCCCCGGACCAGCCCAGGGTGACTATGAGAGGGACAGGGCCCTGGCCAGGGGCCCCCGGACCAGCCCAGGGTGACTATGAGAGGGACAGGGCCCTGGCCAGGGGCCCCCGGACCAGCCCAGGGTGACTATGAGAGGGGCAGGGCCCTGGCCAGGGGCCCCTGGACCAGCCCAGGGTGACTATGAGAGGGGCAGGGCCCTGGCCAGGGGCCCCCGGACCAGCCCAGGGTGACTATGAGAGCGACAGGGCCCTGGCCAGGGGCCCCCGGACCAGCCCAGGGTGACTATGAGAGGGAAAGGGCCCTGGCCAGGGGCCCCCGGACCAGCCCAGGGTGACTATGAGAGGGACAGGGCCCTGGCCAGGGGCCCCCGGACCAGCCCAGGGTGACTATGAGAGGGACAGGGCCCTGGCCAGGGGCCCCCGGACCAGCCCAGGGTGACTATGAGAGGGGCAGGGCCCTGGGGGGCTATGAGAGAGAGAGGGCCCTGGGGGGCTATGAGAGAGAGAGGACCTGGGGGGCTATGAGAGAGAGAGGGGCCTGGGGGGCTATGAGAGAGAGAGGGGCCTGGGGGGCTATGAGAGAGAGAGGGGCCTGGGGGGCTATGAGAGAGAGAGGGGCCTGGGGGGCTATGAGAGAGAGAGGGGCCTGGGGGGCTATGAGAGAGAGAGGGGCCTGGGGGGCTATGAGAGAGAGAGGGGCCTGGGGGGCTATGAGAGAGAGAGGGGCCTGGGGGGCTATGAGAGAGAGAGGGGCCTGGGGGGCTATGAGAGAGAGAGGGGCCTGGGGGGCTATGAGAGAGAGAGGGGCCTGGGGGGCTATGAGAGAGAGAGGGGCCTGGGGGGCTATGAGAGAGAGAGGGGCCTGGGGGGCTATGAGAGAGAGAGGGGCCTTGGGGGCTATGAGAGAGAGAGGGCCTGGGGGGCTATGAGAGAGAGAGGGGCCTGGGGGGCTATGAGAGAGAGAGGGCCTGGGGGGCTATGAGAGAGAGAGGGCCTTGGCCAGGCGGCTCCAGAACCAACCCTGGGTGCAGGGCCGGGTGTAGTCGCAGACGGTCAGGAAGCGCAGGATGCTTGGGAAGGGCTCGCTCATGGTCTTGTAGACCACAGGGATCAGCCTCTTGCTGCGGGCCCCTGGGGGCCACAGAGAAACACATGCTACATGGTGAGACAATCACAAATAGACCAAGGATCAAATCCCTCCGTGTCAGGCTCTACAGACCTGAGTCTCACAGAGAATTGGTTTGTTGGTTGTGCTTTTCTTTGACCTACACGCCAGAGTCTGCATCCCCTGACATGTCGTACTGCATGGAATCCCTTTGACTGAAGGCACGAGTGTATGTTGCTGGACAAATGTGCTTTGTTCATGTAAAAATGAATTCAATAATTTAGCATGGATCAATCTAAAGCCATGCGAACTTATGGAAGCATATATGTAGCAAAATTCAAATGGCAATGCAATTTGCAATTCAATAAGTCATTACATTATGCAATTGACAATTCATGATGCAATTTAATAATGTCATTTGTAAATACGTTATTCAAAGTGTATTTTAATATGCAAAGTGACAATGAAATCCTCAATAAAATTTGAAAAAGTTATAAAAACATTTGTGTTTTTTAACATTTTGTGTTTTTTTAACATTTTGTCAATTTTTTTGCGTTCCTTTATTCAAATTGAAAAGCTATAGCGTCCCCGTGATTGCAATGCACTTCGCCACGCTCCGTGTGCTGCAAATTTCAAATTACATTTCAATCCGCAAAACAATTTGCAAAAGATTATGCAAAACGCTTTGCAAAAGATTTTGCTAAACGTTTTGCAAAATCAGCCAATCGCGTCTGGGCGGGAACTACGTCACTTCCTCGTCAGACCAGCTGATCATCCACGACCTAGCACTTGGCACTTTCTTTTCTATGCCTAGCATTGTGCCAGGTTTGACTGGGTTGACGTATATAGTAATAAGGTGAAAATGGCGGAAAAGATGGAGCGGAGCTGCTGCGGGAGGCCGCTGCTACTCTAGATAAGCAGCGGGATGCAGGGTCCGAAACAGCGACCAACATGCCTGCACCGGTGTGGTTACCGGATTGACTCGGCTGCCAGATCAACTCGGGGTCCTAGATGCGCAATAATGACGCACTTCCTGTAAACGCTGTCTTTAAAATGCGCATGCGCGTTTCATTCATTCCCATGTTATTCCCAAGTATTAAAGATCTCCTTTTGTTTTCTAATCTATGAATGATAATCTAATGTACAAATTATTGTTGCCTATACTTGGGTAGAAGAATCGGTTAACTCCATTTACTGAACGGGGCGATCCACTTTATTTCCAGCGCTCCCAACACAGAGTCAAAACACACCGACCCACAGGCAGACACTTCCGTTCTCCTCCTTCAGAATAAGAGTCCCTAACAGGAACTGGGTTACATATGCATTCATCAGTGCTTTTAGACGTGTTTCCAATGGCTTTGTTTGTGCGAAAGACCGGGCTGCGTTCAATGAAATCAAAACCAAAACGGATTGAGCCTTCTTTTTATGTCCATGACTGAGCCCCGTTTATAAACAACCCTTCCGGGTTTTGTCCGTTGGCTTGTGTCGATACGTCAAGTGTCGATACGTCATCTGTAAGCGCAGGACCCCGAGTCGATCTGGCAGCCGGGTCAATCTGGTACCCACACCGGATCGCACCGGAGAAGGGTGTGCAAACCGCTGCCCTCTCAATTGTCTATTGTACCCTGGTTGAGTCGTCCTTCAGTGCCATGGGGAACATCATTGATCAACATCAATGAAAATCTCCACCCTCAGTGCTGTGCAGACTGTTAAATACACTTTGCAGACCAGGAACCAGACTGGGGTGGAAATGTTCAGAAGGGATGATTTGAAGTTTGGGGAGGTAGATAGGACCAGTGCTGCTGGTAATAGGGCAGAGGTGGTGGAGAACGATAGTGTGGCCCGAAAGAGGCACATTGCCAAGCAGAGAAAACGGGCCCTCAAAAGGATGAAAAAATGAAATTAATATTATGTTGATATATTGCCAAATTTGGCCATCGGGATTTACTGTTTACCTGTCCATGTATGCTCATGTGTGGTATAGCGCCCCCATGGGGCAGCAGAAATAATGGTTATAGTGGATAGACCTTTTCACATTTAAAATGTTCTTAACTGACCAGTTTATGGGTTAATAAATGTGCCATTTTCACCATAAGAAAATGTTGTCTTTTCCCTTTATTTTCTTCATGGAGTACACCAGAATGCTTAATTTACATGTTAAAATAGCAAAATTTGGCTGGGGGGGATGCCCCCAGAACCCCCTACAACAGTTTAGTTTGTCACCTTTTTCAACCCAAATGAGTTTGCAGGTATGTTGAATAACTGGTGTAATGGCCTCTTCTTTATGGAAACAAGACAAATACCGTGGTCTATAATAACATGGACAGTCGGGTCACAAGTTGATCTGGCTGCCTCATGCTCTTAGGAAGTCTAGTTGTACTTTTTAGTACTGCAGCTGATCAAGTCTCTGTGGCTCAACGGCACAATGGAATGGAATCTCAGCTTGAAATAAGTCCCCCAATAAATGGTATGAGTTCGAATCCTGTATTTATCATAAAAAAACACATTTTCCTCCAGTCTAATTGGAGGATATTAAAATTTCCTCCAATTAGACTCCAAATACGAATGAGATGGGTATGTTTCTGACATTTTATTAAAAACAAATCAAAGAGGCATTGCAAGGACAGCTACGAGTCTTTTCCCGATGTCCAACCATGAACCTATTCTAACAGCTGCCGTAGCCACGACAACAAGCGACGCATTCAGCTGATGGTCACCAGTTAACACTCACAGGTTGAACTGAAACACCTGTTTGCGCACCCTCCGGTGTGATCCGGTGCAGGCATGTTGGTCTCTCTTTCGTACCCTGCATCCTGCTGCTCCTCTAGGCCGCAGCAGCTCCGCGACCGTCTTTTCCGCCATTTTCATGTTATTACTATCAACCCAGTCAAACCTGGCACAATGCTAGGCATAGAAAATAAAGTGCCAAGTGCTAGGTCGTGGATGATCAGCTGGTCTGACGAGGAAGTGACATAGTTCACACCCAGACCAATTAGCTGATACATTTTGCAAAACGTTTTGCAAAGTGTGTTGCAAAATTCAAAAGACATTTCAATCCGCAAAACGTTTTGCAAAATGTTTTGCAAAATCTTTTGCCAAGTGTTTTGCGGATTGAAATGTCATTTGAATTTTGCAACACACGGAGCGTGGCGAAGTGCATTGCAATCACGGGGACGCTATAGCTTTTCAATTTGAATTAAGGAACTCAAACAATTTGACAAAATGTTATTTAAATTGTAATAACTTTTGCAAATTTCATTGAGGATTTCATTGTAACTTTGCATATTAAAATACACTTTGAATAACGTGTTTACAAATGACATTATTAAATTGCATAATGAATTGTCAATTGCATAATGTAATGACTTGATGACTTGAATTGCAAATTGCAAATTGCATTGCCATTTGAATTTTGCTACATATATGCTTCCATAGAAACTAGAGCATGGAAACTCGAGCTGAGCCCGACGGGCCGGGTCGGGTTCGGAAAAATATTTAGAAATTATGCTTGGGTTCGGGTTGGGCTAAGTCACATCTGCGCGATAAGGAGTTGGTTGGCGTTGGCGTTGCTTTTGTGTTAACGTTAATTTTACTTCACTGGGGACACTGACCTTCAATCTTGGGTCATTTTGTGGAATTAACGTTATCGTGTTCATGTGGGACTATGTGAATTTCAATTGGTTATGATTCTGCGCAACAAGCGTGCGTTAACAGCGAGCACAAGAATGCTCGCTGTTAATGCGTGCTTGTTGCACTCATCTGTTGACATTTCCAAATGCATTGCAGTTGTTTAATTAATACTAAACATGAGACACGTTTACACAAACGTAAACGTGTCTTTAGTATGAGAAAAAATAGACCTTATCTCTGTCGGGCTCGGGTCAGGATCGGAAATGTATATATTGATGCCTGTCGGGCTCGGTTACTTCTCTGTGGACGCGGGCCGGGCTTGGACAGAAAAAAACTGTGTGTGCGTGCGTGTGTGTGTGGTGCTCTAAAGGCGTGCCTGTATCAAAGGGTTAAGATTAAATCATCCGCTCACCAGGACACAGGCTGAGGGCGAACTTGGTCTGGAAGTCGCAGGCGTCGCTCCTTAGGTACTCATCAGAGATCACCACCACCATCCTCTTGCACCTGAACCAAACACAAAGGTCAAACATAGAGGTCAGCCACCTGAACCAAACACTGAGGTCAGCAACTGAGGCTGCTGTCTCCACAGCGTCATGTTGGTCAAAGGGTTCCAGTGGACTCAGAGACAGGAGCAGGATGAAGGGGTCAGGCATTGTGCTCAGGGAGGCCTTCATGTAATCTGTGGACCAGTAGGTCCGGCTGGAAGTCAAACACACTCTAGAATACCCCATTCTCCATTATATAGCAATAGGGACTATACAAAAACAACACATTAATAAGGCATTGTGGCAACCCCGCGCCGGCGGACCTGGAGGAAACTCGCCAACGCTCTGAACAGCGCCCTCTCTGTCCAGACTGTTAGAGGCGGAGCTCCGGACACCCGAACCCCGACATTTCCGGGTAAGACCACGCCGGTTGCGTAGCCGGCCCGTCTACCTGGCAGCCCAAAAACCGCCATCCCGGTCCAACTCTGACGACGACGAGTCCCTCGGAAAACCTACGAGAAGGACGGGACGCCAACCACACGCCTCGTCCACAGGCTCCATTCCCCGGGGGACCCCAGACACGATGACCGCCTCCGAACAGACACCCCCACCGGAGGAGAGAGAGAGCCCAGACCTCATCGATTTCTCCGACTTCCCCCTCGCCGCTGAGGGACGTACGGACAGGGGCGGACAGTTTGCCAGCGCCCAACTGGAGGACGACGCTCTTAAACATGGCTGGGGCCCCGTGCAGGTCCACGAGGGCGTATCCAGGGACTCGGTGAGTGGCCGGCACTACCCACACTTCAGCACACGTGGGGATTACTATACAGGGTAGTGCAGAGAGGAGGAGAAGAGACGGAACAATTGGTAGTGCCAAGGGCATATGTGAGCAAAAATCAGTATATGGCCCACACTCACCTCCTGGGGGCACATCTGGGGATGGATAAAACGAGGGACAGGATCCTGAATAGGTTTTATTGACCCGGGGTGAAAAGGGACGTCGAGGACTACTGCCGAGCCTGCCCCGATTGTCAACGCACCGCCCCGAGTCCCACAGTACGGAATCCCCTCATCCCCATGCCAATGATAGAAGTCCCATTCGATAGACCAGCGCTAGATATTGTAGGGCCCCTTCCCAGGACGAGATCGAGGACTCCTTCTCGCGCCTACGACAAGCCCTATGCACCGAGCCACCGCTAATCACACCAGACTTTAATCTCCCCTTCGTGGTCCAGACCGACGCATCTGAGGTGGGACTGGGAGCTGTTCTGTCCCAGGTCCAGTCAGGAGAGGAGCACCCGGTGACCTTCATCAGCTGGAAACTCCTGGCCAGCGAGAGGGCGTACTCAACTGTAGAGAAGGAGGCGCTGGCGATCAAGTGGGCCCTGGAGAAACTCTGTTATTATCTCGACGGCCAAAGACACCAACGCCAGGGTGACGCGCTGGTTCCTGGCCTTACAAGACTACCACTTCCAGGTGGTCCATCGACCAGGACGGGCTCACGCCAATGCAGACGCCCTATCCCAGGGGGACGCCTGCCTAGGTCTTACCAGAGGAACCCCCGGCTTGCTGCTGAGGGTGGGCGGGTATGTGGCAACCCCGCGCCGGCGGACCTGGAGGGAACTCGCCAACGCCCTGAACAGCACCCTCTCTACGGACAAGTAGTCCAAGGGAGATACATCCCCTTCAACACGGCTGTAACCGCCCACCAATCAAGCAGGGACAGACAATCATGGGGATTGAGATCACCTGGGGTAAGGCGGCGTCAGAGGGGTATTAAAGGCCGAGCAAACAGCAGTCAAGCGGGGGAGACGCATAGGCGAGACAGTCCCGCGACCGACATACTATATCGCCCTAACGTGTGGAATGCGTTCCCGTAGGAATAACTGAAGGGCGCCGGGAGCAACATTCACGCCGGACACCAAGACGGGCCTGGCCGGAGAACCCTCACCTCTTTTCCCCATAGTGGAAGTAGCCTTAGTTATTTTATGATTTTCCTTATTCTCCTGAGCGGTCCAGTAATAAAACCCTCGTTTCGGTAAAGCTATGGATATATTCTACAGCCTGGACCCTGAGAGGTAAAGCTATGGATATATTCTACAGCCTGGACCCTGAGAGGTAAAGGTATGGATATATTCTACAGCCTGGACCCTGAGAGGTAAAGCTATGGATATATTCTACAGCCTGGACCCTGAAAAGTAAAGGTAAGGATATATTCTACAGCCTGAACTAGGGCTGCACGATAAATCGTTATAAAATCGCGATCTCGATTCACCCCCGTGTCGATTTAAGTTTTAAATTAATCGATTAATTTGATTCTTTTTTTTATGAGCCGAGTCCAACTGACAAATGCGACTTTCTTCTGTGAGTTTAAAACATAGGTCCATGGTTTAAAAGCACTCCCAAGCGCTCTCTCCCTTCTAGGTTCTGAGAAGGGCTTCACCCTCAGCCAATGACGAAGCGCCTTTTAGTCACGTGTTTCACTCATGGAGCAGCAGAGAGCGCAGTAGTTCGGAAAGATAGTGCGGCTGCGAGTGCGACAAGAGATAAACAGTGAAGACAAAATGGATGTTGATGATGAGGACCCAGCTACTAGTGGCGAGAATCAGCCAACCCCTCAGACACAAACGGAACTCGTTCCAAAAAAAGGCTTGCATTCGGTGGTGTGGAAGTATTTCGGCTGTAGTATTTGTATTTGTTTTCGGGAAACAACGAGGGTCAGTCTAAAGGGATTTGCAAGGCATGCTTTGCGATCGTTGCAGCACCGCAAAGTAACACCACAAATCTATACCAGCACCTCAATCGTCACCACAAAGTGCAAGATGATGAAGCTGTACAAGGCAAGAAAAAGTCTGAAAGTCGTCTAACATTAACAACACAGACATCCATTACTGACACCTTGCACAAGGCAACCCCATACCCACATAACTCCAGTAGGAGTAAGGAAATAACGGACGCAATTGCTTACCATCTAGCAAAGGATATGGTTATGGATATGGTGAAGATTAATCTTAATCTGGTGGGGGCAAAATACATCTGTATATCTACCGTTGTCTGTGTTGGTGAAGGAATACCTATGCATTCCAGCTACCAGCTCACCTTCTGAGCGGCTGTTCAGTACAGCGGGCAACATTGTGACATGCCACCGTGCATCACTAAAGCCAGAGCATGTGGACAGACTTGTGTTTCTTGCCAGGAATCTTTAGTGCCATGTTCAGGGTCACATATAGGGTCATATGAGAGGCCCATGTTCCAAAGAAAAGATTTGTGTTTTATTTAAGCTTATTTATGTTAAAGTTGGTTCAGTATACTCATTTTTGATACTGCACCTTTTTTTTGTCATGGTTCATGTGTGCAATAAAAAAATAAAATAAAAAGAAAATGTTTTTTTTTATTTGTGAGAAAAGAATCGTGACAGAAAATCGTGATATCGATTCTAAGCAAAAAAATCATGATTCACATTTTTCCCTGAATCGTGCAGCCCTAGCCTGAACCCTGACCATGTGTACCAGCGACGAGCCATAACTGGGTCTGACCTCTTTTCGATGAGCTCAGCGGTGATGGTCCACACACAGGATCCAGGCAGAACATCTCGGTCAAACACACACAGCTTCAGGTTGTACTCTGTTTGCTCCAACTGCTCGATCATCTCATGGACGAACTGGAAGTCACTCTGACAGTAGCAGATGAAGGCATCGAACATCTCTGAAAGAATCAAACAAATACAAAACTCAAATCAAACAATGGTACAGACACATCGATACCTTAACACTAGTGATCCATTCTAAGAATTGCCCTTATATACAGCTTTCAGAATTGCTCTTGTATACAGATCATTGAGTTCAAGGAACTCAATGTTTTCCATTGTGTGTCTGTTATCTAGGTCTGTATAAATCAGAATATGTTTGGTAGTTCTTTGGGGTCTTAAGTTTAAGAAATTAACAGGTTTTCTGATACATGAGTGAGGTATCTCACTATGGGACACGCCCCTCGCGCTGTCCCCCAGAAGTAATTTCACACTACGTCAGTCGTAAATGGCCAACAGACGTGATGTCTGCTTGCAGAGGAGGGACTTCCTCCTGCTACATAAATTCCCTCTCCACGTCATCTCTTCAGTCTATAGTCAAACACCTCTTCCTTGCTCCGGGCAAGGAGGGTGGTCCGGTGAGATACCTCACTCATGTATCAGAAAACCTTGGTTAATTTCTTAACCTTTAGTTTTCTTTCAACTTTCGCTCGGTATCTCACCAGGGGATATAGTAACTGCCATATTGCCAAAGAAGTACCAGTAAAAAACACCTGTCCAACAGGCATGTTTACTGATCCAACGCTCAAGGCTGTGTGAGACAGATTAGGCGCAGTAACATCCAATCTGTAGAATCTAGTAAAAGTGTGAGGCGTTACCCGGCAGGCAGCCGCACATATCTCTTCCCCTGAGACCCCCTGAAACAGCACCCAGGATGCGGCCATGCCGTGAGTTGAATGTGCGCGCAGGCCAGTAGCACGCTGGCCAAATGCGCACAGGCAAGAAGCGCACCGGCCAAATGCGCGCAGGCCAATAGGGGGTAGCAAACTCTCGCTATTATAAGCCATGGCTATACCCTCCACGATCCAGTGTGACAAATGCTGCTTTGAGAGAGGCTTTCCCAAGTGTGACGTAGCACACGATACAAACAGCTGCTCTGATTTCCTGAATCCAGCTGTCCTATCCACATAGACGTGGAAAGCCCATAGGTGCATTCAGCCGCTCCTGCTCCTGGGAGGAGAAAGGAGGAGAATGGAAAGACAACAGCTCAATAGAGCGGTATGATAACGCTGAATCAAATACCTTGGGAACAAATGCAGGTTTCAGCTTAAATAAACCTTTGAGTTCCCCCATAAAAACTGCATACATGCCGGATTTACCGACAGTGCATGGGTATCACTCACAAGTTTAGCCGAGGCCAACGCGAGCAACAAAGGCTTCTTAAACGAGAGCGTCTTAGCTCTACCTGTTGTAAGGGCTCAAATGGTGGGCGTGACAGCGCATCAAGATAGCAGCACGATAGCAGCCTCTGTGCATTTCACAGACACCCGTAGACTTAACGAAAGGACGAACGGGAGAACCAAATACTTGTACGTTATGCCCTGGAAGGCAACCTGAGATATTTTCTGTGAGGGGGATGAATGGGGATATGGAAATAAGAGTTTGTTAAATCTAGTTTAGTTTGACTTTATTGTCCCAAAAAGGGAAACTTGCAGTCAGGTACACATAAAAAACACAATATACACAAGTACACACGACAAAGAGATAGACACGGGCCGTGTCTAGTCATTAGATTCAAATTCATTTACAGGTATGTGCAAAGAATTGTGCAAATTGAGCAAACGAATTGCGCTAGGGATAAAAGAGTTCTTTGTCCTATTGGACTTAGAAAGAGGGACTCTTAGTCGCCGGCCTGAGGGAAGGGCCTCAAATGAACAATGAAGGGGGTGATTTTTACAGTCCAATATAGCCATTGCTTTCTGAGTAACCTGCTTCTCATAAATGTTCAGCAAGAATACTTGTGGACAGCCAATCATCTTCCCAGTCACCTTCACAATATGGCTTAGGTTGTTTTTGTCCCTAAGGCTGATGCCCCCAAACCAGGCAATAAAAGAAAAAGTGAGAACAGATTCTATAAAATTTATAAAATAGATTTATAAAAGAAAGACAACATAACCTTATCGACATTGAAGGAGTTAAGCTTCCGAAGGAAGTACAATCGTTGTTGCCGATTCTTGCAAATAGTATCAGCATTAACGTCAAATTTGAGTTTATTGTCTATCATTGTTCCCAGATATTTATACTGGTCAACCATCTCTATGGAGTTTCCATTTATGTATGTAGGTGGTGGAGAACAGGATTGGTTTCTTCTAAAATCAATGGCCATATTTTTTGTCTTTTTGATGTTAAGCTGAAGAAAAGACTTGTCACACCAACAGACAAACTCATCAACCACTGGCCCATGCTGAGATTCATGTTTATGCAGTAAACTAACAATAACTGTGTCATCAGCAAATTTCAGGATGTGTCAATTAAAATGCTGACTTCTACAGTCATTAGTGTAGAGGATATACAGTAGAGGGGAAAGTACACAACCCTGGGGAGAGCCAGTGGAACGCCTTTCCGAGAGACAACCATTTACCTTTACTCATTGTGTTCTGTTAGTTAAGAAATCCATAATCCAACTCACAAGATTACTATCAAGATTAAATTCTAATAATAGTTTACTGACTAAAACATGTGGCTGGATAGTATTAAAAGCAGAAAAAAAATCTAAAAACAAAAGCCTGGCGTGTGTGCCCGGACCATCTAGATGACTCTACAGGAGATTTAGTAGTGTCATCTGGGAATCCTCCACCCCTCTTCTAGCCCTGTATGCAAATTGCCTTGGGTCCAGGGCCTCACCCACCCTGAACAAAAGACACTTCACAATAATTTCAAATGACTTCATGACCAGTGAGGTCAGTGCCACTGGTCTGAAGTCATTTAAACTCTTTGTAGTGTTGCTCTTTGCAACTGGAACAATAATGGACTGCTTCCATGCCTTTGGGACCCTTCTCTGTTCCAAGGACATCTCAAAAATATCAGTGAACACACCGCAGAGCTGTTCTGAACAGCACTTTAACAATCTCCCAGTAATACCACCTGGACCCAGACTTTTATTGACCTTATTTCTCTTAAATACTGACCTAACATCTTCTTGTGTAATTGAGAATGGTGTGGACTTTACCAGAGCTTGCTCCTCAGTTAATTTCTTATGTTCATCTGAAAAGTCATGAATATCAAAACGTGAAAAAAAAGGGTTCAATGCTTCAGATAAATCGCTATCACTCTTATACATTGGGATATCTATGCTTGTGAACCAGTCTCCTGGGCGCACGAAGCATATAAGAGCGGCGTGTGTCAGCATTCTGAAACGGTACAGTGTCATGTATCTGTTCAGAGTGCGTAAATCCAATATTGGCCGCAGGCTCCCTCCTTTCTTTGGGAGTAGAAAGTAACTTCAGTAAAACCGCTTTGGTTTTGCCCTGACGGCACTATCTGAATTGCCTTTTAGTTTTTTCGGATTGGATTGGAGCCTGTAGCCGGCGGTTACAGTTTTTATAACCGAATCTTATGCAGCGCATGCACGCCACTGTTGAGCCCGGCCAGACAGAGGCCCCGGCTTCGCTGGTTTCGCCTTTCTTGCCGGGGGCATGGTGGGGTGTGCACCAGCGCTCATGCCCTCCAGGCACCGTTTTATTACAATCTGTTCCTTTTTAATGTTTTATGATTTTTTTATGGTTTTCACATGAATCTCTCACCGTCGTGGCCATTGCATTGTAGCCCTTATCCCTCAGTGACGACTGGAAGCAGTCAGCTTTGGACGGCAGTGTTGGGCTCGCCTAAGTCATGGCAGACTTCTTCGTGGGGTGGAGGTGTGACACCAGCAGTGATTCAACCAGAGGCCGGTGGAAGAACCCTTGTCCTCAATACCGGCCCAATCCTACACCGATCCACCCTGGACAGGGATCTTGGCTGATAGTGGCTTGCTCCAAGTCCAGGTCGCTTCATATAGCCACACTGACAGCCGGGTTCGGGGAGCTGGCACACACGCCACCTACCACCATAGGCGACGCGGTGCGGGGAGGGAAATAATCATCCTCCTCGTCCTCATCAGAGCCGAGGCTAATGGATTCCTCTCCCGACTCGGAGTAACCGCCCTAAGCTTCGTCAGGCTCTGCCAGCAGGCTAGCGTCGATAGATTCGGGTTGAGTCAACTCCAGCGGTGAGGTCCACCTCCGACCCCCAGCTGGTGCCCGGTGGGCCGGCGAGCCCCCGGTAACCTCCCGCTAGCTCTGGTAGTGGTGGGTCGGTAACCCCCATTACGGGATCTTCTGCGAAAAACTTTGCCTGTTTGTTCAGTCTGCGTTTGCAGGTTTAATGTGAAAACCGCCCGCCATGCTCGCAGGTAGCCGGGAAAGCAAGGGCAGCCTCGGCGTGTTCCAGCCCGAGGCAGCGAATGCAAGCGGAGTGGCTAGCCATTTCCGACATCTTGTTCCCGCACACGCAGGACTTTGTCGGCTTCCCCGAGCCCTCGGTTAGGGTAGGTTCAGAATCTGACACATGTTCTCCGCTCTCCTCTTATGAACAGCCGCTGTTTAGTGACAGGCCATCTTAATCAAGTGGATTGCAGCTAATATGGGTACTAGCAGCTGCTGTATGGTGACAGTCTAGCTTTAGCCTCTCAGGTTTGATGTAGTGATGTAGGCTAGCGTTCGGTGACCGAGGGGTTAGCTCGCTCTGAGAACAGTCTGCCAGGCCGTCTGCCTAATGAGTAAGTCCCGTCACCATGGCGACGGGACTGACTTAGTAGGAGCAGGGTTCATACAGAGATTCTTAATATGATTTTACTACCTTTTAATACCTTTTTTAATACCTTCACCATATTTTTTAATACCAGCACAACTTCCAGAGGTGTCTTGCTTCGCCCTGAAGGGTATTATTTTAAATAATGACCGGTGACGTTCTATACATTATTACATGGCTCCTTGCCAAAACAGCGGAGAAATAGTCTGCCGAAGACGTTGACGTCGCTTAGAAATTGGACACGCTGGGGTTGATAAGTTACCGGACTACTTACGGAGTGACAAGAAAGACGTGAATCAGGCAAAGAATCCACTTTCCTTGACAGCGGTCAAGTTCGGTATGCATAAAAGTACCGACTGACCAATTGCGAACTACTGCAGCTGCTGATGTCATCTCTCTAAGTTATAAAGGTAGCCGCACCCACCCCAAACCAATCGGAATAAGTGTATGTATGTCGATTATAGCGGACTACACCACCTCTTCTATTCCGCATGAAATTATATTCCGATCAGAGAATTGTATTACGATTGAGCCGTATATATGATCATTTTTTATTCCGATTGAGCTGTTCTTCTACTTCTAATCGGATCAGAAGTGTCCATGTAAACACGGCTGTCTACCGGTCACACCAGTCTCACGGTAACGTCAAAATACATACCGTAGTACAAATTCACACCAGTGTACTTTCTATAGAGGGATAATCAGTCTACGTCACTCCCCGGTCTACGAGCATGCCATATGCAGAAAGAGACGAGGGCGACAAGAGCCGCAATCATGTCTTGTTGTGCGGTTGGTTGCACAAACCGTTTTATTAAGACTGATTATCCCATTCATTCTACTTCTTGCTTGCCAACATAATAAAACAATTCAAATACTTTAATAATTATGCTTTTTCTTATTTGTATTGCATGCTTATTAAATGTATACTCTGTTTGAGGTCATCTCCCTCTAAAAGTAGTCCCCTTTAATAAGCGGTTGAGTTGTAAAAAAAAGCCAGGGGGGGATGGTGGATTTTAACTTTTAGGGACAGATAATTTGTGCTGATAACAGCACATATGGTGGGAGACCAACGGTGTGATAATTATTATTAGTAGTAGTAGTAGTATTATTATATTATTATATTTTTTTGGGGTAAAATAAGAGCGATGACTACTGTCATCGCTCTTATTTTATCCCCAAAAACACAGCTCATCGGACACACGATTCGAGGCATAGAATAGAATAGAAAGCTTTATTGTCATTATACAAAGTACAACGAAATGCAATGAGCAGCTCCTTAAAAGTGCATAGATAGTTATCAAATCTATAATATATAATAATATACAAAAGCAATATATAATAAAAATAAATAAAAATTTAAATACACAGTAAAACTTAAATACACAGTAAAGACCACAAACAGACAACAAACATCAGTGCAGATCTGAGTTCAGTATGGTGACAGCTTTGGGAAAGAAGCTGTTCCTGAGTCTATTTGATCTGGCATATGACTTGAAGCGCCTGGCAGAAGGCACCAGGTTGAAGAGATGGTAGCCGGGGTGGGTGGTGTCCTTCAGGATGCCTCTGGCCCTGCTGAGACAGCGGGAGCCGTAGATGGTGCTTAAGGATGGCAGAGGGCAGCCAATGATTTTTTGCGCAGCGTTTGCCACCCTCTGCAGTCTCTTCCTGTCGGCCTCCGTGCAGCTGGAGTGCCACACTGTCACAGCGCAGGTCAGCAGGCTCTCGATGGTGGAGCGGTAGAAGGTCACCAGCAGCTGTGTGTTAAGATGCTCCCTCCTGAGCACTCTCAGAGAGTGTAGCCGCTGCTGGGCCTTCTTGACCAGCGCCGAGGTGTTGACCGACCAGGAGAGATCAGCAGAGATGTGGACTCCGAGGAATTTGAAGGACTGCACTCGCTCCACACCGTTGATGTACAGGGGGGCAGGGGCGGCTCTGTTCCGTCGGAAGTCCAGGATGAGTTCCTTGGTCTTGGTGATGTTCAGTGCCAGGTTGTTAGATACACACCACTCACCAAGTTTCAGGACCTCATCTCTGTAGGCTGCCTCGTTTCCCCCTGTTATAAGGCCCACCACCGTTGTGTCATCAGCGAATTTGACAATGATGTTCTCTGGGTGGGTGGGACTGCAGTCAGATGTGTAGAGGGGTAGAGTAGTGGGCTCAGCACACAGCTCTGGGGAGAGCCAGTGCTGAGAGTGCGGGAGGAGGAGAGGTGAGGACCCAGTTTCACCTGCTGGGGTCGGTTGACCAGAAAGTCTTTTATCCAGCAGCAGGTGGGTGGTGGGAGCCCCAGGTTGATTAACTTGGGGATCAGAATGTATGGTATTATAGTGTTAAAAGCTGAGCTGAAGTCAATGAAGAGCATCCTGACGTAGCTCCCCCTTTTCTCCAGGTGACTCAGTGCTGAGTGGAGAGCGATGGCTATTGTGTCGTCCGTGGATCTGTTAGTCCGGTATGCAAACTGTTGTGTGTCCAGGGTGGGAGGGAGACAGGCTTTGATGTGTCTCAAAACCAGTTTCTCAAAGCACTTGGTGATGACTGGGGTGAGTGCTATGGGGCGGAAGTCATTGAGGCTGGTAGTGGGTGACTTTTTAGGGATTGGGATGATTGTGGCAGATTTCAAGCAGGATGGGATAACGGCTTGTTCCAGAGACTGGTTGAAAATGTCAGTGAAGACCTGTGATAGCTGGTTGGCACATGCCTTGAGCACCTTCCCTGGTACTCCATCTGGGCCTGCAGCCTTCCTGGGGTTAACTGCGCTGAGCACCCGCCTCACGTCCTGTACCTCAAGAGTGAGTGGGGGGGGTGGTGGAGGTTGATGGGGGTTGTAGTGGTGGTTGGAGTGATGTGGCTGAGTGCTGTGTTTCAGACTCAAAGCGGGCAAAGAAGCTGTTCAGCTCCTCTGCCAATGCCGCATCTGAGTCCCCGGGTGACAGCACAGCCTCTGTAATTGGTGATGGTCTGTATGCTCTGCCACACCTGCCGGGGCTTGTTGAGCTGTTCCTCTATCCTCCTCTTGTATTCTACTTTGGCCCACCTAATGCCTCTCCTCAGGTCGGCGCGAGCGGCGCTGTACAAGGCTCTGTCACCTGATCTGAAGGATGAGCCACGGGCCCGGAGGAGCGTGCGGACCTGGCTTGTCATCCATGGTTTCTGGTTTGGGAACACCCGGATGCACTTTTCCACAGTGACATTCCCAATGCAGTACTTGATGTAAGACAGTACTGTGTCTACGAATGTAGCCAGGTCTTCATGATAGAAGGCTCCCCACTGTGTTTGTTCAAAGCAGTCCTGCAGCCGGGGGAGGGCATCCTCAGGCCAGGTGGTAATGGTCTTCTTTGTGGGCTTTGTTTGTCGACAGAGGGGGGTGTATGCGGGGGTGAGGAGCAGGGAGAGGTGGTCTGACCGGCCCAGGTGGGGGAGGGGTACGGCTCTGTATGCACGCTTGATGTTTGAATACACATGATCCAGAGTGTTTTCCCCTCTTGTTGGGCATTTTACAAATTGATAGAATTTTGGTAGAACAGTCTTGAGATTTGCTTTATTGAAGTCCCCTGCAATAATGTGGGCGCCATTGGGGTGGGCGCGCTGGTGGTTAATGATGGCATTATGCAGCAGAGAGAGAGCCGTGTTTACATTAGCGTCCGGTGGTATGTAGACTGCAGTGACGACAACAGCAGCTAGTTCTCTAGGTAGAAAGAAGGGTCTGCATCTCACCGACATGAACTCCAGGTCAGGAGAACAGTGTCTGTCCAAAATAGTGCTGTTGTTACACCAACCTTCATTCACGTAGATGCAGAGCCCTCCTCCTCTGCTCTTTCCGGAGTCACTGTTCCTATCCCATCTGTGTAGCGTGCGGCCTGCCAGCTGCAACGTCGCATCAGGGATTTGTGTATGCAGCCATGTCTCTGTGATGATGAGCACGCAGCAGTCGCGGACATAGCGATTTCCAGCCAGCTGTATTTCCAAATCGTCCGTTTTGTTTACCAGGGATCTAACGTTTGTAAGGTAGAGGCTCGGCAGTGGAGGTTTGAGAGGCTGTTTCCTAAGCCTGGCCAGTAGCCCAGCCCTGCAGCCCCGACTTTGTTTTCTCTCGCGTCGCCGTCTGTGTCGCCTGCCAGACCCGATAACAATCCACGGAGATCCCGCTGGTCTCGCTATCTCGTCAGGAATGTTATGAGTGCGATGAAAGTCACTGGAGATGGTCATCTTCCGCTGGAAACCGATATCCAGTAAGTCCAGACGACTGTAGTGAAAGTAAACGCTGTGTGCGCCGCCATGGCAACCAATTTGCAACCGATTTACCGGAAAAACCGAAAAGATAAATGTGATAACTTGATAAATTGACGGGCGCTTGTAAAGGTTTGCTTTACAAACCGATATTCAGTAAGTCTAAACAACTGTAGTGTTCACTAGAGAAAGCCGCCGTCTCCAAGGACAATGCTTCACATCAGCATGCATCACTTTTAAGGATTTTAAAAACTGATTCTTATTATTTTTTTCAAAAATGCATTCGGCAGAGAAGGGAGACTAGTGTTGCTCACGGGTTGGAATGAATGGGAGAAAAGGGGACAGAGTTGTCTGCGGAAGCGATGTCTGAGATGCAGAGACAGCTTCACGCTACCAGTGTCTGTCTCGTACGGTGTGGAAGGAGAGCTCGTGAAGGCACTATTGCATGCTATTGCGAAAGCACGCATGCTGCGCGGCTGTGTACTTGCGCAATAGCATGCTGCCCGAGAATGCAGTATCGCTGTCAAATCTGTCCCTGGGAAAGTAACGTTGCGCCGAATTGAAAAAGGAAACCACTATAATGAAATAGCGGTAATATTTCCACATTAATTGATAGAATAACAGGGGATGGGAAGGGGGGATGGCTGTTTCAGAAGGCGGATGATTTTGATCAATTTAATTCCAAAGGGGGGTGCCATCCCCCCTCACCTCGAGTGCTGCCTTTAATTGACACCTCGAAGGGCATTATCCCGCTTATACCACGGTCACTGGCCAAAGAAAAGAAATTAAGATCATTCATTTATATTTTCATGCGTTTTACAATCCAAATATAAAGTTTTTCACATAAATAGGACGGACCTTAGCTACAACTTGGCAACGGGAGGTGTTCTAGTCCGCTGAGCTATGAGCCAGAGAGCTAAAGTTATGGATTGTACATATTTATAATTTGAAATTCGTCCCAGCCTTTATACAACAGATACTATAGGGTCTATAGCATATAACCGCGTTTTCTGATTACAGTTTAATGTTACAGTAAGCTGACAACATTGCTAATTAACACCGCAACTGCAAATTAACCACACAGAGATAACCATGGCAACCGGTCAAACAAATGTTCTTTTCGGATCATTCTGCGCGCGCATCCGCCGTGTTGATAAACAAATAATCCCACTATATGTTTATATATGTTTATACCGTACAAGTCTTTAAATATCGATTCCTCCAGCCAGAGGTCCGAACATTTGCATTTCCCCATTATTGTCTTTCAATTGACTAACAGAAGCGAACTCGCGAAGTGGTTTGGCAGCAAGCCAGCCGGGTATATCCAGTTTGTTTAAGCGCACGCACCACGTGACATCATTGATATCACTCAGGTCCCACTTGCAACATAAAAATAAATCCAAGTTTAAGTAATTTTGGGAGATAGGCCTGCACGTAAATTACACAAATTGAAAAACTCATAGGCCTTGTTGGAAATGTAATACCTCGTCAGATGACGTTTATTACTTTTTAATACTTTTTAATTGCCTTAATTTGGGCTACTTTCATTTACTACCTTTTAATACCTTAAACAACCCCGTGGAAACCCTGAGGAGGGAGTCTCTCCTCTGCAAGCAGACGTCACGTCTGTTGGCCAGTCACGACTGGCGTAGTGTAAAATTGCTTCTGGGGGACAGCGCGAGGGGGGTGTCCCATAGTGAGATACCGAGCGAATGTTGAAAGAAAACCATAAACATAGGATGATGACGTCCCCTGGTAACTGGGATTACAACTCCATGTTGAGATCACGAACACTTCAGCAATGGCAGGACAGGCGACATCATAGTGTGTGTGTGTGTGTGTGTGTGTGTGTGTGTGTGTGTGTGTGTGTGTGTGTGTGTGTGTGTGTGTGTGTGTGTGTGTGTGTGTTCCATTATCAAGGTAACACGAACAACCTGCTTCAAAAACTGGCAAAATAAGGAACAAAAACAACCGATCAGAGAACGGGCATCAAAGAAAAGTTGAAACTAGATCATAAGATGAGATCTGAGAGAAAGAGGATAAGAGGATCTGAGAGAATAAGGAATAACTTCGAAAAGAATCACTAGCAGTAACGCATTGTTGTGTAGTTTCCTAAAGTCTGTGGGCCAGTATTGAGTGAAAATCTGCACCTGTTCTGTGGCTTATGTTCATTTTAGAATGATCCATACTCTTCGAAGTCAGGCAGCAACAGTTAAATGAAAATGTGAACTAATGGCCCGTTTTCGTGTGAACTAAATATTCAAGAGTAGTCTTACATACCACTGTTTGTGACATAGGGGGGCATAAATGTAATATAAATGAGAGTATACCTCATTACACCACTGTGCACAATCAATCAGAGCATGCATCGTTATGACATGAAAATAGTATTCACATGGGTCGTTCTATGAGGCGATGTGGTTGACCGACCGTCTCCCATGGTGATGTGGCGGTCGTCGGTCCGCGGGGCGCAGCTGTCCACTTCCGGGACCTGCACCGGGGGCTCACTCTTCTTCTGCAAGTACTTCTTCACATCCACATCTGTTCAAGGTTTAAGTCATGCATATGAACGCGCACAATTGTTTTTGTTTAAACACCTTAAGCTCCCCATCAGTAATATGCATCTGTACCATGTCATGTATAGCATTTAACAAACACAACCAACCTATAAAAGGCCGGATATCTTCAACGATGTCTCTTCTCTCCGAGGATTCCAATATGTCCAGTAACTTCCCGACCGTTGCGTTTATGCTGCGGGCTTGCCACGCCTCCAGGGTCATCTGCATGGGGTCCTTTGAAGTCTCAAAGTTCTTAATCTCCAGGTACTCGAAGTCCATGCTCTCCGCCACGGTGGTCCAGTCGGCAGCCACGGTGCACCGCGGGTTGAGATACAAACTCAGCCGCCTCCGGACGTTCACGTTTAGGGCAACCAGAGGGACCTGTCGCAGGTCCACCTCGGGGTCCTCGCACAGCTTGGTGGCGCACATCGTAAAGAGGTAATCTATTACGTTTGTATTGAAGACGACACTTTCAAGAGACAACGTATAACGCTATGTTGTAGAATAACTTTTGGCAGCCATGGTCGGAGCTTCTAGAGAATGAGGAAATGATGCGACCTCAGAGAGGGAGGAGCAGAGATCGAGTACTTTCACAATGCCTCCTTCAAAAATATACTGTTATGAATAATACTATGAATAAATTGAAATCTTTCAATCCCATTGTTCTTTTGTTTTGGTTGTGATTATGAAATCTTATTCGGACGGACTAGAACCGAGAAGGACCTGGGGGGCTTAGATGGGCCATTAATAATACTTAAATATATATATATATATATATATATATATATATATACGTACACACTTACGGTGCTTTCATGGGGCAGCCGACTGGCTATATTCTAGTTCTTAATCTAGTTCATTTTTATTAAAAGGTGCATTCTGTAGTTTGGCGGCATCTAGTGGAACGGACTTGGCAGATATTAAATACAATATTCATAACAAAAAAAGTACGCATTTAAAAAGGAAACATAACCGTCATGTGACTTGTTAACTATGAACTATAGTTTTACAGAATAGATATATTAATGAACTTCCCCCTTAGTTACTTGGCTCCTCGTTGCTGTTGTAGACATCATTCTGGAAGAGGGCCATAATCAAAACACCAATAGCAATTACAAAAAAGAAAACTTCTTTATTTGCACATTTTTGTAACGTTTCATTTCTGCAACAAATATTTATACACAGACGTTCAGTAGACAGCATACAAGAAAGAAACGAGAAACGGCTGAACACACCGAGAGCTTTCCATAGAAAAGTGTCAAAACCACAATGTGGTTTTACCTTCTCAGTCTCACAGAAAGTGTAATGTGACGGCGGACCAGAGCACATCTTAGAAACACTTTGAACGAGAAACAAAGATTGACAACCTCAACACAATTCAAGCATTAAAATATAAAGACATGAGCACATTTCCCCCGATCAACAGCAGTGAAATAAAATAACCACACAGAACTACAGACAGGCCCCTGGTGTCGGCCCAGCGTAGAGGAAACCAGGTTTCACTTCTGCAATCAGGCAGGAGCTTTGTTACATCGATCCTTGTTCTTTTCAGAAGTTTTTGCTTTTAGAGAAATAGAAATCGATGCCTCTGTCTTTATGTTGCTTGGGCATGTGAGAGGGCCCCTTCTTTCCTCTTGCTGAAGGACCTGAGTCACTCTGAAAAAGACAATAAAGGACATGTTTCAACTGGTGAGCGGCCAACTTCCCTCCTGAAAAGGGACACTAGAGAAGTGGCCATTGTCTCATGACTCAATATATGCCCTCCCTCCGAGCTCACTTCCACTCACCTGGTGCCCGCCGGCCTTCCTGCCCGTGTGTCTGCTCCACTCCGGGGCCATGACCACGGGGTGGGGGTAGCTGGTCCCCAGTGTCACCTGGGCGTGGTTCAGGGCCGGGGGCCCCAGGGCCCATGGGGCGTGCACCTCCCCTCCCCCAAGGCCCTGCAGCTCAGGAACCCACCGTCGCACATAGTCCCCCTGACACACACACACACACACACACACACACACACACACACACACACCTTCAAGATCTTAAGTAGAAAGATACATGAATGAAGTACATGAAAGCCAACGTGTTTCTTTTGAATAATAGAACCAGACAATGAATATTGTATTTCTTATATGAGAGGAGGGAAGGAGGGGATGATCCCTGTTCTGTGTTCCCATTCAGAGTTCCTTCTTTCCATCTGGGCCGCTTCAAGGGGTCCTCATCCTCTCCCTCTGTGGGCCCCTGGAGGGGTCCTCATCCTCTGTGGGGGCCCCTGAACCCCGTTTAAAGGTCCAATGGCATGCTACTTTATGGATGCTTTAATATAGTTATTAGTGGGCCCCCAAAACCGTTTTTAAAGACGTTCCCGAAATTGTGGTGCAGAATTACAGTCAATTACAGCCACTACGAGCCAGTCGCACATTGAGCCTTCCCCAAATGCGCCGTTTTGGTGTCTGTCGCTTTAATGCAAATGAGGAGGAGAGAGGTGGGTCAAGGAGGAGGGTGGGGGTGTGGCCCTGAGCAGCTTGCGGCCACGGTACCATGTTCGATGTCGTTCTGCCATTGCATTAAAAATTCTGTAACTAGCCTGGGCCAAGTTTCCTGAAAGCATTGTTAGCCTAAGTGGATTGTGAAGTGCGTCGTACGAGCATCGTACAGTTTTCACACCGTTTCCCGAAAGCATCGTTGGTAACGAACGTCGTGAAAACGCTCATAGCTAACAAGGAGTCCAGGGGTAGGATGGGTTAGGATGGGTAGGATGCTAAGAGCATCGTTAGCCTACTATAGGCTCAGTGGCGTCACCAGCGGACATTCCGTGTATTGGATGCGTTTTATTAAAACACATCCAATACCACTGAATGCCCAGCTTGAGCAATTTCGCAACCAAAAACAGTGGATACCGCCGATATATTACTCATAGACTACTGTTAGATTCAAACAGCAAAGATAGAGACATGTTAGAAGTCAACAACATAATTTATTGCAGCAATTTAAAATTCCAAAAATACATGCGCAACCGAAATGTACCGATGAAACGCCACGTCACAAGGCATATAATAAAATCAAATGATTCCATTGCTCTTGTGTGGGAGGTCGCTTTCAAGCTGCACTTGCTGTCTCCCTCTGATTTTAATTCAACTATTGTGGTTAAAATGTCCTCATATTGATCAATGACAGAAGACAGAGGCTACTAGACATGCATCATGCTGAGACCAGCGGGTGTCGGAGAATTTCTGCAGGAGTTTTTTGTTGCGATTGTTTGCATTAAGCACTGTAGGCGCTTCGGTGAGGCTGTGATGAAGTTCACTATTTATTGGACCGTGTCTAGACAGTAACGAACATCCCTGACCATAGTTAACCGCGTTTGTAGTCTACACTCAGACGTGAACTCATTATTGCTTGCGGGTGTCTTCATTCATAAAAAAATTAAAACATTTGGGAGTATGCAATAATACAAATTATTCTGAAGAGGTCAGAGACTCGTGCGCAGTGCCCCGCCGTTACGAACGGGGGACTTGACCTCCTCGGTTTTACACAGGAAACTTGAGATAAGAAGGTGAAATCGCCGGGCGTGCCAAGCTGCGACCGAACCGGCTTGGCAGTGTAAAAAGACCTACAGCCAGGGTTCGAGTTAGGTGGGAGCTGAGCTCCCATAGAGAGAGGTCTGGCTCCCATGAAAGCAGCAAACTCAAATATCTGTGGGGGTCTCTGAAAATACAGCAGCATAATATTGTAATTACAAATAATGCTATTTACCCTTCCACATTTAGAGTAATATTGACGTTAAGTAAGGGATAACAGAACGCCGGTCGTTATCGGGAAAATAACCCCAGACAGGGCGAACCGGACACTGACACCAACGGAGGTGTCTTGCTTCGACCTGAAGGGGCTCATTTTCGATAATGAGCGGCTACTTGCCAAACGAAAAAAAAACTTCACAAGGTGTCTTTTTACAATTTATTTGTTACCATTCGTAGTGTTGATCAGCAGAGAAATATTCTGCCAAAGACGTTGATGTCGCTTAGCAATCGAAGACGCTGGCGTTGTTGTAAAGGGCCCATGCAAGTGAATGTAGCATTCCACGGCATTGAGAAGAGCCGTGTCATAATAGCCCATATTTACATCCTATATCCCCCCCCGTCAACAACTTTAAGAGACCCCCACAGAGATGGAATCATAACTCGAACCCTGCCTATAGCCTACTTCATCCTGCCCAACAATATGGGCAGGATCTAGACCAAGCTCTCCTAATCGGGTCAGCAATAGCCGTGTGTCAATGCCTAGCCTCTGTGTTTGAATGATAATGAATGAATGGAACGTTGCATTTTTAATGTCTACAAATATTCTAGGCTAGAGTGTGCGTGCCAATCAATGAAACCTTATGCGGAATCAGATAAAGTCGGCTCTCTGCTGCGCAAAGTTTGTTTCAGAAATCAGCAGATTAAGATAAATGTAGTTGTCACACAAGCTATTTTGGATTTTTGTAATTGAATTATTTCAGGGGGGGAAATGCCGTGAAAAAATGTATGCACAGTGCGTATTAGGCCTAGGCCTAATCAATTGTGTTTTAATATGTTTAGCATTCATATTATTGCAGTCTATTCTTTTCGTAGGCTGCTCTGCTGTTGGACTTGATGAGGAGATATTTTAACCCTTTTTAACCCCATTTTCCTGCGACATTCCTGCGTCTCCCCCTGCGTCATAGCCCGTTGCAGCACTGTGTCAGTGGACAGGTACAATCCTACGAACGTCGTGAGTGCAGTGAACGCGCGTTCATGTTAAGAGGAGTTTCGGGAAACGCTCCAAAGAAATTCACGATGGTTCGCAAGATCCATCGTGAGAATGATCGTACGAGCGAAGATCCATCATTATCGGGAAACGAGGGCCTGTTCTGTTATTAAACAGCACTAGCTCAATTTCTGTGGGTGGTTACGAACCAACCAAGTGGGCAGGTCCATGAATAATAATTTGACAACGCTAGGTAGCAGTGTCACCTTATCCAGATTGGCTAATTTTTTCTGCCTTTTTCCATTCATTGGCTATTGCATACATCAGACAAACTGCATAGATTTCAAACTTACCACAGGTCACAAACTTATTCTGACCTATGTTATTTAACAAACAATAGGAAAAATGTGATTTTAATGGCATGGGATCTTTAGAGTAACGTGATAAAGGCTTTACACATGAAGTACTCAGTAAATTGACAAGCCTGCATATTATAATGGATATAACACTGCATTTATCTTGAGAGCACTATACACCCCCTCACCTCACTAAACAACCCCAGACTATACCTCCCCAGATGCTCTTTACTGCAGGCCTTGTGTCTTTGGGGATCACGGACCCGTCACTACTTACGTCAGCGTCATAGTCCAGCCCCTGCTTGATCATGTTGAACTTCCTGTTCTCTCTGGGATCGTTGCCCAGGCCTGCACTGTACAGCCAGTTGCCATAGTTACTGCACACATCGTGATCCACCTGTGGCAGAGCAAAGCCATTGAACTCTGGATTGGTGGCTTGAGGCCAACATCATCAGGAATCTTCATCCATTTGTTCATGCTTTATATTTTGATATATGGTGAAGTAAAATATATTTATTATTACATTTAAATCCATAAACTACTTACAAGTAGATATTCAAACCATTCAGCGCCCATCCTCCAGTCCAGGCCAAGGTCCTTGGTGAGGAAGCTGGCCACGTTCTGGCGGCCCCTGTTGGACATGAAGCCCGTCATGGCCATCTCCCTCATGTTGGCGTCCACAAAGGGTATGCCCGTCTGGCCCTCTGGGAACAGGAACTCACAGTAAAACACAATCTAATACATCATATAATACATCAATGCAGTTCTATGTAGATATTACTATATATATCCTAACACACTCATGATTTACTCATACATCTGTTCACACAGAAACATTGAGGTAAATAATAAAAGGTAAAACATCTTCAGAAACCTTTCCATGCATTGTAAAGCGTCATATCCTTCTTCCACGGAACAGACTTGTCTTGGAGTCCTGGACAGAAAACACGGTAAGATTCTATTCACGTATCATTTACAGAAATATGAGGAGGAATGAACTCAGTTTACCTTTGAGATGGAACAGTCTGTTTCCATACTTGACACCCACAAACTTGAAGTAATCCCTCCACAGCAGTTCAAATATGACCCTGTAGGAAAACAGATTTAGCGTTACGGTTGAGTGTGTGTTGTCAAGATATATCATCAATGATGGATACATTTCATTACATCTAGATCGTGAATATGAACAAAACAAGGTCGATTTTTGGCGTCCTCTAAAATCCACAGAGCTCATGTTCCTACGCTAGACATCACACTGATGAAGAGAAACCAACTAAGAGGGCCTTTCCCCAGTCATTCTTGGCTCGACGGAGACATACAGATGCACTTACCAGTAGGTGCTATGATTGGACGTGCGCTCGCTCTCGTACTGCCGGACCTGGTGGTAGATGTAGCGCGGGGAGATGCACCCCAGGGCCAGCCTATAGGAGTCAGGGTCAGTGCAGCTGAAATACCACAGAGTCCCCCACAGATCTCATGTTCACCACACGTACCAGGGGGAAAACTTAGTGGAGTAGTCCACGCCAATGAGGCCATTGCGAGTCTCTTTGTAGCTAGCCACTGAATCCTAGAGCAGACAACACACAACCAAGGATCGGTTAGAAACGGGAGCGCTTTTGTATTCTTCCTGATAACGTTTTTGTGTATTTCCATACAAGATTGTCTATGCCTCATCCCTGGATAATACAGATTAATACTCTGTCTCTGTGAAGGTAGTGGATATTTAAACCACTGCATTTTGTTTTTGATTAAACGTGATTATTAAGTCTTTAACAACTTATACAGCGATACACAATGATAATCCAAATCCTTTCATACATTTTTTACTGGCACAATTACACAACCTAATTCCCGATGACCATATGTTCAGGAAACGATTCAACTTTATGTTCTTCATTTTGATTGGAGGTTATTATGTTGTTGATTGCGGTTGTGCATACCGTGTCCCAGAAGTAGTGTTTGAGTCTGGCCAAGACCTGGCTCTCTCCTCCGCTGCAGGGGAAGGCTGATCGAGGGTCAGACACCGGCTCTGTGGACAACAACAGCAGAAGATCAGAGAACAGCATCTGACTGACTGAATATGAACCTCTTGTTAGCATTAAAGATGTATGAGGCTATGGCCTTGTTCCAGAACACAACATCCAAAGAAGGGCGTGCACCGCTGTAATGAGCAGGAGTGGGTGTGGATCGGAGAGGACATAGGAGCGACATTTACCGGTCTGACCCAGTTCCTCCATGGTGGGGATGGCTCCCTCTTCAAGGCCTGGGGGGAGAGGCCTCACCTGGCCTGGGCTAAGGAACTGAGGCCTCACCCTGCTCTGGGTCTCCACCGCCTTCCTGAACTGCGTGTACACATCGGGGAGCCTGGCACCCAAAAACAGGACAGCAGAGGCTGTAGGAACGTACAGGCTGTTCTCTGGAGGTCAGAGGACAGCAACAACATCTGACCTGGTGTTCTCACACCAGCTCAGATGTACCAGACGTGAATCACAAGAGCAACCAGCGGGAGGGGGTTGCGCCCGCGGGTCACCTGGCCGGTGGGAAGGGGAGGTCGTCCCTGTGGTACAGTGTGGAGCCCCAGCAGGTGTGAACTTTGACCTTCATCTGCGCACAGACTTCCTTCACCGCCTGCTCCACAGCTCGCTCCTCAGGAGCCACCTGGCAGGGAACAGGAGAGGTCACATGACACTAACCCTGCAGGGACCCACGGCATGATTGGCGAGCCGACCAATCAGGGACCCACGGCATGAAGCGAGCCGACCAATCAGGTGCTACCGACCTCCTGGTGGAAGACCACCGCGCTGACAGAGGGCAGACTCCTGATGAGGTCCGCCACCACCTCCTCTGGGCGGCCACGCCGGACCACCAGCGTGCTGACACACACCCACACACACACACACACACACACACACACACACACACACAATTAGCACCATGCCAGGCAAGCTGCATCCTGTGTAAGGACCCTCACGACTCCCCCGTCGCTGAGCAGACTGAATTCTTGGAAATAGCGTGGCAGTGATGGTTGATGTAAGCATGACCTATAATGCACAGGTGTGTCCTGGACTGCTGGTGTTGTTGCAGTTAAAGCTACTAGTGCCTACTGTCAGTATTGTGGTGAGGCTGTTGATGGAGAAAGTTGTGGTCCTATTTGTGGAAGATGTACGGTAAATGTTAATCTATTACCATATTTAAACAAAACGTGAAAATGAGTTTAAAAAGGAGTCAATTAGACTCCTTTCAGCGAAAGGGCCGTCCTTTCAGAGAAACATGGCATGCATGACGCCTGATTTCCACCGGGGACGTACGCGCGTAACGGCAGCGCAGCTCTGCCTTGCGAGCCAGCCGTATTCACGCGAGATCACGAGATCACGCGATAATCATAAACCTAATGTACTCACCTTCCACTCCCAAAACTACTGCAATTAAACGCCAGGCTTTGCCCTTTCTGACATTGTCCTTATAAAAAGGATGATTTTTTTTCATAAATTATTTTATGCTGCTCCACTTCAACAATCAGTCTCTCGTCGTCCATGTTGCCGACCCTCTGAGACCCTTTGATTGATTGACTGCTGACCTGGTTCCACCGGTCACGACGTAATGTTGATGTGAAGTTGTGATAGGCTACATGAGCTGAGTATTGTGTTTTATTTTGAAAATTGAACGGATGCTCTATGGCTTTTACTTTTTCACTTCCTGCCCGGCTCGACCTGCTCTGTTGAAATTGACGCGGTTCAGCGACGGCTCGCGTCAAAAGTAGAAGTGCTACGGAATGATAGCGCTGCGGCGCAGCGCGCCGCTCCGGGGACGCTGCTGAGACGTTCCGCAGCGCGCCCGGTGGGGATGGTTTCACTGATTAGAATGGCAGCGATCAGCAGCGGCGCTTACGTCCCCGGTGGAAATTAGGCTTGAGGCACCTCGCTTAGTGCTGCTTACAGGCAGAGATGCCCTTTATGACGGCCCTGAACACTCTGCACCCCAATGCAATGTGATCAGAACACACCAATGTCCACAACACTCCACAGCCAGCTAGAGCACAAAGTTGGCTGCTCACCTGCCCTTCTTCAACAGGGCGCTGCGGAGGTCCCTGACGCTGTCCAGTAGGAAGCGCAGCCGGAAGGGCCCGGTGCGGGGCAGGTTGTACACGGCTGTCCCCAGGTAGTGCCTCGGGTCAAAGCAATACAGCGGCACGATGTGCTCCGCATGGCTCTGAGCCCAATGGAACACCTGAGAGACACACACACACACACACACACACACACACACACACACACACACACACACACACACACACACACACACACACACACAGTTTACGGACTTATGAAATCCGTAACATTGAGCGTCCACTTAAATCAACTATTGTGTAGCCTACTTATCAGACAGTGCGCATCAGACGACGTTCAAAATGCCATCACATTTAGTTGTGATTAATGTTACGAACTTACGAGTTGCCACAGACACGTCTACAAAATAGATTTTGGAATGGCATTTGCTCCTACTTTACCTAACACTTGAACGTATGTTTCATGCTGACACAACATGCAATGTAATGAGCGAAGACGTACCTCATGGTCGTGGAGGCGCAGGTCGTTCCTCAGTAAACAGATCACGGTCCGAGCAGACATCCTACCTACTGCCCGGGCGGAAAGTCACACTCAATTCTTCTTAAGGTAAAAAACAACAATCAGTTTCCCTTCTCTATCTTTCTGCTCTTCGGTATGACTGACTCGAGGCTCATCAGCTGTTAGAAAACCTAGTTTTACATAAGGCAAGCTTCCGGCTGCCGCTGGTTGTACAACAAGAGGCACAGCACAACATCCGGTCGTCCCACTCAGAGTGTCAACAGGGTGGTCCCGTACACTTTCCAACAGTTTTTAACTTTCTCTGATCTTATCTGAATGTACTATAAGGACGATATAAAGAAATAGGAAATGGCCTACTGGCCTTAACATTAATGTATAATCCTTATATAATATTTAATATGGACTGAAATGTTAAATGTTCAGGGCTTAAACCATACTAGCAGTTATTTTTATTATATTATTACAGAGTATATTGGCGCAAGGCCTATGCATTACTATACTATCAACCATCAAGTTATTTAAGAAAACCTTAAATCAGAAATACCTTAAATCAGGATTCAGGATACAAGAGAGGATAGTCTTAGACTTTTCATTTATTAAGTTAAATGTACAAAAAAGAAAAATGGGTGACTTGATACATTCCATGTTTCAAGGCCTTGTCATTAGACAAATGTGTTCTTCAATCGAAAGCCTGCTTTTGTTCATACTGTCGTAACAGGTCACGAAGAAATTATATAGTCGTCAATAAATCACAGTCCAATCTGCTGCATAACATGGTCATTTGATCAGATAGATCTTTATATAATGTAAAGAATTTCATACAAAAGTGCATAACAATATCTATGTACAATACAATCATTTTTTTGTATAAAACAACTTCAGCGAAGCATGTGTGCTTTAATCAACTCTATTTGGGGATCTCCTCACTCTGGCCACTTTTCTTTTTGTCTTTATTAAATTTTTCGATCATAGATGAATCACATAAGGCACTGACAAGAGTCTGACATATTTGATCATGAATCTACAAGTGCCACTCTTATTGGCTAGCTAGCTTGAGCAAGTGGCAGTGCCCAAAGTCGTGTCCTTCTCATTTCTCCCCCAAGTATACATGCATGCCTTACTTTTGGCTAATCCTAACATTGCCCCCCAATGGCAACATGTTGCACCGTGTTTCACCACTCAGGACGTTCTCCAGACACACTCCTCAGAGGAAGTGGGAAGCCTTTAATCGTCTAGACAGCGAAGTGGGATAAAGGCAAATGGGCAATGTGGGTTTGGTGTTGAAGCTCAGACCGGCAAGCTATGTCTGGAAGGTCTTCACAGCGACACCAGTACAATCAGGGTAAGCTCTCCTCTCATTGGCCACTGTGGTAGATGTGAAATATCACTCTACCCATCACTCCTGAAAAACTGCAGAAATCGTTGAACACTAAATACACCCAACGCCAAATACTGCAGTCCTCCATGTTGTGGTGAAGCACCTGTGGCCAACCGCCTGCCCAGGTCCGACCAGTGACTCTCATATGGCCAAACCGTAGCACTTTTAATTTATAATGTTCTGTTTTTCAACCTCATTCAGAAGCCTGTTGCTGGTCCAGTTGTGACACCTGATTCAGACCTCATTGTAGATCCTGTTTTAGGTTTGCACTGCGTTCTATTTCATGGTGCAGCAAGCTAGCACAAAACAGAAAAGGCCACTGGGTCTGAGTTAACAAAACCAAAGGACAATCATTGTAATGTTAATACTGCACATCCAAATGTTCTCCATGTTTCTATGGGACCTTTTGTCTCTTTGGCCATTTCCGCACACAGCAAAGCTGTACATCATTGGAATGAATTTAGTAAGCTACCTTGAACAGTAGTGTTGGTATTGCTTATATATGCACAGAGATATACATTGCACAATAATGCAAAGACACAGAACTGCTTTCTTCATGTGGGAGCAAATTACACAGTCGCAACTATTGAAATTATATAAAAAGCCTTGAATAGAAAAATATCTATTTGATTTCTATTGATTATCGTGCATGTTGGGAATCTTTGAATGCAAGGTATCAAAAGTGCATCTCATGAACTCCTCAAAAAAAGAGAAACATCTTTTTTGTGAGTGCGATGCAGCTAAGGTCTAAGGTCTAAGTACAAAAATACATCCTTACTTACAAACGTTATTGTAAGGCGTTAACAAAAATAGTTTTACTTTTTCTTTCTGGCGATAACAGTTAAGGCCCATTAGGTAAGGGGGCTTTTGGAAAGTGTTAATAATAGTCTTACAAAATAAATTTGACCATCAATCTTCTCCCCTCACAGCTTGGGCTTATGAGTGACTTACAGTACTATCAGATGTGATACAACTCAGCTGGACATTACAATCACCTTGTAACCATGGTTACCACGACTCTGGACCAGTTCCCAGAAACCACCCTTGGCAGTAGAGGACTGTTAGTAAAAGACAGAGAGGGTTTCTAAAAGACAGACGCCTCAAGGAATAACCAGGCATCCTAGCCTATCTATACAGAATATATATATATATACCTCAAGGATCCACAAGGCATCCGAGCCTCTCTGGTGTGAGTGACTTGACCCTCTAACCTTGATATAGGTATAGATATATAAATATATATATATATATATATATATAATATAAAAATCTATATATAGAGAGAGAGTAAGATAAAAAGAGACAGAGACAGACAGACAGACAGACAGACAGAGAGAGAGACAGACAGACAGACAGACAGACAGACAGACAGACAGACAGAGAGAGAGACACTGGGGGAGAGAGACAGACGCAGAGAGAGAGGAAATGCTTCTTCAGTCTGACCATGGCAGAGACTGGTGATGGGTTGTATGTGAGACTGGGTTTGTGACTGGGTTGGCGTGTTTCTCCTCCCCTCCCTGAAGTCTTTCTGGGCAGGAGGGTGAGGGGGTGATGGGTGCACCCAGGGCTGCAAGCGGGAAGGGGGCTCAGCGCTCAAAAGACCCCCTGGACGAACGGGTGACCCAGCAGCACCTCGGCGGTTGGCCGCCACTTCTCCTCCACGAACACCTGGCGCAGGAAGTCTCTGCTGGTGTCGGACGCGCCCTCGGGCAGCAGCGGCCGGGTTGGCTGTGTGGCGATCTTAAAGATGGCCGCCATGGCTTCGTACTCCGCCCAGGGGGGCTTCTGGGTCAGCATCTCCACCACGGTGCAGGCCACGCTCCTGGAGAGACACACGACATCATCCCCACGAAGCTTCAACATTATCACCCATAGACAAAGAGCACATAAACATGAAGTTAGGAATTCATATGAAGTTAAAGCTAGTTGGTAGCGGAATAGGCTACATTTATCTAGGCTATGAATGAATGAATTTGTTAATAACACAGCTGCTTATTGAACATCGGCAATTAGAGAAATATAAGTGATTATTAATTGAATGTGTTGAATCCACTGAAAGAACAGCCACTTACCACACATCTGCTTTGCGGCCATACCCCTCTCCGTTGATCACTTCCGGACTCATCCAATAGGGGGTGCCAGTGACGGACTTGATGCCCGTTCCAGACATGCAGATGGTCTGGATGCGTTTGCTCGCTCCGAAGTCTCCTAGCTTGACGTTCCCGGTGGAATCTCTCAAGATGTTAGCGCCTGGTGGAAATGGGACAAAAATGATCTTCAGACAGACTGTTTGAAGAGTTCTATAAGTGTTTAACCGTATTCCGTAATACAGAACCTCATTGTTTCATATCCTGACCCTACCATACATTTTTCATTAGAATTATTTATATTAAAACAACTGAACATTGTTCCGTCAAAGCAGTTACAATTGCAACCTCAGGCTTTTTTTTGTGGTAAGTTAATGTAATAAAATGTCCACTAATCAAAAATGGAGGAACTTTCCCCAAATCTAAAGAGGCTGTATATGACATCAATGACATGACAACACGTCACTTTCTGCTGTTCTACAAGCACTTGGTTGCTGCCTCATGGAGGGCGAGCGGCAGTTGGAATGGAGCCCTTTATGAAGGCCAGCGAGGGTGGGAATGGAGCCTTTCAGAGGGCCCCCCCATCAGGCCAGCCTGGTCCTAGTGGGTCATTCCTCCACGGGGCAGACATACAAGACACAACCTCCACGCCCTACAGAGGGGAAGATGGGCAGACTGCTCCATTTTCACTACCCGAGTCAGAGCGATGTGACCAAAGACCTCATCGAGTCCCACTATCTCACAGAAACACACATTCTGCTCCACTTCTCGTGTGTGTGTGTGTGTGTGTGTGTGTGTGTGTGTGTGTGTGTGTGTGTGTGTGTGTGTGTGTGACACACACACACATGCATGGAATGGAACTGAATTGAACTGAATGGAGACTCCCGTCCAGGTCTGAGCTACACGAGGCTGAGCGCTGCTCTCCTCCCCAGATGTTGTGCTCCTCTCTCCTCCCCAGATGTTGTGCTCCTCTCTGCTCCCCAGATGTTGATTTCCTCTCTCTGGATGATTCAGTACGTCCAGAATGTTTGTAGGCAGCGCAAACCCATCGCATCCCGTTTACTGGGCATTTCTATTATAGCTGATTTTGACCGACGCAAAGATCCCCTTCAAACCAACAAGCCGCAGCAGGAGACGTGTCCGAAGCAGGGCTCTCTAAATCAGCTTTATTGTGGGTAATTTTCTACAGCTCAGGTAACAATGACACTCCAATTAGGAATGGCCTTGTTGGTCAGGGTCATGTCTACGGTAGGCTGTTATTTGTATGTACCGCAGCTGTAACAATAGGACAGTTAATGCCTGCTGTGTGTTAAAACAGGTGTCATAGGACACAAGCCCATACAGGCAGTATAGGGGTGACCCGTTTCTGATGGGAGAGAATAAAGCAGGCGAAACTGCTCTCCTCATCCAGTTTGGAGCAAGTGAGAGGACAGGAGAAAACCCTGACATCTGCGGGCTTCCTTGGCCCGGATGCTGTTGGAGAAGAGATGGTGGCCTTCTATGGACCTCTTCTGGATAAATAAAGGTTCACTACAATGACAAGAAGATAGGTTCCTGTTGCCATAAAATATCCTAATCAGTAAGGACAGAAGCCAGCCTTCTGCCCAGAACCTAGGGTTACCTACCTAACCCTACCTAACCCCACGGTCATGGGCTTGTTGGGGTCGTGGGGTCGTTGGAGTGCTGGGTCATGGAGTTGTGCGGTTGTTGGGGTCGTTGGGGTCATGGGGTCATGGGGTCATGGGGTTGCGGGGTCGCATGCGTCACCTTTGATGTCCCGGTGGACGATCATGTTGCTATGGAGGTAGAAGACACCCTGGAGGATCTGCCGGGTGTACCTCCTGGTCACGTTTTCCGTGAGAGCACCATACGCCTTCAGCTGGTCCTTGATGGAGCCCTGAGGGGGAGGAGACAGAGGCTGAGTGACAGGAGCCCTGAGGGGGAGGGGACAGAGGCTGAGTGACAGGAGCCCTGAGGGGGAGGGGACAGAGGCTGAGTGACAGGAGCCCTGAGGGGGAGGGGACAGAGGCTGAGTGACAGGAGCCCTGAGGGGGAGGGGACAGAGGCTGAGTGACAGGAGCCCTGAGGGGGAGGAGACAGAGGCTGAGTGACAGGAGCCCTGAGGGGGAGGAGACAGAGGCTGAGTGACAGGAGCCCTGAGGGGGAGGGGACAGAGGCTGAGTGACAGGAGCCCTGAGGGGGAGGGGACAGAGGCTGAGTGACAGGAGCCCTGAGGGGGAGGAGACAGAGGCTGAGTGACAGGAGCCCTGAGGGGGAGGGGACAGAGGCTGAGTGACAGGAGCCCTGAGGGGGAGGAGACAGAGGCTGAGTGACAGGAGCCCTGAGGGGGAGGGGACAGAGGCTGAGTGACAGGAGCCCTGAGGGGGAGGAGACAGAGGCTGAGTGACAGGAGCCCTGAGGGGGAGGAGACAGAGGCTGAGTGACAGGAGCCCTGAGGGGGAGGAGACAGAGGCTGAGTGACAGGAGCCCTGAGGGGGAGGAGACAGAGGCTGAGTGACAGGAGCCCTGAGGGGGAGGGGACAGAGGCTGAGTGACAGGAGCCCTGAGGGGGAGGGGACAGAGGCTGAGTGACATGAGCCCTGAGGGGGAGGGGACAGAGGCTGAGTGACAGGAGCCCTGAGGGGGAGGAGACAGAGGCTGAGTGACAGGAGCCCTGAGGGGGAGGAGACAGAGGCTGAGTGACATGAGCCCTGAGGAGGAGGGGACAGAGGCTGAGTGACAGGAGCCCTGAGGGGGAGGGGACAGAGGCTGAGTGACAGGAGCCCTGAGGGGGAGGGGACAGAGGCTGAGTGACAGGAGCCCTGAGGGGGAGGGGACAGAGGCTGAGTGACAGGAGCCCTGAGGGGGAGGGGACAGAGGCTGAGTGACAGGAGCCCTGAGGGGGAGGGGACAGAGGTTGAGTGACAGGAGCCCTGAGGAGGAGGGGACAGAGGCTGAGTGACAGGAGCCCTGAGGGGGAGGGGACAGAGGCTGAGTGACAGGAGCCCTGAGGGGGAGGGGACAGAGGCTGAGTGACAGGAGCCCTGAGGGGGAGGAGACAGAGGCTGAGTGACAGGAGCCCTGAGGGGGAGGGGACAGAGGCTGAGTGACAGGAGCCCTGAGGGGGAGGGGACAGAGGCTGAGTGACAGGAGCCCTGAGGGGGAGGGGACAGAGGCTGAGTGACAGGAGCCCTGAGGGGGAGGAGACAGAGGCTGAGTGACAGGAGCCCTGAGTGATTCACCCTCTCACTAATGACATGTGCCTGTTAGTACTGGGTCACTATTCACCCTCTCACTAATGACATGTCCCTGTTAGTACTGGGTCACTATTCACCCTCTCACTAATGACATGTCCCTGTTAGTACTGGGTCACTATTCACCCTCTCACTAATGACATGTGCCTGTTAGTACTGGGTCACTATTCACCCTCTCACTAATGACATGTCCCTGTTAGTACTGGGTCACTATTCACCCTCTCACTAATGACATGTGCCTGTTAGTACTGGGTCACTATTCACCCTCTCACTAATGACATGTCCCTGTTAGTACTGGGTCACTATTCACCCTCTCACTAATGACATGTGCCTGTTAGTACTGGGTCACTATTCACCCTCTCACTAATGACATGTCCCTGTTAGTACTGGGTCACTATTCACCCTCTCACTAATGACATGTGCCTGTTAGTACTGGGTCACTATTCACCCTCTCACTAATGACATGTGCCTGTTAGTACTGGGTCACTATTCACCCTCTCACTAATGACATGTCCCTGTTAGTACTGGGTCACTATTCACCCTCTCACTAATGACATGTCCCTGTTAGTACTGGGTCACTATTCACCCTCTCACTAATGACATGTCCCTGTTAGTACTGGGTCACTATTCACCCTCTCACTAATGACATGTCCCTGTTAGTACTGGGTCACTATTCACCCTCTCACTAATGACATGTCCCTGTTAGTACTGGGTCACTATTCACCCTCTCACTAATGACATGTCCCTGTTAGTACTGGGTCACTATTCACCCTCTCACTAATGACATGTCCCTGTTAGTACTGGGTCACTATTCACCCTCTCACTATTGACATGTCCCTGTTAGTACTGGGTCACTATTCACCCTCTCACTAATGACATGTCCCTGTTAGTACTGGGTCACTAT
Source organism: Pollachius pollachius (assembly GCF_949987615.1). Lineage (NCBI taxonomy): Eukaryota > Metazoa > Chordata > Actinopteri > Gadiformes > Gadidae > Pollachius > Pollachius pollachius. The sequence goes on from NC_136950.1 coordinate 997,535, forward strand.
TCACCCTCTCACTAATGACATGTCCCTGTTAGTACTGGGTCACTATTCACCCTCTCACTAATGACATGTCCCTGTTAGTACTGGGTCACTATTCACCCTCTCACTAATGACTTGTCCCTGTTAGTACTGGGTCACTATTCACCCTCTCACTAATGACATGTCCCTGTTAGTACTGGGTCACTATTCACCCTCTCACTAATGACATGTCCCTGTTAGTACTGGGTCACTATTCACCCTCTCACTAATGACATGTCCCTGTTAGTACTGGGTCACTATTCACCCTCTCACTAATGACTTGTCCCTGTTAGTACTGGGTCACTATTCACCCTCTCACTAATGACATGTGCCTGTTAGTCATGATTCAGTCCTTTATGCGGAGGTCCGTTCTCTAGCTCCATGTGCACTGCGGCTGTCGTGGATTGAACCCAAAATCCTGAGGTCCCTAACCAGAGTCCTTGATAAAACCTTTGCTGAAGTACTTTATATTAAACGGTACTCGTGTTAGTTTTGGGATTTATTAGTAACTCCATTTTTCAAGTTTCCATAAAAGAGAGGAAGAATCGGGTAGGTCAAATCCTTGCTACTTATCATCATCCTCAAACACGGCGATACGGAGACTACTAGACAGGATCTATACTCCCATATAACTTGTGGGGTGGGAGGGGGAGACATATTTTAATGTCTTTCAGGAAATGTTTAAAATATATATATTTTCTACATTTCATGCTTACTCATTAAGAAAGTGGATTCAAGTGGAAGTTTTGTGGTAAACACACACACACGTATTACACACAAACACACGCGTGGTACATACCCCGGGCATGAACTCCACAAAGATAGTGAGCTTCCTGGTGTCCAGGTCCCTCAGAGAGCCGTAGTACTGGACGATGCGCTCGTGATGGAGGTTCTTCAACAGCTGGATCTCACACTCCAGGGCATTCACCTCCTGAGAGAGAGACAGAGAGAGAGAGAGAGAGAGAGAGAGAGAGAGAGACAGAGAGAGAGAGAGAGAGAGAGAGAGGGAGGGAGACAGAGAGAGAGAGAGAGAGAGACAGAGAGAGAGAGAGAGAGAGAGAGAGGGACAGAGAGAGAGAGACAGAGAGAGAGAGAGAGAGAGAGAGAGAGAGAGAGAGAGAGAGGGGGAGAGAGAGGGACAGAGAGAGAGAGAGAGGGAGAGAGACAGAGAGAGACAGAGAGAGAGAGAGAGGGGGAGAGAGGGACAGAGAGAGAGAGAGGGAGGGAGACAGAGAGAGAGAGAGAGAGAGACAGAGAGAGAGAGAGAGAGAGAGAGGGACAGAGAGAGAGAAAGACAGAGAGAGAGAGAGAGGGATAGAGAGAGAGAGAGAGACAGAGAGAGAGAGAGAGAGAGAGAGGGAGAGAGACAGAGAGAGAGAGAGAGAGAGAGAGGGGGAGAGAGGGACAGAGAGAGAGAGAGAGGGAAAGAGAGAGAGAGAGACAGAGAGAGAGAGAGAGAGAGAGAGAGAGAGGGGGACAGAGAGGGACAGAGAGAGAGAGAGAGAGGGAGAGAGACAGAGAGAGACATACCCATACACAGACAGGGATGAAGATGAACACAATTAATACAAGAGGTTCTGGAACTTCCGAAGACGTACAATAAGGGTTAAACACGAAGCTGTCTGTGGCCCAGCGCTCCAGACCCCAGGCCTCTGTGTGACTTACCTTGCTGGTGTCCTTACAGTCGGGATCAAAGGGCACCTGCTTGGCGGCCAGCTCGCGGCCCGTGTCCACGTCGTAGCAGAGGTAGACCTCGCCGAAGGCCCCTCGTCCCAGCAGCTTGCCCTGCCGCCAGTTCACCGGGGCCCGGGGGGCTGGGAGGAGAGACCCCGTTAGACACACCTCCTGTAAATCAGTAACAACCACTGCCATCCACACGTCTTCAGTAAGACCCCCGGTACCCCCCCGAACCGAAGATGGGCGCCTCACCGAGGCTGAGTTTTATGTTCATCTCTTTTTCTGTTCAACAAAGCAACCCTTTGCACCATCATTTCCTCTGCCATATCTGTTTCTTTAATCTAAAATGACGGACCCGCCGCGGTTGTCATTGCAGCAGGAGTAGGAAACAGACCCTTTTAAATTCTTCTTGTCTGGTGCTGTCGGATGGTTAGCCCAGAGGTCAGGGGTCATCAGGACCAGACTGTGATGCTGTAGTGATAGTTCAACCAGCAGCTACCTCACCACGAGCAGGCCCTGGTGTTCAGTGGCTGCTGGCCGTGATTAATCAGTTCTGTATACTCACATTTGGGCGTGGCGCGCGGACAGCTCTTCTCCATGGGGCGAGCAAGGGTTCGCAGGTCTCCGTACTGCGGGCTGCTCTCTCCGTTGTAGCTCCGCGTGCGACTGGACGGAACCAGCTGGAACAGGTTCTCCTGAGGCATGAAGCTCCGCGGGAAAGTCCTGCGGCCTGAAGGCCACACACACACACACACATGAGATATAGAGAGAGAGAGAGAGAGAGAAAGAGAAAAAGAGAGAGAGACCTTGACCAAGACAACAGGGCCAAAACTAAGAGCAGAGTGCCTCCTGCCATTAAGCTCTACTTCCTGTCAGACAGGAAGCAGCATGTTGTGTTGTTAGCCAAATCATAGAATTCTGCAACAGTGTAAATCTTAACAAGCAACTTGTGTCTGTAAGAGTGTGTCTGTGTGTGTGTTTGTCTGTAAGAGTGAGTGTGTGTGTTTGTGTGTGTGAGAGTGCGTGAAAGGATTTGTGAGTCCGTGAGTCAGTGTGTCCCTAGGTGTGTGTGTAGTCAGGCTCACCGTCTCCGTAGTCCTTGCAGCGGTTCGGTAGCTGGAACTGACGGGGGAACGTCCCCCCCTTCCCATGGCGACCTGCAGGTGGAGCAGAGGAGCAGGGAGTCAGGAGCAATCAGGAGGAGCAGGAGGAGCCAGGAGGAGCGAGAGAGAGCGAGAGCGAGAGAGGTGAGTGGTCCTTCAGAGTCTCTCATATCCAGGATGGACCAAACAAATAATACAAAGAAATCACATGCTTCATGAGGAGTAAAACCAGTGCCTCCATTCCACGTGTGGTGGGGGTTTACACTGTAATCGCTAAGTCTCTGCGCCGTATCCCGGGCAGAGAGCCTCAAAGAGAGAGTCAGGGTTCAGGCTCTCCTCTAGCAGGAGGAGGAGGGTCAGGGCTGCTTTTGTTATTATTATGAGGGCTGCTAACTGCTAACTAGAGTAAGGCTGCTCTGTATGGCCATGCAGTAATCAAGTAGCTTTAGTTAGCTGGAGTTAGCTTCAGTTAGCTGGGGTTATTTTCAGCTAGCTTCAGTTAGCTGGAGTTAGCTGGAGTTAGCTTCAGTTAGCTGAAGTTAGCTTCAGTTAGCCTTAGCCACGTCCCCAGCAGAGCGGTAACTAAAGGCAGGTAGGGGGTAATGCTGACACACACACACACACACACACACACACAAACAAACAAACAAACAAACAAACACACACACAGGTAATAATACAAAAACACACACAGGCACACACACACACACATAATTATACACAAACACACACAGGCACACACACAAACGCAATAATACCCAAACACAGACAGTCACAGACAAAGACACATGTAATTATACCCAAACACACATCTAATAGTACACAAACACACACAGGCACACACGTAATAATACACAAAGACGCCCAGGCACAAACACACACACACACACACAAACATGCATAATAATTCAAACACTCACAGGCACAGACACAAATGTGATCACAAACACACACAAACACACATTTATAGTCATGCATACCCCCACACACATGTTCACACACACCCACACACAGACAAATACACAAATTTATACACACACACTTAATAGAGAGCAATGGAGCCACTGTCAATTGAAAGCAGCTGTTGTGCCAGATGACCGCCTCCCCCTTACGTTGTTTTTGTGGTCGTATCCCATGGCGACGGCAGGAGGAGGAGGGTTTTGTTATTTTATTTTGGGGCTTTCTGGCCGGCGCCAGGAGAAGGGAAAAACGTCTCACAGCAAACGCTGAATAAATACTGAGTCCAGAGACACAGGAAGACGCACAAAGCCTACAGGGGGGCACATGTACTGCTGTGAACGTGTGAGAGAGAGAGAGAGAGAGAGAGAGAGAGAGAGAGAGAGAGAGAGAGAGAGAGAGAGAGAGAGAGAGAGAGAGAGACAGACAGACAGACAGACAGACAGACAGACAGACAGACAGACAGACAGACAGACAGACAGACAGACAGACAGAAGAGAGAGCCAGAGCGAGAAGAGACAGACAGAGAGAAGAAAGAGAAAGAGCGAGAGAGAGCGAGAGAGTGAGCGAGAGCCCTGCAGAGGTGCTGAATCCTGTCAGCTGTATCACAGAGACTTGTGATATCATTACACCATTCTTCTTTCATCACCAAGAGATGATGGACTAAGCAAATATTAGCTCCCTGCATAGGATATCCCTGTGATGCTATCTAACAGTTAGCATCCCCCCCCTCTTACAAGCTGTTTCCAGATGATTTTTGCATTCATCTACATATATCTGTCAATTTTTTACCCCTTATTACGAAACTTTGCTGGAGTTGTGCATTGTTGTGCGATGGTGTTAAGCAGAAAAGGTAAAGTGGGACTGAGCCAGATGTTTCAGCGTGTTTGTAGGACTGTTGATGATAATAATTGTTCAAATGTATTGAGAATAAAAGATGGATTCTGTTCTTACCTTTGTATTCATAGTTGTGGTTCAGGTAATTGTTGTCACGGTTGTTCTGCGAGAAAGGAGGGCTGGAGACAGAAGGAGACGCAGTGAAAAGGGAGAAGTCTGTAGAGCGCAGCATAGAGCAGGGCCTGCTCGAGTCACGCTATATGCAGACGATACGCTACTATCCAGGTCTCAGATCACATGCTAGCACATCCAGTACAGTAGGTGCTCCTTCCAAACCACAACCCTGTTATGGCTCCTAACCTGGCATGGAATTTCATGATTTTAGGGGCAAGGCCACTCGGCCTGCAGTGGGGCAAATTCTTTGAGGGCATAAAGGCCTCATGCCAGGGCATCAAGGCCATTAGTTAAAAAATATGACTTTAATTTCACTTAAATAGACAAATACATTTCTAAAAGCATTAATGCCTTCTTAATAAACAGTATTACACTTCTAGAGAAATTGTAAATTGTTTTGCAGTTTTTATCTGCATCTCGAAGAGCCTTTTTGCAATAATTCTCCACTTATTTTTCAAAAGGAAAAAAGGTTGAGTGAATTATTGAATTTTGGTAAATGTTAAAACTGAATAGCCTATAAGATTAGAATTTGCAATAAGTAACATATCTTTTTTAATTACACGTAATTACGATTGTTTCAAAATGACGATAACCCTCCCTCTGCCGTCATGGGGGTTGCCAGTATTGCCAGGATGGGCGGGAACTCTGGCTCAATCTGGCGGAGGCATCACTTACTGATCCAAAGCAGCTTTATTTCAGAGTGCAGCAAAAAGCTGTGCTGCGCTGGAACTTCAGATATGCTTGAGAAAATGTAACTTGTGTGGACGCTACTGCATTACTTGGTCAATAAAAGAGCTAAGCTACTTAAAAGCTAATCGATTCAGAAAAAAAGTTGTGTTTTCGAAAGCTTACATTTATGTCACGTCGTCTTTGGGATCGCTGTGCTGTACGGATCACGTAGCCGGTCAACGAGAGCTCTTTAAAGGTCCCATGGCATGCTACTTTATGGATGCTTTAAAATAGATATTGGTGGGCCCCTAAAACAGTATTTGAAGATGTCCCCAAAATTCAGCCGTGGTGCAGTTACAGCCACTATGAGCCAGTCGCAAATTGAGCTTTCCCCAAACGCGCTGTTTCGTTTTTAATGCAAATGAGGAGGAGGGAGGCGAGAGGCAGGTCAAGGAGGAGGGTGGGGGTGTGGCCCTGAGCAGCTTGGGGCCACGGTACCATGCGCTCTGTTTACAGTGGATGTATCGCAATGGGGAGGCGCACACAGCCTTGACATACGGGGAAAATTCCAAAACGGCGCGTATGAGCATCGTTTTTTCAAAGGCGGAGCAGAATGCCTAGTGCTCGTTTTAAACCCAACAAAATTTCTAGCTACTGGGGGAGCATATGTAGGCTAGGGGAACTTATATTAATGTTAGAAAACCTCAGAAAGTGAAATTTTCATACCATGGGATCTTTAAACAGGGAAGGGGAGCGTCAACGAATCCGGAATCTGTGGCAGGCCAATAGGTGTGAGAAGGATAGGGAATGGCCACTGTTAGTGGCTAATGTGTGGAGGGGAGGGTCCTAGAGATTTAATATTGAGTGTGCGTAAACGTCTCGGTGAGAAGGAGAAAGATTTCACAACCTGCGTTTGAACAATTCGCAAACTATTGACTCGTTCTTCCGACCTGTGGCTAGTGTGCCAGTGCCAGTCCTGCACGGGTCTTATTTAGCAAACCCGCACCTGCCCATACCAGCAATACCGCATCCGACCCGTGTTCTGACACAGTAGCGTGAATTACATTCCACACCCGACCAGACCCGCTATGAATTGATATCGATGCCCGACCCGCACCCGAAGGAAAATTAGACGCTTTAGATGGACCGCCGGGGAATTACACTATGTTGTGTTTGGCGTGGTGTTTTAGATTGCTGTGCAAAAAAAGCCCATCATCCACTGTTGATGGTTTTAGTTGAATCCTCCATCCTGAATAGCATATCCAGCACCGGAGAAGTCTCGCTCGCCATCGCAAAACCCATTTCCAACCCGCACCCGTGTCCGACACATTACATTATTTTTCAACCGTTTCATCCAAATTGTGCTGGTCACCCGTCTGGTACCCGAACCTGGTCAGGACTTTATGTGCCTTAAAGGGCTTTTCACACAGGAGACGTTTGTCGCGCCTCCTGCGTTCTCAATGGAGATGCCAGCGGGCAGAGAGGAGGCGCAGCGTCCTGTCAAGCGGCACGACAAGCGGGCGCACTCCCGTGAAACTGTCGCTTCCGTGCTCGTCGAACGCATGCATGCACACGTGGAAACAGTTGGTATAGATGAGACTCACAATAAAATTTGACACTGAATTTGAAACCGCACATTGTAATTTATGCATCTATTATCAAAATATTTATTAGTAATATAGTGAAAAAATGAGAGAATCACATTGGCATGTTGATTTACGGTGTTTGCCCCAACAATTTCTGGTTATGCCCCTAACATTTTCAGTTAGGGGCCACAGTGCTCCTAGTGAAAAAAGTTAGTCTGGAGCCCTGCACACACACACACACACACACACACACACACACTCCGTCTGTCTGCGTCTAGCCGTGCCCTTTGACCCCCTGTGCGAGTGACGTCTCCGCTGTGACCACTGGGCGGCAGGGGGCCGGGGGCACGCCGCCAGCTCACAGGGAAACGTTCCACTCACTCCCTCACTCCACGCTTCCTGCCTTTGTCCAGCAGCTCGGGACCAGATAAGCTCTCTGTGCAGGTACAGCTTCCTCCTCCCCTCTCCCTCTCCCACACTCTTTAATCTCGCTGCGGCTGGAGAGAGGGGGTCTTTCGTTTGCTCCATCATTCTTTCGTTCTCTCTCAAGGACATTTGGCTCGCCACATCCCTCTCTCTGACTCCTCCACACCGTCTCATTATGTGTCCTTGAATGCTCTTTCTCTCTTGCTGTCATTCAACACATGCTGTCACTCTCGACACTTTTCCTTCCCCCTCGCTCTCTTGCTACACCTCTCTCTCTATCTGTCCCCTGGCCTTCTCTCGCCCCCTCCCTCTCAGTCTCCCTGTCTCTCTCCTGCGTTCTCTCTCTCCCACAATACTTCTCTGCGGAGTGGTGATAACGCTGGAATCCACGCGTACAGATAAGGGGTTTGGTCGTCATGGTAACAGCGTAGCGACCTGATTTCCTCCGAGGGGACAGAAGGAGGGGTCGGGGGCGAGGCACTGGCCTTCACACCCCCACTACCTCACTGTGTGTTTGTGTGTGTGTGGCTGTGTGTGTGGCTGTGTGTGTCTGGCTGTGTGTGTCTGTGTGTGTGCGTGCGTGAGTGCACAGGTCCCATGTTCCCAGGGGCCTGTCGGACCTAGCCTAAACGCCATGGCTACAGCCGTTACAACCGTGTTTAAAATACACTTAGTTGCTTCAAAACGCATTTACACCCATACACACAGAAGCACACACCCAGACCCAGTGTGACAGTGTGTGTGTCAAAGCACATAGCCCACCTGTCCAGGGCCTGGTCTATGGATTGACAGCTGCTGGAGATGGAGTTGTCTGCACAGGCCTGGAGCAGCTGTGAGGGCGAGAGAGAGCGAGAGAGAGAGCTATTGTCAGCATGGATCCCATCAGCGAGGAGGGACTACACGCAGGACCCTCATCTGATCACAGTACGGACATCCAGCACTGACATTCCACTGGTTCAGGAAGACCACGACGCAGGCCGTTGTTCCCTTGTTTCGGATTCATTCCTTCATGTAAAGGATGCGAAATGGCCACATGACATTAAAGTTCATCTCTTCTCAAAGGACGGGGTGATAAACCCATCATAACCGTCGCTTACGGCTTCATAAGGGAGACTAATTAGACTCCTCCTTCAGTGTGCAAGCTCCTCCACCTCAACCTGAGGCTTCACCACGCTGTTTGGAGTAGGTGGTGACGGAGACTCGGTGTTACGTCTACGTCAGTACTGAGCTGGTATTTGTTACGTCTACGTCACTATAGAGCTGGTCCTTATGTTACGTCTACGTCAGTACGGAGCTGGCAATTGTAACTAGAGCCCGACCGATATATCGGATGGCTGATATAATTGGCTGATATTAGGCATTTTCCAAACTATCGGTATCGGCCGATTAATTGATATTTTAAATTTTTTGATATTTTTTTCTGTTGTGATAATAAAACAATAAAATAAAGTATATTTTTAAAATGCATTACCTAATTATTTTAGTGAGGACTCATAAATAACTACAAATAACCAATTTTAAGGAAATCTGTTTATGTTACGCGTTTCTGGAATTTCTTTTTTAAATATATATCGGCCGATATATCGGAATATCATATTTTTAAATCACCAAACATTTGTATCGGTATCGGCCTAAAATATCCTATATTGTTTGGGCTCTAATTGTAACGTCTACGTCATTACGGAGCTGGTATTGTTACGTCTACGTCAGTAGGGAGATGGTCCTCATTGTAACGTCTACTTCAATAGGGAGCTGGTATTGTTATGTCTACGTCAGTAGGGAGCTGGTTTTGGTACGTCTAAGTCAGTAGGGAGCTGGATTTGGTACGTCTAAATCAGTAGGGAGCTGGTTTTGGTACGTCTAAGTCAGCACGGAGCTGGTTTTGGTACGTCTACGTCAGTAGGGAGCTGGTCCTCATTGTAACGTCTACGTCAGTAGGGAGCTGGTCCTCATTGTAACGTCTAAGTCAATACGGAGCTGGTTTTGGTACGTCTAAGTCAGTAGGGAGCTGGTTTTGGTACGTCTAAGTCAGTAAGGAGCTGGCATTGTTACGTCTACGTCAGTACGGAGCTGGTTTTGGTACGTCTACGTCAGTAGGGAGCTGGTATTGTTACGTCTAAGTCAGTAGGGAGCTGGTTTTGGTACGTCTAAGTCAGTAGGGAGCTGGTATTGTTACGTCTACGCCAGTACGGAGCTGGTTTTGATACATCTACGTCAGTAGGGAGCTGGTATTGTTACGTCTAAGTCAGTAGGGAGCTGGTCCTCATTGTAACGTCTACTTCAATAGGGAGCTGGTATTGTTACGTCTACGTCAGTACGGAGCTGGTTTTGGTACGTCTACGTCAGTAGGGAGCTGGTTTTGGTACGTCTACGTCAGTAGGGAGCTGGTTTTGGTACGTCAAAGTCAGCACGGAGCTAGTATTGGTACATCTACGTCAGAAGGGAGCTGGTTTTAGTACGTCTACGTCAGTAGGGAGCTGGTTTTGGTACGTCAAAGTCAATACGGAGCTGGTATTGGTACGTCTACGTCAGTACGGAGCTGGTTTTGGTACGTCTAAGTCAGTAGGGAGCTGGTTTTGGTACGTCCAAGTCAGTAAGGAGCTGGTTTTGGTACGTCTACGTCAGTACGGAGCTGGTTTTGGTACGTCTACGTCAGTAGGGAGCTGGTATTGTTACGTCTAAGTCAGTACGGAGCTGGTTTTGGTACGTCTACGTCAGTAGGGAGCTTGTTTTGGTACGTCTACGTCAGTAGGGAGCTGGTTTTGGTACGTCTAAGTCAGTAGGGAGCTGGTATTGTTACGTCTACGTCAGTACGGAGCTGGTTTTGGAACGTCTACGTCAGTAGGGAGCTGGTATTGTTACGTCTAAGTCAGTAGGGAGCTGGTCCTCATTGTAACGTCTTCTTCAATAGGGAGCTGGTATTGTTACGTCTACGTCAGTACGGAGCTGGTTTTGGTACGTCTACGTCAGTAGGGAGCTGGTTTTGGTACGTCTACGTCAGTAGGGAGCTGGTTTTGGTACGTCTAAGTCAGTACGGAGCTGGTATTGGTACGTCTACGTCAGTAGGGAGCTGGTTTTGGTACGTCTACGTCAGTAGGGAGTTGGTTTTGGTACGTCTACGTCAGTACGGAGCTGGTATTGTTACGTCTAAGTCAGTAGGGAGCTGGTCCTCATTGTAACTTCTACTTCAATAGGGAGCTGGTTTTGGTACGTCTACGTCAGTAGGGAGCTGGTTTTGGTACGTCTAAGTCAGTAGGGAGCTGGTCCTCATTGTAACGACTAAGTCAGTAGGGAGCTGGTTTTGGTACGTCTACGTCAGTAGGGAGCTGGTTTTGGTACGTCTAGGTCAGTAGGGAGCTTGTTTTGGTACGTCTACGTCAGTAGGGAGCTGGTTTTGGTACGTCTAAGTCAGTAGGGAGCTGGTTTTGGTACGTCTACGTCAGTAGGGAGCTGGTTTTGGTACGTCTACGTCAGTACGGAGCTGGTTTTGGTACGTCTACGTCAGTAGGGAGCTGGTTTTGGTACGTCTACGTCAGTAGGGAGCTGGTTTTGGTACGTCAACGTCAGTAGGGAGCTGGTTTTGGTACATCTAAGTCAGTAGGGAGCTGGTTTTGGTACGTCTACGTCAGTAGGGAGCTGGTTTTGGTACGTCTACGTCAGTAGGGATCTGGTTTTGGTAAGTCTACGTCAGTACGGAGCTGGTTTTGGTACGTCTACGTCAGTAGGGAGCTGGTATTGTGACGTCTAAGTCAGTATGGAGCTGGTCCTCATTGTAACGTCTACTTCAATAGGGAGCTGGTTTTGGTACGTCTACGTCAGTAGGGAGCTGGTATTGTTACGTCTAAGTCAGTACGGAGCTGGTTTTGGTACGTCTACGTCAGTAGGGAGCTGGTATTGTTACGTCTAAGTCAGTACGGAGCTGGTTTTGGTACGTCTACGTCAGTAGGGAGCTGGTTTTGGTACGTCTACGTCAGTAGGGAGCTGGTTTTGGTACGTCTAAGTCAGTAGGGAGCTGGTATTGTTACGTCTACGTCAGTACGGAGCTGGTTTTGGTACGTCTACGTCAGTAGGGAGCTGGTATTGTTACGTCTAAGTCAGTAGGGAGCTGGTCCTCATTGTAACGTCTACTTCAATAGGGAGCTGGTATTGTTACGTCTACGTCAGTACGGAGCTGGGTTTGGTACGTCTACGTCAGTAGGGAGCTGTTTTTGGTACGTCTACGTCAGTAGGGAGCTGGTTTTGGTACGTCTAAGTCAGTACGGAGCTGGTATTGGTACGTCTACGTCAGTAGGGAGCTGGTTTTGGTACGTCTACGTCAGTAGGGAGCTGGTTTTGGTACGTCTAAGTCAGTAGGGAGCTGGTTTTGGTACGTCTACGTCAGTACAGAGCTGGTTTTGGTACGTCTAAGTCAGTAGGGAGCTGGTTTTGGTACGTCTACGTCAGTAGGGAGTTGGTTTTGGTACGTCTACGTCAGTACGGAGCTGGTATTGTTACGTCTAAGTCAGTAGGGAGCTGGTCCTCATTGTACCTTCTACTTCAATAGGGAGCTGGTTTTGGTACGTCTACGTCAGTAGGGAGCTGGTTTTGGTACGTCTAAGTCTGCAGGGAGCTGGTATTGTTACGTCTACGTCAGTACGGAGCTGGTTTTGCTACGTCTACGTCAGTACGGAGCTGGTATTGGTACGTCTACGTCAGTACGGAGCTGGTTTTGGTACGTCTACGTCAGTAGGGAGCTGGTTTTGGTACGTCTAAGTCTGCAGGGAGCTGGTATTGTTACGTCTACGTCAGTACGGAGCTGGTTTTGCTACGTCTACGTCAGTACGGAGCTGGTATTGGTACGTCTACGTCAGTACGGAGCTGGTTTTGGTACGTCTACGTCAGTAGGGAGCTGGTTTTGGTACGTCTAAGTCTGCAGGGAGCTGGTATTGTTACGTCTACGTCAGTACGGAGCTGGTTTTGCTACGTCTACGTCAGTACGGAGCTGGTATTGGTACGTCTACGTCAGTACGGAGCTGGTTTTGGTACGTCTACGTCAGTACGGAGCTGGTTCTGGTACGTCAGAACGCCGCTGGTACCCGGCCCTTACGTTCTGCTCCAGGCTCTCGGGGATGAACTCCCCCTCGCTGTGGATGCTGGTGCAGGAGCCTTGCCGGGCGATTTGCTGCTGCTCCTCCGGAACGCTGCCCGGCGGGGGGGAGGAGCGGCCCGTGTGCAGGGAGCCTACCATGGGTGGAGGAGGAGGAGGAAGGATAGGTGGGGAAAGAGATAATGGCAGGATGAGAGAAACAAGAAGAGGAGCTCCAGAGATGGAGCAGAGGAGGAGAGCAGAGCCCGGGGTCGTTCAGGTACTCAAGGGTCAGTTCACCAAACTCTGGGCTGTGCCCCGTCATCGTAGTAGCTAGGTTCCTCTACGGACCTCCTGCCTGTTGGGAGTCATTACACCAGGACGGCCTTCCATCGCTCCAAAGACAACAGTAACCCCGAGGCAAAGGGACCGAAGAAAACCCAGAGGCATGCTGGGACACTGACAACGATCAGGGTTTGGCCCTCATCTAATTAGTGTATTTGCTTATTAAAGGATCCCCATTAGCTGAAGTAAGCGCTCTCCATCCCTCCTCCTCTCTTCCCCCTCCTCCCCTCCATCTCTGCGTTCCTTCCTCCCCTCCATCCCTCCTCCCTTTCTGCTCCTTCCTTCCTTCCATCCCTCCTCTCCCCCCCCCCTCCCTCTCTCCGCTCCTTCCTCCCCTCCATCTCTCCTCCTCTCTCCACCCCCTCCCTCCCTCCCTCTCTGCGTTCCTTCCTCCCCTCCATCTCTCCTCCTCTCTCCACCCCCTCCCTCCCTCCCTCTCTGCTTTCCTCCTCCCCTCCATCTCTCCTCCTCTCTCCACCCCCTCCCTCCCTCCCTCCCTCTCTGCTTTCCTTCCTCCCCTCCATCTCTCCTCCTCTCTCCACCCCCTCCCTCCCTCCCTCTCTGCGTTCCTTCCTCCCTTCCATCCCTCCTCTCTCTCCCCCCTCCCTCCCTCCCTCTCAGCGTTCCTTCCTCCCTTCCATCCCTCCTCTCTCTCCCCCCTCCCTCCCTCCCTCTCAGCGTTCCTTCCTCCCTTCCATCCCTCCCTCTCTCTCTAACTGACTGGCTTCTTGATTGACGGAGAAGGGGATTCTATCCTTCTGTTTTCTCTTCATCCTTCCACCACGCCGGGGCTCACACGGCCAGACAACGCATTACGGTAGACGTATCCACCCAAGGTCTAGGCAGCGTATTACAACACCACCAGCTCCAAGTGAATTCAACGCACAGCATGGCTTCATGGGCGGCTATATGCCCTTCATTATCTGAGACGTTTCACATAATTTCATCATTCCTTCGTCAGTCTGGCTGCTGATGATATGTGATTATAACTGACACACAAACATGAAGTTCAAATGTCCTTCAATCTTCCAAGCTTTGCTCCCAGATGAACCCAAACCAACCTTCCTGAGCCTGGTATAAGGTTCTCCAACAACACCCATCTGGTGTGTTCCTGGTCCTGCTCTGTGGCGCTCAATCCTGGGTAATGATTGATAGAGTGGGGCCCCCTGGGGTGGCAAGTCAATGATCTCCCCACAGACCGGAACGGCCTGCACAAGGTTAACTCCAAAATCTGTCTCCCAGCGTCTGTGTGGAGGTCTGTGCCTTAACTCTCTGTCTCCCAGCGTGACCGGAGGTCTGTGCCTTAACTCTCTGTCTCCCAGCGTGACACAGCACCCTGTGAACAAATACTCCATGCGTGCAACGATGAGCCAAGCTCCATTACATAGATGACTTTAGTCAGGACTCTAAATGGCTCATTCACATCTTCTTGCATTTGGATCGACCAATAGGGATTGATTCGGTGTGATTAATCTCTCATTGTGCATAGCGGTGTGTGTGTGTGTGTGTGTGTGTGTGGGTGGGTGGGGTCACCTGACTCACCTGTGGAGTGTTTGCGCACCCTCTCTCCTCCCTTGAGCAGGGAGCCCTTCAGGTCGCCCAAAGACCGGGAAGATCTCATCTCACTCTGCTTGTCCCTGGTGGTCACCTGTAGGTACTGCAGGAGGAGCAGGAGGTGGAGGGGAGGAGCAGAGGAGGGGAGGAGAGGAGAAGACGAGGGGAGGAGAGGGGAAGATGGGAGGAGGAGAGGAGGGGAGAGGAGAGGAAAAGAGGAGGGGAGGACGAGAGGACCGCATAACGTCATTAACACGGTTACAATATTGATATCACGACAGTCCAGGCCTGAGGCCAAGAGGTCAAGGTGCTGTAATCAGGCTGGTGGGCTTCACTACACCTTGATGAGCTCTCAGTGGGGGCCTCTTGGCCTCAGCCAACCCCTCGTGGCCTAGATCAGGGTGACCCAGCTGGTTTGGAACTAGGGTACTTCAGCTGCTGTTGGGGACTAAACATGTTTTTTAAAGTAGTGCATATTTAAAGAGTTGGTTTGAGTCTTTAACTTTCCACTGTTTCTCTCTGGCAAATACACAATACTCATACACATAGTACACCCAGTACCATCTCATCTGGGGTACAGGCACCGGCTGTGGTCAGTCTACAGGTACTGGTCTACGGTGACGGGTCTATGGGAACTGGTCTATTGTCTATGGGTAGTGGTCTTTGGGTACTGGTCTATGGGAAGTGGTCTATGGTTAATAGTCTACGGGTAGTGGTCTATGGTTAATAGTCTACGGGTAGTGGTCTATGGTTAGTAGTCTACGGGTAGTGGTCTATGGTTAATAGTCTACGGGTAGTGGTCTATGGTTAGTAGTCTACGGGTAGTGGTCTATGGTTAATAGTCTACGGGTAGTGGTCTATGGTTCATAGTCTATAGCCTCTGATCCTGCCCTAGGGGTTGTGGACTCACATGGTTGTTCTTGGGGGTCTTTAGCAGCACCCGCAGCAGACCGTTGACCCCCAGGAGCACGGCCCGGTCCAGCTCCTCCTGCGTCTTCAGAGGCAGCAGCATCTGATTGGACCAAACATATCACATGACTGAAGTAGCGCTCCGAACCCACGAGGCACTGTGTCCCCATGTTGGACCATGTTGTCCCCATGTTGGCCATGTTGTCCCCATGTTGGCCATGTTGTCCCCATGTTGTCCCCATGTTTGACCATGTTGTCCCCATGTTGGACCATGTTGTCCCCATGTTGGCCATGTTGTCCCCATGTTGTCCCCATGTTGGACCATGTTGTCCCCATGTTGTCCCCATGTTGGACCATGTTGTCCCCATGTTGGACCATGTTGTCCCCATGTTGTCCCCATGTTGGACCATGTTGTCCCCATGTTGGACCATGTTGCCCCCATGTTGGACCATGTTGGACCATGTTGGGACCATGTTGTCCCCATGTTGGACCATGTTGTCCTCATGTTGTCCCCATGTTGGACCATGTTGTCCCCATGTTGTCCCCATGTTGTCCCCATGTTGTCCCCATGTTGGACCATGTTTTCCCCATGTTGTCCCCATGTTGTCCCCATGTTGGAACATGTTGGACCATGTTGTCCCCATGTTGGACCATGTTGTCCCCATGTTGGACCATGTTGTCCCCATGTTGTCCCCATGTTGTCCCCATGTTGGACCATGTTTTCCCCATGTTGTCCCCATGTTGGACCATGTTGTCCCCATGTTGTCCCCATGTTGGACCATGTTGTCCCCATGTTGGACCATGTTGTCCCCATGTTGTCCCCATGTTGTCCCCATGTTGGACCATGTTTTCCCCATGTTGTCCCCATGTTGGACCATGTTGTCCCCATGTTGTCCCCATGTTGGACCATGTTGTCCCCATGTTGGACCATGTTGTCCCCATGTTGTACCCATGTTGGACCATGTTGGACCATGTTGTCCCCATGTTGTCCCCATGTTGGAACATGTTGGACCATGTTGTCCCCATGTTGGACCATGTTGTCCCCATGTTGTCCCCATGTTGGACCATGTTGTCCCCATGTTGGACCACAGGTCAGTATGATAAATGGGATTCAGGGGATGGGATTCAGGTAACAGGGGTCATGCACTTAGAAATACCCGTATAATATATACATACATATATAGTAATTTAACAACCAAATTTAATTAAATATTGTAGGGTATGTTTTCCTTCCTAAAAGAAATGTTTAATGTCCCTGATTCTGGTGTCTGCACGTTCTCTCCAGTCTGTGTGTTTGGATTGAGACTTCCATTGAAGAGGCGTAAGATAGGACCACACTTTGGCTTAGCGGCGTCAGGGAGACTGACCTCTCTGTCCAGGTAGAACATGTCCATCTTCTGGTCAAAGGCCTCAGTCACCTTCTGGACCAGCTCCTTAATGAGCAGGGGCCTCTGGAACGGGATGATGCTGAGGAACACCAGGGTCCGCAGGGTTAAAGGTCGAACAAACTCACAAAGCATCATGTGAAACAGGAGGCGAACGATGACAACCCCAAAGGTCAGGGTTCAATCCATTGTTACCACTTCAATGACCAGAACTTCTTAACACACCACTTCCCAGCAGACCTCCAGGAGTGACTACAGGCCGTTTAAAGGAGCCTGGAGTCAAGGAATCAAGCACCCAGATGGGGAAGGTTCATTATTCAACTCAGCGAAGAAGAAGGAGATGAACGTGTACAGACAGAGAGAGAGACAGAGAGACAGAGACAGAGACAGAGAGAGAGGGAGGGAGAGAGAGAGAGAGACAGAGACAGAGAGAGAGGGAGGGAGAGAGAGAGACAGAGACAGAGACAGAGAGAGAGGGAGGGAGGGAGAGAGACAGAGACAGAGAGAGAGGGAGGGAGAGAGAGAGACAGAGACAGAGACAGAGAGAGAGGGAGGGAGAGAGAGAGACAGAGACAGAGAGAGAGGGAGGGAGAGAGAGACAGAGACAGAGAGAGAGGGAGCGAGAGACAGTGACAGAGACAGAGACAGAGAGAGAGGGAGGGAGAGAGAGACAGAGACAGAGAGAGAGGGAGCGAGAGACAGAGACAGTGACAGAGACAGAGATAGAGAGAGAGGGAGGGAGAGAGAGAGACAGAGACAGAGAGAGAGGGAGGGAGAGAGAGACAGAGACAGAGAGAGAGGGAGCGAGAGACAGACAGTGACAGAGACAGAGATAGAGAGCGGTGCATTCTTATGCTTAATGTCCGTCTGATGCAAAGATTATCAGCAAATTTTGCAGACACAAAATCTACTGAATGTATACTATAAGTATGTGTATGTGTGTGTGCCTGTGTTGCTTGTATGTTTGTGTTTCTAAGTTAGAGTAGTGTGAGTGTGTGACCCATGTGTGCCAGCATGTTTGTGTCCCTAAGTTTGGAAAGCGTTTGCCTGCATACGTGCGTGTTCACAAAAAGTGTTTATGTGGAATTGAATTGCACAATGAGTGTGTGTGTGTGCGCGTGTGCGTGAGCGTGTGTGTGTGTGCGTCTGGTGTGTGTGTGTGTGTGTGTTCTGAATCAGCACATGTATGGACCACAGTTTGGACAGCGATGGGCCCCTCGGGGAAACAGAGGGGAAACTTCCTGAGAGGAAAGACAGAGAGAGCGAGAGACCAAGGGGGAGAGAGAGGGAGAGAATCTGGAACAGCAGCATCATCAGCAGGAAGTCGTCTCTCCCCCAGAATGACAGAGAGGGGGGGAGACAAGCATGGAGAGAGTGGGAGAGGGAGAGAGAAACAAGCACTGAGAGAGTGGGAGAAACAAGAATGGAGAGTGGGAGAGACAAGAATGGAGAGAGTGGGAGAGGGAGGGAGAGACATGCATGGAGAGAGTGGGAGAGACAAGCACGGGGAGAGTGGGAGAGACAAGCATGAAGAGAGTGGGAAAAACAAGCATGGAGAGAGTGGAAGAGGGGGGAGAGACAACAGAAGGGAGATAGTGAGGGGAAGGGATGGATGGTACAGAGCTGGATCTCTCGCCAGCCTTAGTCTCGTCTCTCTGCTCATCTGAATCCATCCTCCTCATCTCCCCCTGTCTCTCTCTCTACTCTCACTGTAGATTAATCTTCATCTCGTTCTCTCTCTCTCTCTCTCCGCCTTTGTCTCGCTCCTCCTCTCTCCAACTCAATCTCTCTCTCTGCCTCTCTCTCTACCGCGCCCCCTTCTCTTGCTATGTGTTTCGCTCTCTCCCAACTCTCTCTCTGGCTGAGATTTTTTGTGTGTGCTCCCCTCCGCTATCTCCTCCCAGCATCCTGATAAAGACTGTTTTCGTCCCTTCATTTCCTCATCAGAGGCCAGACGCCTGCTATCTTAATGACTGCTCATTGGTGCTTCATGTGATGGGATGCATTCTGGGAAGGCAGGGGGGGTGGGGGCGTGAGATGAGATAAAACCCAGTGCCGCTCCATCTAGTGTTTACCCCTTGATGAGGGGCCCGGATGGGGGGAGGACCGCTCCAAACGTTTCGATTTAAGCTTTTTTACTTTCTCAGTGCTACACATGCACTCACTCACACACAAACATACACAGGGGAAGAGGCAGAATCCTGTTTCCTGCCTCCAACCTTTACTGCCTGCCAATGAAAAGAAGAGAGCTCGTCCAATCAAACCTCAGCGTGGACCGAATGCAGCTGACAGACCGCTCGTCCCGCCTGGGAGACGTGTGTCACCGAAGCGTTGGGACAAAAATGGCTTTCAGTCTTCAGTCAGTCTTAGGTCTGTCTTAGGTCTCTCTTAGGTCTGCCTTCAGCCAGTCTAAGGCCTGCCTTCAGCCAGTCTTAGGTCTGTCTTCAGCCAGTCTTAGGTCTGTCTTCAGTGAGTCTTAGGTCTGTCTTAGGTCTGTCGTCAGTCAGTCTTAGGTCAGTCTTAGGTCTGTCTTCAGCCAGTCTTAGGTCTGCCTTCAGCCAGTCTTAGGTCTGCCTTCAGTCAGTCTTAGGCCTGTCTTTGGTCAGTCTCTGGTCTGTCTTAGGTTTGTCTTCAGTCAGTCTTAGGTCTGTCTTCAGTTAATCTTTGGTCTGTCTTAGGTGTGTCTTCAGTCAGTCTTAGGCCTGTCTTAGGCCTATCTTAGGTCTGTCTTCAGGCAGTCTTAGGCCTGTCTTTGGTCAGTCTTCTGTCAGTATTTGGTCTGTCTTAGGTCTGTCTTCATTCAGTATTTGGTCTGTCTTAGGTCTGTCTTCAGTCAGTCTTAGGTGTGTTAGCATTGCACATGCCCCGCGAAACCAAGAAGGAACGGTAAAAGCAAAGGTAGTGATGGAGGAACAAGTTCATCTCCACTCCTAACATTAGAGACAGAGATATATATTGAGGGAGAGAGAGAGAAAGAGAACATTAGAGACAGAGATATTTATCGAGGGAAAGAGAGAGAGAGAGAGAGAGAGAGAGAGAGAGAGAGAGAGAGAGAACATTAGAGACAGAGATATTTATCGAGGGAATGAGAGAGAGAGAGAGACCGACAGTGGGGGAGAAAGAGAGACATAGAGAGAACATTAGAGACAGAGATATCTATCGAGGGAGAGAGAGAGAGAGAGACACCGACCGAGGGGGAGAAAGAGAGAGAAGGAGAAGGGGAAGGGAGAGAAAGTGGGAGAAGGTAGGGTTATGCATGGAGTTTCAGAAGGAGAGGTGAAAATAACCAAGAAACAGGAACATGACAATGATAGTCATAGCCACAGCAGTGGCCAATTAAGCCAGGGAAACAGAGGAGGGTCTCTCTCTCTCTCTCTCTCTCTCTCTCTCTCTCTCTCTCTCTCTCTCTCTCTCTCTCTCTCTCTCTCTCTCTCTCTCTCTCTCTCTCTCTCCTAGCCCATCTCGCTTTCCTGTGAGCCTGCCCCAGGTGAGCTCTGTGTCACCAACAGAAACTTGATTCAGATAATCAGTTCACATGTGAGAGCTAGGCATGTTCCAGGGCTTTTTGTTCTTCTGATGTTCTCAGAAAGTGACTTTTCATTTTCACAAGCTTGAGCACATAGTTGAGCCCTCGGACAAATGGAGACAGATGGCTGGAGTCAGAGAGCATTGAAGCGGCAGCATCGTGGAAACTGCTGCAGATTTACGGCTGCTGGAATTGTGTTCCAAAGGTCAAGCTAACTTTTTACTCTTTGACAAACGTCTCAAACTGCAGGAGTAGAAACTGCTGTCTTGGATGTTAAAAAAGGGAATTATATTTGGCGTCCTGGAAAGGGAAATGTTATCTGATAGCGTTTAATACGGAGCACAGATCCATGTGTCCTCCTGTCTGAGTGGAAGTCCTCACTCCTCCTATAGCTGAACCAGTGAACCAGAAACACACTGGAGTCATAGAAGGGGAAACCGAGTGGACACAAACAACCTTTAAAGGTTTAAACAGGCTGGAGACATTGATCACCATTAACATCCATACAAGGAGCTTCAGTACCACACACACACAGAATGAAGCCACTGTTGAGAGGATGACCCCCAGCATCAACAGTGAAGGTTGTGTTTTCTCCCTCCCTCTCTCTCATTATTTGTTTATAACTGACCACCGGGAAATTCCTCTGCCTCCATGGCCCATTGGTCTCCGTCCACTGTCCCCATAAAGCCCTGGAAACCGCAGTAAAGCCCCCGTACATCCCCCCAGAGCAGAGGAGAACAAACAAGGAGACCATCCAACCTACCGTTTTTCTCTCTCATGCTCCAGCTTCACTCGTAGGTCCTGTGGAAAGAGAAGAGACACGGAGCAGGGTTAGGACGGAAGGACACGCACGCACGCACGCACGCACCAGCAGGACGTCGTTGGTCCGTTGTCTCATCATGAGGCTGAGATGTAGAATACTTTGACATAATGTGAACATGGGGTCCGTGCACTAAGAAACGCCACAGCTCATAGTTCATATTTAAAACACTGAACAGAAAGGACAAGATAGCAAATGTTAACTAACTTTAGTTAATGCAGTAATAAGCATTAACTAACAATGAACTACCTGTTAACTTATGTATCTTGTACTAATGGTGTTTGTGTTTACTGTTTGTGTTGGTAACCCTAAAACTATTTAATATTTATAAATGAACACCTTAGTTAACATGAACATTTTCTATCATTTTCTATCAATGACAATGTCGCACTACTGCACATGCAAACCAGCCTTGTCAGGAGAAACTGGGGCTAGACCAGAGCCACAGTATATATCAAATATACACCATAGTGTGTATCAAAGTCTGTGTACATCTTTATGATGCTATACCAGAATACACCATAGTGTCTATCAAAGTCTACATCTGAGAGATGCCTCAGATGATCTCTCAACCAACCAGAGTCTTTACTAACACTGCTGGCTATACTTCTGCCACTTGCATAGACCACATTTACACAAGTATTCCTCAATGCTGCACTAACCAGTGTCTTTAGCGGTGGATTTTAGTGACCATAATATTATAGCAATTATCAGAAAAACAAAAAATCCTAAATGTAAGGTCAATAAAGTACATAATAGTCCTGAACCTACATAATAGTCCTGACATTTTTTTGGAAGATATGGGTGATATTTACTGGACTATTGTGTATGCTGCTGAGCAGCCTGAGGGCTCCTTACATATATTTATGGAAAGCTTCATGAACATTGTTGATAAGCATGCCCCTATATGAAAGGGTATTGTAAAAACTAGACCAGCTCCATGGCTGAATGAGACTCTAAAGCACTTCATGAAGGAAAGAGATGAAGCCAAATTTACATTAGTAAAGTCTGGATTAGTGGAGGACAGATTCATGTAATGTAAACTAAGATACCAGGTTACAAAACTGAATAGATCAATGCAAAAATATTATTACATGCAAAGAATAAATGATGTAAAGAAAGATGGTAAAGAGCTCTTGAAAACCCTGAATGAAATAATGGGGATAAGGACAGCTGGCCGGGCTCCCTTTGTGGAATCAGAAGGTATGTTTCTGACCAAAACATCTGATATAGCAAATTCTTTTTATAATCCTGCATAAATAAGGTCTATGCACTAAGGCAGAATATGGACAATACTGATACTGATTATATAAAGTTCATATCAAATAATCTGATGTTTGATAAGAGTTTAACTTTTCAGTTTAATAGTGTGGATGAGCGGGAAGTAAGGAAGTTGTTGAAGTTCCTGCCTGAACACAGCTCAGTGGGTACTGACATGCTGGACAGTAAAGTACTTGGCATGGCAGCTGACTATGTTTATGGTGCGATATGTCATATATTAATTGTATGCTTAATGAAAGGGGTTTATCCCACTATCTGGAAAAAGGATAAAATGATTCCCTTACCTAAAGATGGCAAACTAGCACTCACTTGGAAGAAGAGTAGACCTATCACTATTCTCCCAGTTCTCAGTAAACTGATGGAGACAATAGTCTACTCACAAATACAGGAATACTTTGACTGTAACGGTTTGAGCACAGCTTTTCAACATGCTTACAGACATAACCATTCAACTTTTTCCGCCATACAGTAATGACAGATGACTGGCTCAAGGAAATGGTTAACTCAAAGATGACTGGTGCAGTATTACTTGATATCAGTGCAGCATTCAATGTCATAGATCACAATCTGCTCATCGGTAAACTAGAATGCTATGGATTTAGTCCAACCACCACCCTATTTATGAAGAGTTATCTAACAAATAGGATACAACAGGTTTATTACACTGGCAGTGAACTGGACAATGTTTTATCAGCTGAGTTAAATAAGGTTTTTGATTGGATAAAACTAAATAAGTTGGCCCTGAACATCTCGAAACCCAAATTAATTATCTTGGGATCGAGTCATAAACTGTCATCTAAACCAAAAATAAGTTTGAACTTGTATGGGGAACCTATAGAACAGATAGAAAAAGTAAAATTAGCGGGCACATAGTGTGTATCAAACTCTGTGTACATCTACGGTGTACTCTGGTGTAGCATCATATTGATGTACACCATAATGTGTATTTAGGTCTGTGTACATCTTATGCTATTCAAGAATACACCATAGTGTGTATTAAAGTCTGTGTACATCTATATGATGCTATTCCAGAAGGAACCATAGTGTGTATCAAAATCTGTGTACATCTGTCTGATGCTATACCAGGATGCTGCTATGGGGTCGGCTTAGCTCAGGTGGTAGAGCAGTTGTCTTGTAACCGAAAGGTTGCTAGTTCGATCCCCAGCCCAGAGTGTTGATGTGTCCCTGAGCAAGACCCTTAACCCTCACTGCTCCTGACGAGCTGCATGGTTGACTATGCCGTCGGTGTGTCAATGTGTGTATTAACAGATGTAAGTCTGCTAAATTCCGTAATTGTAATACAGGTTATCATATTTTCATGTCTGCCCATGCCTTGTGTAGTATATCAATGTATGTAGCCATGACAATGGGGAACTGTTTGTAGAGTAGGGTTCTGATCTATATCTACGTCTATCACCATGACAACAAAGTTACTTGTCTGTAGAGCGAGGTCTGCTATATAAATGTATTACCTTTTTGAAGAGCAGGGTTCTGCTCTATATACATGTATTACCTGATTATACAGGCTCTGCTCTATATACATGTATTACCTGTTTATACAGGCTCTGCTCTATATTCATGTATTACCTGTTTATACAGGCTCTTCTCTATATACATGTACTACCTGTTTATACAGGTTCTACTCTATATTCATGTATTACCTGTTTATACAGGCTCTGCTCTATATTCATGTATTACCTGTTTATACAGGCTCTGCTCTATATTCATGTATTACCTGTTTATACAGGCTCTGCTCTATATTCATGTATTACCTGTTTATACAGGCTCTGCTCTATATACATGTATTACCTGTTTATACAGGCTCTGCTCTATATACATGTATTACCTGTTTATACAGGCTCTGCTCTATATACATGTATTACCTGTTTATACAGGTTCTACTCTATATTCATGTATTACCTGTTTATACAGGCTCTGCTCTATATTCATGTATTACCTGTTTATACAGGCTTTGCTCTATATTCATGTATTATCTGTTTATACAGGCTCTGCTCTATATTCATGTATTACCTGTTTATACAGGCTTTGCTCTATATTCATGTATTACCTGTTTATACAGGCTCTGCTCTATATTCATGTATTACCTGTTTGTACAGCGGGATCTGCTCTATAAATGTATTACCTGTTTGTACAGCGGGTCTGCTCTATAAATGCATTACCTGTTTGTAGAGCAGGGCTCTGGTCTTGGGCTTGTTGCTGTTGTGCTGGGCGTAGCAGCGACCCAGAGCTGCCAGGTCCTGCATGATGGAGTTAAGAGCCTCTTCGTCATCTGAGGAACACACGCACACGCACACACCCACACACTGTTATCATCAGGATTATTACTTAATCCCCTCGCAATAGTTGCCCTCAATATGGAAAAATACCTTTGTGATCCATATTTTAATTTTTTGTTGTTTTAAAAACATTGCAGGATTTGTTTCAAATCTACAGTGTAAACTGTGTATAATGCGTGGCATATTCTTAGACGATAATTGACAGGCAATAGAAGATAATACAAGATCTTTAAGAGACAGTGAGAGAGAGGCTGAGAGAGAGGCAGAGAGAGAGAGAGAGAGAGAGAGAGAGAGAGAGAACAAGAAAAAGAGTCAGTCATGCATTCCAGCTTTTCAGTGGTATTTTGAGATGAGGTAACACCTGCTTCGACTACATCCTGCTATGATGTCATGTTGTGCTGACAGATGCCCTATCCTCCATCCAGCGGGGACATCTCCATGATATCACCAAATATGCGGAGAGAACAAGAGGTTTCCAGAGTCACGTGACTCTTCAGATGCGTCCGAAGCGTTTAAAGAGGAGACAGGTGTTCTACTGTTTGTCCCACTCCCTTCTCCTGGGGGACAGAAAGCCCACCGCTACTCGAGGCAGGAGGCTAATCCGGAGTAGGGGACAACGGGGAGTGTGTGTTGGGGTGATATATACGTGTGTGTGTGTGTGTGTGTGTGTGTGTGTGTGTGTGTGTGCTTGCGTGTGTTTGTGTATGTGTACGTGTATAGGAGTTGTGTTTGTTTTAATGTATGTATATAGCTGTTTGTGTGTGTGTAGGTGTGTAGGGGTTATGTGTGTGCGTGTGTGTGTGTGTGTGTGTGTAGGTGTATAGGGGTTATGTGTGTGTGTTTGTGTGTGTATAGGGGTTGTGTGTGTGTTTGTGTGTATGTTTGTGTGTGGGCGTATAGGTGTTGTCTGTGTGTGCATGTGTGTGTGTATAGGGGTTGTGTGTGTGTGTAGGGGTTGTGTGTGTGTATCTATAGGGGTTGTGTGTGTGTGTGTGTGTATAGGGGTTGTGTGTGTGTGTGTGTGTGTGTGTGTGTGTGTGTGTATAGGGGTTGTGTGTGTGTGTGTGTGTGTGTATGTACAGGGGTTGTGTGTGTGTGTGTGTGTGTGTGTGTGTGTTTGCGTGTGTTTGTGTGTGTGTACGTGTATAGGAGTTGTGTTTGTTTTAATGTATGTATATAGCTGTTTGTGTGTGTGTAGGTGTGTAGGGGTTATGTGTGTGTGTTTGTGTGTGTATAGGGGTTGTGTGTGTGTGTGTTTGTGTGTATGTATGTTTGTGTGTGGGCATATAGGTGTTGTGTCTGTGTGTGTATGTGTGTGTGTATAGGGGTTGTGTGTGTGTGTGTGTGTGTGTGTGTGTAGGGGTTGTGTGTGTGTGTGTATGTATCTATAGGGGTTGTGTGTGTGTGTGTGTGTGTGTGTATAGGGGTTGTGTGTGTGTGTGTGTGTGTAGGGGTTGTGTGTGTGTGTGTATGTATCTATAGGGGTTGTGTGTGTGTGTGTGTGTATAGGGGTTGTGTGTGTGTGTGTGTGTGTGTGTGTGTGTGTGTGTGTGTGTGTGTGTGTGTGTGTGTGTGTGTGTGTGTGTGTGTGTGTGTGTGTGTGTGCGCGTGCGTGTGTCCCACCACGCGATCATTACACTCAAAGGGAATGGGCGGAAAATATCAACACAGCGACTCTGAGAAAATAGATGTTGGGATTAAATTTGCTTTCCGTTGATCATAAGAGGACAGCTTTACTTTTATCCCAACTAAAGAGAGATTTACACGTTTAGAGGAAACTCAGCCCAGCTGGACCGCAGCCATCGCTGTGTTGGAAATAAATAACCTGGTCTACTTGGTCCAAAAGGTTAGCCTTTTGGATTATGACAGCTTTAAAGATTCATGGACTGCAGAGGCCAAGGTGAGGGCGGAGCAGGAAACACATGCTGCACCCTCTCACCCCTTCACCATCTCTCTCCCTCCCTCCATTCCTTCCTTCTCCCTCTCTATTCATCCTTCTTTCTCTCTGTCCGATCATTCTCTCCATCTCCCCCTCTCTGTCGTCCCCCTTTCTCTCCCTCCCCTTATATTGTTCAAACTCTCTCTCTCCCACATATACACTATATCGTGTACTGTCTCTCTGTAATGTGTACACACACATGTACACAGACACACAGACAAACTTGTATACAAAGCCATGTACACACACGTGTACACACAAACATGCACTCTTCCTTGTCCCTGGTTGATAAGAGCAGCAATCATGCAGATGAGCCTGTCAGACATTGCCATATGTAGCGCCTCTAATGGGTCCAATTATCAGACTGCTGTGATTACAATGTGGAGGAGAGGCCGTTGACCCTGAACTCCATAGAGACGCACACACACACAGCGTTTGTGTCTGCACTCTGAGGCTGAGGCAGACAGACCGCATTAGGACTCACTCTCCTTACGCTTTAGGATTGTCTGTTTGTGAATGTGTGTGTGCCTGCATATACCTGTAGCAGACAACGTTGGGATCGAAGTTCAACCCAACAATTTATCCTCCATTCTGCAATTCTCTCTGACCCCCTCTCGCTGACCCCTCCTGACCCCTGCTGACCCCTCCTGACCCCTGCTGACCCCTGCTGACCCCTGCTGACCCCTGCTGACCCCTCCTGACCCCTGCTGACCCCTCCTGACCCCTGCTGACCCCTCCTGACCCCTGCTGACCCCTCCTGACCCCTGCTGACCCCTCCTGACCCCTGCTGACCCCTGCTGACCCCTGCTGACCCCTGCTGACCCCTCCTGACCCCTGCTGACCCCTCCTGACCCCTGCCTACCCCCCAGCCAGACGCTCCTGAACACTCACTGAACGTGGCTTTGGATTAACGCGTTTGCTAAAGGGCTCTTTAGTAAATGATCTCTTTTAAAATATAAGCAATATTTAAAACAGCATATATAGAAGAGCGTATATAGAAGAATATATACAGAAGAGCATACATAGAAGAGCGTATATAGAAGGGTGTAGATGGAAGAAAACATAGAATAGCATACATACAAGGGCGTATATAGAAGGGTGTAGATGGAAGAATACATAGAAGAGCATACATAGAGAGCGTATATAGAAGAGCCTGTCTAGTGGCGGTAGATGGCCGCACCCAGTAATAGGAGAGGAAGGTAAACAGATTAGCAGCAGTCTGTATCACTATCAGATAATGGCGATGCAAAGCCAACAGGTCTGGGCAGCACTGCTGGCCGCTGGTTCCCCGCCTCCCTCGAGCAACAGCTGCTGCATGATGTGAGGACGTGTGCGACTCTACCGCAATATCTCTGAACCGAATGGTGCTACTTCACTCATCTGGTCTCTGTGCTCCTCCGATAAGATAAACCGATGAGCCGAAGAGGAATCACTCTGACGTCAGCACAAACACAACACACATCAGAAGTCAAGCCTATCTGCGTTCACATCAGCGCAGAAGGGGCGTGGCCTGTGGAGTTAAGGGGCGTGGCCTGTGGAGTTAAGGGGCGTGGCCTGTGGAGTGAAGCCTGTCAGCTCTGAGCCTCAGCAGGCTGGACGGAGGTGAGGAGCAGTGAGGAGGAGTGAGGAGCAGTGAGGAGCAGTGAGGAGGATGAGGAGGAGTGAGGAGGATGAGGAGCAGTTAGGAGCAGTGAGGAGGAGTGAGGAGGATGAGGAGGAGTGAGGAGGATGAGGAGGAGTGAGGAGGAGTGAGGAGCGTTGAGAAGGAGTGAGGAGTAGTGAGGAGCAGTGAGGAGCAGTGAGGAGCGTTGAGGAGCAGTGAGGAGGAGTGAGGAGGAGTGAGGAGTAGTGAGGAGCAGTGAGGAGCAGTGAGGAGCGTTGAGGAGCAGTGAGGAGGAGTGAGGAGTAGTGAGGAGCAGTGAGGAGCAGTGAGGAGCGTTGAGAAGGAGTGAGGAGGATGAGGAGCAGTGAGGAGCGTTGAGGAGCAGTGAGGAGGAGTGAGGAGCGTTGAGGAGCAGTGAGGAGCAGTGAGGAGGAGTGAGGAGCGGTGAGGAGCAGTGAGGAGCAGTGAGGAGGAGTGAGGAGCAGTGAGGAGCAGTGAGGAGCAGTGAGGAGGAGTGAGGAGGATGAGGAGCAGTGAGGAGCGGTGAGGAGGAGTGAGGAGCAGTGAGGAGCGTTGAGGAGCAGTGAGGAGGAGTGAGGAGGAGTGAGGAGCAGTGAGGAGCAGTGAGGAGCAGTGAGGAGCGTTGAGGAGCAGTGAGGAGCGTTGAGGAGCAGTGAGGAGGAGTGAGGAGCAGTGAGGAGCGGTGAGGAGGAGTGAGGAGCAGTGAGGAGCGGTGAGGAGCAGTGAGGAGGAGTGAGGAGGAGTGAGGGGGAGTGAGGAGGAGTGAGGAGCAGGGAGGAGCGGTGAGGAGCAGTGAGGAGCAGTGAGGAGGAGTGAGGAGGATGAGGAGCAGTGAGGAGCGGTGAGGAGGAGTGAGGAGCAGTGAGGAGCGGTACGAGGGGTACGAGGCCTCAGAGCCTAGATGTCCTTGGTTACTGGCAAGATAACACATAACATCCTATTACTGTCTCCAACTAATGGGGTTTGGACCATAAGTAGCTGCCTTACGTGTCTATTCTGAACTGACCTATGCATCCATACAGTCCGTATAGACCAGGACAGCTAACACCACACTGGCCAAGGCCCAACACACCTGTAGGACACACCTTGTGCATTCAAGGTAAGGCAGGCTTCAAAAACCTACTTATGTATCTTTCCTGGGGAGGGACCAGAGGGCAGATGGGAGACAGGAGGACCAGGTAAGGACCAGAGGGCAGATGGGAGGACCAGGTAAGGACCAGAGGGCAGATGGGAGGGGCCAGAGGGCAGTTGGGAGGGGCCAGAGGGCAGATGGGAGACAGGAGGACCAGGTGAGGACCAGAAGGGAGACAGGAGGACCAGGTGAGGACCAGAGGGGAGACAGGAAGACCAGGTGAGGACCAGAGGGGAGACAGGAGGACCAGGTGAGGACCAGAGGGGAGACAGGAGGACCAGGTGAGGACCAGAGGGGAGACAGGAGGACCAGGTGAGGACCAGAGGGGAGACAGGAGGACCAGGTGAGGACCAGAGGGGAGACAGGAGGACCAGGTGAGGACCAGAGGGGAGACAGGAAGACCAGGTGAGGACCAGAGGGGAGACAGGAGGACCAGGTGAGGACCAGAGGGGAGACAGGAGGACCAGGTGAGGACCAGAGGGGAGACAGGAGGACCAGGTGAGGACCAGAGGGGAGACAGGAGGACCAGGTGAGGACCAGAGGGGAGACAGGAGGACCAGGTGAGGACCAGAGGGCTGTCCAAGTTGACAGCTCCAGCCGGTCTGACCTTACCTTTGTGTTGTGTTCATAAAAGTATATTTAATAAGGGTTAATTCCTCCAAGATCCCGTTCTGGATCACCTAGCGAGCCCGAATGTGTCTTATGTGTGTGTCCTATGTGTGTGTGTCTTATGTGCATGTGTGTCCTATGCGTGAGTGTCTTATGTGCATGTGTGTCCTATGTGTGTGTGTCTTATTTGCATTTGTGTCCTATGTGCTTGCAGGCCCCAGACAGGACAGGGTTGCGCTACACTGAGGTCACCTCTCTGTAACGCTGCCATTGTCCCCGCCTTGCCTCAGTCCTTCTGTGAATGTCAAAACAAAATCACAAAGCCTCCGTCTCCAATGCGTTGCTCCGCGTTGCATCATGCGTTGCATCTGATTAGCAGGGGCCAACCAGAGAAGGCCGTTTCACTGAGGCCAGAAGACACAAATGAGAATGTACTATAAGCAAAAGGAGAAGTGTTTTGGGTGACGGAGGGCGGTCGTGTTTTGCCCTAAAAGGCAGAAGTACAACACTAGTGCGAGTTCCAGAACCGAGCTGAAACTCTGAAATGGGCGGGGTTACAGAACGGCCGATGTTTCCAGGGAAATGAGGAAGGCGATGGTTGTCACGCTCCAAGCTTATGAGCAAAAACCGCAAGAGCTCAGACTGTGGTTGGATATAATCACCAGCAGCTAGCTGAGGTTTATAAAGGCTCGGCCTGGGCGTTGCTATAGTGTGTTTGAGTGAAGAGTGCTGATCATGCTGTGTGTTAAGTTGCTGGTTTGCAAGCAGGTAGTGCCAACTCAGGTTGAACAATGTCGATTTCAGGGTTAGAGTGTGTATGTTTGACTGCTTTAGCTGGTGCCTTGCCTTGCTAGCAACAGAACCCGGGCCCTCACACCTAGCAACAGAACCCGGGCCCTCACACCTAGCAACAGAACCCGGGCCTCATATCTAGCCTAGGTCCTCCTGAGGCTGAGTCTCGTCAGGCCTTACAGGGGGTCAGTCTAGGTCATAAGGCAGCCCCAGCTCTCGCCAGACCCCTTGTTTGATGTGTTTAGGAGGAGGGGTTTCTAACTGCTACGCTTGTTATCTTCAGATACAAAGCCGTCCCATTGAGGAAATGTCTGATATGTAATCCCCAAAAGTTAGTTTCGGAATTAAAGACTTCACCATAAATAAGGGCCCTTGTTTGAGCGTGAAAGGAGCTGTGCTGGGCTTACCTTGAAAGCCTTTCCCTGGAAATTCTCAAGTATCTCTAGAGAACCTGCTCCTGATCTCCATATGAGTGGTACAGCCTTTATGTCATGAGATCGGGTCAATCAAGCTATGTTTACAGTGAGAGAGGGAGAGAGAGAGGGGGTACCTTGTGTATTCCTGTGCTGCCCAGGTCCAGTCTGGAGGCCTTCATCTGTAACCCGAGTCCAGAGTGAAACCACCGGAAACCACACCAGGGAGCAGTTTGAATAATAACGTTCTTTTTTTCTTTTGGTTTGTCAAGTAAATAAATGACAACAATAAAGACATGCAGGATCAAGTACGTACATGCAGGGACACACACACACACACACACACACACACACACACACACACACACTATGTGGGTCAACTAGTGTGTGTTTGTGTTAGTGCTCAAGGTTGAAATTGGTGAATATCAATAGATAAGCTGTTTCGTAATGACCTGAATGATTTTAATTCAGGAATATCAGCGTAGTATCTATTCCACATCTTTATTACGCAAAACCCCCACTAGAGACATTAACGTATCAAGAAATAACAAAACAACTTGCTACAAACCACACCATCTGGTGACTCTAGAACTGTTAATGTCTCCATCAACACATTTCCTCTCTCTCCCTCCCTCTCTCTCTCTCTCTCCCTCCGTCTCTCCCTCCCTCTCTTTGACACACATTTATTTTTCTCACACTTGAAAGCTGTGCCTGCATAGTGTTCCTGCTAGAGGAAGTGTGTATGTTTGTCAGTGTATGTGTATGTGTGTGTGTGTGTGTGTGTGTCTTTGCGTGTGTGTGTGTGTGTGTGTGTGTTAGACAGGGTATTTTAAAGAGGTAAAAAGTTGGAAATATACAGATATACAAATGTGTGTGCGTGTGAGTGAGAGTGTGTGTGTGAGTGAGAGAGTGTGTGTGTGTGTGTGAGTGAGAGTGTGTGTGAGTGAGAGAGTATGTGTGCGTGTGTCCCGTTACTTACCCATGTTTACTGTCATCATCAGGAAGTGGTTCTGTTGGACCGGAGCACAGAGCTCAGCTCCTCCTGGTTAAGTCTTCAGCCTGAGACACAGAGAGTACAAAACAGAACCATTCATAACTCTCCTCCTATTCCAAAATGGACGCCCAAAACTGGTCACACAGCTATGTCACGCAGAAACCATCCCAGGAATGTCTGCTCCTCTGTGAACTACTAAGGGCGCAGGTACGACCATGAATGGTTAACCACATACCTGACTTCTAACCTGCCTCTTCGCTGAGCTGCACTCTTAGGAAAGATCACCAGCCCTGACTATTGCATAAGCACGTGTGTGTTCTTGAGTAAATAGAACAAAAGGTGTGTGTCTCAGCGCACAGCAACAGGTAAACACTGTAGGCACGAGGAAGTCAGGAAGAGACAGCCTCCTGCGTGCCTGAACCAGAGCGACGGGTGAATAGCGATGTCCACACAGCAGTAAGAAGCCAGCGAGCCGCAAGCAGCTGGTCAACCTCGTTGTGAGTCTCTTTACGCCGATGAAAACTGATTACCTTTTCTATTTGGCTGTCAGCTTGTCACTTTGGCTGTCGGCGTTTGGCCCACCGCCGTCCCATGACGGCCTACCTGTAGATCCAGCTCCCGCGCTGCTCTGTACTGCCCTGTAGCGGCGAGCCCATGACAGAGAGGCTCTTTAAAACCCATAACATCTACCTCCCTAATGAACATGGACGGGTCTGATTCCCCAGCAGTGCGCCGATACCTGCATTCCTGGGTGTTCACTGGCTATTTTGATGGCTGCTGTATTGCACACCTGCCCTTTATTACACATGTTTATTGAAAATGTATATTATACTGTTACCTCCTTCATGAACGCCCTATTGCACTTCTGCTGGGATGCTAAAGTGCATTTCCCAGGCACCCGGACCAAAACAGTGGAGTTGATGCTAGCGTTGTCTGGCTAACTACAATAGATCTCTGGATCTTATTCGGACCTCAATCCATTGAATCCATGTTCATTGGATTGGAGGGTTCCCACTGGCTGGAGCAGGGGTGAGGACGATAGAGATCAGGAGGGAGACAGACTGAGCCAAAGGCCGAGCCGCTCACCACAGAAGAAGAGGACCAAGACAAGAGCAGCCGACCGCCGAGCAGACGGCCGTGCACAGTGCTTGGCTGAGAGAGTACATACACGCCGGCAGACACACAAGTACACACACACACCCTCTCCCTTTCTCTCCCACACACACAACCCCTCTCTCTCACACGCACACTCTGAAAGCCACACTCAGATCCACAGACCCGGGCCTGTCTGGCAGCCAGCTCACCAGAGATGCCCATCTGTCTAGCCTCTCCTCGGCCGAGCGTGGAGCCAGGTGGCCGGCGCTCACTGACGGCCGGCCCAGAGCACCCCACCGTCCCCGGCTTTGAGGCGGGCCCCCAGGGGAGGGTCTGCTAACGACCACGCTGCTGCTATCTCCTACCTCTGTGGGGACGTTTCCTCACAGAGGAAGAGAGCGCCGATCAGAGGGCCCCCCCCAGGGGGGGTGTGATGGGAGAAAGACACTCAGGGGGATGCTACCTCTGAGCTGAGCTACACATGCGAACGCTAGCACTTCAAGAATTCACCACCGAACACTGAACTCTGTTTCATGTTTCCATACGGAATCCCTACAAGCCTCATGAAAGCCTGCCGCTTGTTGGTCTGCGTGGATGATGGACAACAGGAAACTGAGGAGGGAATGTCTGCGGTACGCTGCACAGGAGGGAGAGAGACGGACGGAGAGACGGAGGGAGGGAGACGGAGGGAGAGAGACGGAGGGAGAGGGAGGGACGGGAGGGAGAGAGGGAGAGAGAGGGAGGGACGGAAGGGAGGGAGACGGAGGGAGAGGGAGGGACGGGAGGGAGGGAGACGGAGGAAGAGAGACAGAGGGAGAGGGAGACGGAGGGAGAGAGACAGAGGGAGAGGGAGGGACGGGAGGGAGAGAGACGAAGGGAGAGAGACAGAGGGAGAGGGAGGGACGGGAGGGAGAGAGGGAGAGGGAGGGACGGGAGGGAGAGAGACGAAGGGAGAGAGACAGAGGGAGAGGGAGGGACGGGAGGGAGAGAGACGAAGGGAGAGAGACAGAGGGAGAGGGAGGGACGGGAGGGAGAGAGACGAAGGGAGAGAGACAGAGGGAGAGGGAGGGACGGGAGGGAGAGAGACGAAGGGAGAGAGACAGAGGGAGAGAGAGGGACGGGAGGGAGAGAGACAGAGAGAGAGGGAGGGACGGAAGGGAGGGAGACGGAGGGAGAGGGACAGAGGGAGAGGGAGGGACGGGAGGGAGAGAGACAGAGGGAGAGACGGACGGAGAGGGGCCAAGGGGTACAAGAGGTGCACACACACACAAAACACACACAGACATACATAAAGACACACACCAACACACACACACACACACACACACTTCCTGCTTTGTTATTTGGTATTTTACTAAGGAAACTGTTGGTGGAGGAGGAGGGTGGGGGGGACTTTCAGGGTAATTCCCCTTCTTCTGTGGCCAGGCAGGAGGAGGAGGAGGAGGAGGAGGAGGAGGAGGAGGAGGAGGAGGAGGAAGTGCCCAAGTAAGGATTGTGACCACATGTCTGACATCATCGCTGCAGAGACCAAGAGAGAAAGCCTTCACTTGGCTGCCCTCACTGGAAGAACATTTCACAACAAGGACTTTCCATCCCCTCCCCATAATCATCATCATCATCATCATCATCATCAGGGCAGACCCAATACAGCAGCCAACAGAGGCCTTCTGACCAATCAAGGCTCCAAATACAAGACTGGGAAATGTCCGGGTAGACATCCCCAACGTACTGCAGTGTGTGTT